>NC_091566.1:36822750-36825250 GCF_042767895.1 Penaeus vannamei | reverse complement strand
GCAGAAGTACATTAAGGTAGGAATAAAAAATGAGGTAAATTTAAGGTACATACCGTTACACATGTATATGTATATATTTATATATATGTATATATATACATATATAAATATCTGTGTGTGTGTTTGTGTATGTGGATATACATATAAGGATACAAGCACACTTATACATGTATCTCTGTGTGTTTACGAACACTAAGTAATTTCTTCTTAATTCCTTCTTCCAGGTAGAAAGGCAGAAGAAAAAGATAAAGAGGAAAACAAGGCAGAAATGAAGGAGAAAAAGATCCGTTGCATGAATTTCCCGATCCAAGCAACGGCCACCATGCAGTAGAAACAAGGTAGAAACACAAGAAATATAGAAGCAAAAAATAAAAAGAGAGAGAGAGAGAGAGAGAGAGAGAGAGAGACAGAGACAGAGACAGAGACAGAGACAGAGACAGAGACACAGAGAGAGAGAGAGAGAGAGAGAGAGAGAGAAAGAAAGAGACAGACGGACAGAGAGAGAGAGACAGAAAAAACAAAACAAAAAAAGGAAGGAAAAAAAAGATCCATTGCATGATTTTCCTGATCCAAGCAACGGTCACCATGCAGTAGAAATAAGGTAGAAACACAAAAAATATAGAAGCAAGAAATAAAGAGAGAGAGAGAGAGAGAGAGAGAGAGAGAGAGAGAGAGAGAGAGAGAGAGAGAGAGAGAGAGAGAGAGAGAGAGAGAGAGAGAGAGACAGAGACAGAGACAGAGACAGAGACAGAGAGAGAGACAGATAGAGAGACAGAGAGACAGAGACAACAGACAGAGAGACAAAAAAAAACAGAAAAGGAAGGAAAAAAAAAACCGTTGCATGATTTTCTCGATCCAAGCAACGGCCACCATGCAACGGTCTGCCATGACACGCGCTTCCCTCACCTGCCCCGCTGCGCCCGGCCTCGTCAGCTGCTTAGAAACATCTGCTTTTCTTGATGAATTATTCAGCATGTTGCAACATAAGCATGCGGGCATCTGCGCCTCATGGTAGCTTTAATGGGAGGGTAAATACGCGATACATACACAGGCATACATACGATGAGTGTGTACGTAGGCGCTCATGCATTCAGGTATATGTACACGCACGTACACGTACACACACACATACGCACACAAACACGCTCACACACACAAACAAACACACACAAACGAACACAAAAAATACGCACACACACACACCATCGTACACAAAAAACACACAAAAAACACACACACACACACAAACAAACACGCCCACACACACACACACACACAAACAAACACGCTCACACACACACTCACACACAAACACGCTCACACACACACACAAACAAACACACAAATACACGCTCACACACATAAACAAACACACACACACACACACACACACACACGCTCACGCTCACACACACACAAACAAACACACAAAACACACACACAAAACAAACACGCTCACACACAAATTAACACACAAAACACACACACACACACACACACACACACACACACACACACACTCACGCACACACACAAACAAACACACACAAACAAACACGCTCACACACACACACACACACACAAACAAACACCCTCACACACACACACACACACACACACACTCACGCTCACACACCATAAAAGGGAGGGAATCCTAAGATTTCTCGATATGGAAATCATATTCCCTTGATAAGCTTAGTGGCTCTCGGGCGATCAAGCACCCGTCGAGTACACTTTGGATTTGCATTTAATAATCTAATAATAAAAATAATCAAAATGATAAGCAGATTAAAATAATCTGATAATGTGTATCACATACACACACTCGCAAACGCACACACGCACACGCACACATACACACGGGGAATCGCAGAGGATGAAAATGGAGTAAATGAAGAAAGAAAACGGTAAAAACGAATAGGCAGAATAAGAAAAAGAACAAAAGAAACAGAGTAACAACAACGAAAACATAAAACCAAACACAAACTACAAAAAACAAAAACAAATTACACTCGAAAAGATAAGAAAGCATTAAAAACACGAAAACACTGACAATTAACAAAAATCAAATTTCCCGGCAAAAAAAACTGACAAAAAGCGCGCCAAAAATTCCCGCCTCGCCGCGCGTCCGAACGAGAACAAAATGGCGGAGGCAAATCTTGTCTATTTGCCCAATGTGTCATCTGAGCTTCCTTACGGGCGGCAGGTGAGACTAACCTCAGGTCAATTGGGCGAAATGAGGGAATTAGGCGCCTGTGTCTCATCTTGTGCATCTAACTCATTTCTTCGGAGCCTCTCTCTCTTTCTTTCTTTCTTTCTTTTTTTGAGAGAGAGGGAGGGAGGGAGGGAGAGGGAGAGGGAGAGTGAGAGTGAGAGTGAGAGAGAGAGGGAGAGGGAGAGAGAGAGAGAGAGAGAGAGAGAGAGAGAGAGAGAGAGAGAGAGAGAGAGAGAGAGAGAGAGAGAGAGAGAGAGAAAGAGAGAGAGAGAGAGAAGAAAAGAA
>NC_091566.1:36812750-36817750 GCF_042767895.1 Penaeus vannamei | reverse complement strand
TCATCTTTAAAAATCCATTCAACGATACCCACACAAAACTAGAATTTTCCGCCCACTTTCCCACACTTCCCCCTACAACTACCCCTTCCCCACCCACCCACATCCACAAATCCCCTGCATCACGCCCACAAACCTCCGATCCACCTTTCCCTTCATCCACCCCTTCCCCCACCCCACCTATTTACCCGCACTATCCCCACAAAGCTTCACCCCTTCCCCTATCCCACGCACCCACAAGCCATCAACCCACATACACTGTCCCAAACCCACGCATCCCCACACTCCCAAACTTCCAACCCACTCACTCGCGGATCCACAAACTACTCATCCACACAACCTTTCCCCTCATCCACTTACACCGCCCCTATCCCACTACCCACTCGTACATCGACGCTTCCTACCCAGTACCCGCACCCACATACCCAACACCTGTCCCTTGCACCACCCCATCCCCCACTCCACACTTCCGCTACCTCACTCCCCCCCTTCCACCTTCTCCAGGGAGAGGTAGGGAGATGGAGGGAGAGGGAGGGGGGAGAGGGAGGGAGAGGGAGGAAGAGGGAAGGAGAGGGAGGGAGAGGGAGGGAGATGGCGGGAAAGGGAGGGAGGGAGGGAGGGAGAGAGAGAGAGAGAGTGAGAAAGAGATAGAGAGAGAAAGAGAAAGAGGGAGGGGAGAGAGAGATTAAAAATAACATATCATTTGTAAATCCATTTAAGGGAATTGAAATAGGACTGTTCGATATTGCATACGTAGCAATAAAAATCTAATAGTAGTAGCAACAATACTACTAGTAGTCATAATGTAGTAAGAATATCAGAATAGTATTAGTATCATCAATAGCAGTAATTAATGAAGATAAAACTGTAGTTGTTTTAATGGTATTACTAGTATAAATAATAGTAAACCAGTAATCATAGTAATAGTAACAGTAGTAGTAGCAGCATAGTAACAGTAGTAGTAAAAATAGAATAGCATAGAAATAGTAGTAGTAGAAGTATTAGTAGAGGCAGTAACAGCAGCATAGCAATAGTAATACTAGTAGTAGTAGTCATTGATTATTAACAGTAGTAGTAGAAGTAGTAAAAGTAGTAGTAGCAATAGTAGAAGTCATTGATTATTAATAGTAGTAGTAGAAGTAGTAGTAGCAATATAGCAATGGTAGCAGTAGCAGTAGTAACAGCGACACCAGAACTTGCAATGATGATAATACAGCTATCATAAAATGTCAAGTTTATAGCCTTGTCTTCGGAGCAGGATTGGGCAGTTTGTCGAACTTGCTGGAGAGGCACTTCCCGAGGGAGCAGAATCAGCAATGTTTTTCTTTTACCCTTATTTTCTTTTCCATTTGTCATTCTTCCTCAAAATAAGAATAGAAAATATGTTCCTCTTTTCTTTATTTTATTTATTTATTTATTTTTGTACTTTCTCTTCTCGTTTTTTTTCTTCCACCCTTCTTATTCGCTGTTTTTCTCTTTTCTCAACCTTTTGTCCTTCATCCTTTCTCTTCTCACCCCCTTCCTTCTCATCTTCCAAATCCTCTTTCTCTTCCTTCTTCCCTCCTTCATCCTCTTCTCAATTTGCAAGCACGTGTTCACTCGGAGGAAGGGCACTGAACATGTTCCAGACACGTTCAACAAGCAAAGGACTTTATTCATTTCTTCTAAGGTCATTTAAACTTTTTTTTAGTCTATCACATCACTGATAACATCTCTTTATCCATATATCAGATAAGAAAATAACCAAACAAGATGATAATGAGACCATAAGATAAGAATATACAACACAGCAATACGATAATAAAAGAAAAAGAAAGAAAGAAAGAAAGAAAGAAAGAAAGAAACACCAACTTTAGAGCTTGTTCACAGTGAGGACAAAACAAGTCCTTTTGAACATAGATAATAAGATCTTCCCACATGAAATAATTAGTCGTGTGCAATGATACCGGGGACTGCAAAGGGACAAGTTGCACGTGGTTGCTATTGCTTCGTTGCATACCAAATAGGCCATGTTACGTGCAGACATTGTGTTGTAACCGTTTTTTCCTGGCTAGAATTGCTGATAAATAAACTTTGTCGTTTGTTTTTTGTTGTTGTTGTTAGTCGTTATCCGTACGTGCAGAGAAAATAGGGAAGCTAGGAAGGATAGAGAGGTCTCTTTCATCTCTTCAATTTTATGTATATATACATACATGTGTCTATATAGATAGATAGATAGATAGATAGATAGATAGATAGATAGATAGATAGATAGATAGATAGATAGATAGATAGATAGATAGATAGATAGATAGATAGATAGATAGATAGATAGATAGATAGATAGATAGATAGATAGATAGATAGATAGATAGATAGATAGATAGATAGATGGATAGATAGATAGATAGATGGATAGATAGATATAGATAGAGATAGATAGACACACACTCACACACACACATACACATACACACACACACACACACACACACACACATATATATATATATATATATATATATATATATATATATATATATATATATATATACGTACATATATGCGTGTGTGTGTGTGTGCGTGTGTGTGTGTGCGTGTGTGTGTGTGTGTGTGTGTGTGTGTGTGTGTGTGTGTGTGTGTGTGTGTGTGTGTGTGTGTGTGTGTGTGTGTGTGTGTGTGTGTGTGTGTGTGTGTGTGTGTATGTGTGTGTGACATATATGCTTGCTCATACATACATACACACACATGTATATACAAACGATATGACGACAGACCATGTACAAACAAGGAAAGAACAAAGACAACAACAGCACAAACAAGCAAACAGCCACCGTGACTACCATACCTTAAAAAGAAAAGAGATGGAAAAAAATGAGAGAAAGGACAGAGAGAGAGGGACAAGAAAGTCAGGAAAGAGTGAGAAAGAAAGAGAGAGAGAGAAAGAGAGAAGGAATGAAGGAGAGAGAATACTGCTCAACTATTATACCGACTTCAACGTAGGTCCAAGCTATTATAATTCATGCAAGTGTGTTATTATTATTTATATATATATATTTATTTTTTATCGTCATCTTGATTATGATCATTGTCATCGCGGTTATTATGATTATCATCATTATTATTACTATTTGTCATTATTATAGTCATCATCATTACTATCATGAGCAATTGCAATTACGTCATGAGAAGCTGGAGTCCGGATCATGAGCCATGCGCATGTGAGGTGAATGGGAAGTAACTAGGTGGTTGGGACATGAACGACCTTATTAGGGAATGGGTTGGCTTGGGAGAGACAATAGGGGAGGGGGTGGGGGTTGGGAGGGGGGTTGGGTAAAGGATGGGGTGGGGGGAAGGAGGGAGGAAGGGGGATGGGAGGGACTGGGGAGGGGTTGGAAGGGGGTTGGGCAAAAGGATGGGGGGAGGGATGGGGAGAGGGTGGGGGAAGTTATGGGGGAGAGACAAAAGGGGAGGAGGAGGGGGTTGGAAGGGGGTTGGGTAAAGGATGGGGGAAGGGATGGAGGGAGGGTTCAGGAGGGACTGGGAGAGGGTGGAGGAAGGGATGGGGGAGGAGGGATTGGGAGAGGGTGGGGGAAGGGATGGGGAGGGATGTGGGGAGGTTGGGGGAAGGGATGGAGGAGGGGAAGGACGTGGGTGGAAGCTCTGTTGGTGGAAGAGTGAGGGAGGGGTGGAGAAGGGGGCAAATGTTCAAAATAGAAGAGTGGAGAGGTGGTGGGGGAGGAGTGAAGGGAGGTGACTTGGGAGGGGGAGAAGGGGTTGTAATGGGGAGAAGTAAGGGGGTTTCGAGGGGATGTGGTGGGGGTGGGGGTTGTAGAACTCCAAGTGGAAAAGCAAGTGGGGAATCGTAGCAAGGGGGGGGAGAAGCGGACATAGGGAAGTTGAAATGAGGGAGAAAATGTTCAAGGGAGGAATAAGGGAGAAAGGTGGAAAAAAAAGGAAGAAGAGACGAAGAGAGAGAGAGAAAAAACTTCCGATTGGACACAGGATGAAAACCGGGGACGGGTGGGTAGGGTGGGAAGGTGGGTGGGGGGAGAGAGAGAGGGATAGAGAGCGGGCACCTGAAAGTAGGCTGGATGAGGGGGGGGGTAAATGAAATTAGTGAAGAGAAAGGGCATTTTTGGGGGGAAAAACAAGTACAGGTATATGCAGATAAGGATCACCGTTCGGTAGAGCTAACGATATCGATAAGTCGTTACTGATAGGGGGGTCGAGGGGTGGGGGAGTAGGGGGGTTGGGGGCGGGAGTGGGGGGAGGGGGGTTAGGGGCGGGAGAGTGGGGGAGAGGGTTAGGGGCGGGAGTTGGGAGGGGGTTAGGGGCGGGAGTGGGGCAGGTGTGGGGGGTTGGGGTGGGGGGTCAAGGGTGGGAGTGGGGGTGGGGGGTCAGGGTGCGGGAGTGGGGGGAGGGGTCAGGGGCAGGGAGTGGGAGGGAGGGGTTAGGGCCGAGTGTCGGGGGATCGAGGGGGGGGAGAGGATTCACCTGGGACACGTGCAGCAGGGGGAAGAGGAAGGGGAAAGGGGAAGGGGAAGAGGTACCTCATATACTACGGCTGACTGGATGTTGGAACCTCCCGTATCGACGCTGAAAATCGCACATATGTTGTTTGTATTTCATGTGGCTGTGTACGTGTATTGTTATGAGATATCGTCGTCATTAAAGCGATGGTTTGACCAAATTAACATGTGGTCATGTATATCTATCTATCTATCTTTTTGCTCCTGTTTAAAAATATTGCCTATCTATCCATGTGGTCATGTATATCTATCTATCTATCTTTTTGCTCCTGTTTAAAGATATTGTCTATCTGTCCATGTGGTCATTTATATCTATCTATCTATCTAGTATATCTGTCTATCTATCTTTTTGCTCCTGTTTAAAGATATTGTCTATCTGTCCATGTGGTCATTTATATCTATCTATCTATCTATCTATCTTTTTGTTCCTGTTTAAAAATATTGTGTATCTATCCATGTGGTCATTTATATCTATCTATCTATCTTTTTGTT
>NC_091566.1:36805250-36807750 GCF_042767895.1 Penaeus vannamei | reverse complement strand
AAATGTTCATTCAAATGTTCATAATGGTGCCATATATCAAATGGAAACAAGGGATTTTTGCCCGTATTTAATCTGGCCATTAAGCTGAATTAAAAAGAGATATACGGCTGAAATACCGTTTTTTTTATTATGAAAAAACCTTGAATGAAAAGTTGCTAGAATTATTCATTGAAAAGTCGGTCTTTTGATTCAGTTGTAGGCAGGTATAGCGATCAGTTGGATTATTAAGTTAGAAAAAAAGTGAATTATAAGAATGGTACGGGAATAGAGGAGGAAAATAGGTGAAATTAAAGGGAAAAGTCTTCGTTTAATCTTCTATCAACTCCTCTCCCTCACCCCCTTCCCCCCCTACATAAAAAGTACAGAGGTAATTCATAATACGTTTACATTTTAACTCCTCTCTCTCTATTCTATCTTTTCCTCTTGTTCTCGTTCTCCCACCCACTTATCCACTCCCTCTGCCTGTCTCCCTCCTTCCCTTTCCTCCAACCCTCCCCTTCTCCCTGTCATCCTTCTTTCCTTTCCTCATACCCTCTCCCTTTCCTTCATATTCTCTCCCTCTCCCCCTCTCCCCTTCCCTCTTATCCCCTCCCCCTCCCTTCTTCCACCCCTTTCCTTCTCTCCCTCCCCTCCCACTCCCACTTCCCTCCCCCTTTCCCCCTTCCCTCCCCTTCCCTCCCTCCCCTTCCTCTCCCACCCTCCCCTCCCCCTTCCCCTCCTTTCCCCCCTCCCACCCCCCCCTTCCCCTCCCCCTTCCCCCTTCCCCTCCCACCCCTCCCCACACCCGCCCCTGCTGCAACCCCGAGAGCTACACGCGAGAGACACCGGCGGCTGCAACACGAGAACTGCAAATAAAATGCAAATTCTACCGGCCGTCCGCGAGCCGATATACGGTTAACGAACAGTATGGCCGAACTGAGAATAAAAAACAAACTTTTATGCGGCGTGGATAATGGGATGGAAATCTATGGGTGTTTATCTGTATGCGTGTGTGTATTTGATTGATACGTCTGTAAATAACATGGAGATAGTCGAATAAATGAATGACCGTACAGGGTTAAACAATGTTAAACACACACACACACACATATATATGCATATACATATGTATGTATATACATGTATATATACATGTATATATATATATATATATATATATATATATATATATATATATATATATATATATATATATATGTATATGTATATGCATATGTATATCTATCTATCTATCTATCTATCTATCTATCTATCTATCTATCTATCTATATATCATATATGTCTTATATATGTGTATATATATATACATATGTATATATGAATATACATATGTATACATATGTATGTATATACATGTATATACATGTATATATATACATATATATATATATATATATATATATATATATATATATATATATGTATATGTATGTATATGTATATGCATATCTATATCTATCTATCTATCTATATCTATCCATCTATCTATCTACCTACCTATCTATCTATCTATCTATCTATCTATCTATCTATCTATCTATCTATCTATCTATCTATCTATCTATCTATCTATCTATCTATCTATCTATATATATATATCATATATGTCTTATATATGTATATATGTATATATATATATATATATATATATATATATATATATATATATATATATATATATATATATATATATATATATATATATATATATATATATATATATATATATATATATATATATATATATATATATACATATATATATATATATATATATATATATATATATATATATATATATATATTTATATATATATACACATACATATATATACATATGAACATACATACACCGGTTTGTCTACCAGCCAGGCCTCTCTCAATTCATCCCTGAGCTGGTATTTGCCGGTACCACTCCTGTCTGATTGCACGACCTTCGCAACCTCCCGCTGTCCAGCACACGACCACCTGAGCCACGACCTCCCCTACGACACCCGTGAACGACCTCTCGGGGCGATGGGATGTCTTCTCGTCGGGAGATCGGGTCGTGCCAGCTGTGTGTGTGGGGGTGGGGGTGGGGGGGTGGGGAGGGTGGCTTGTGTGTGTGTGTGTGTGCATATACTTATACATATACTTATATACTCGTACACAAACACACACAAACACACACACACTGCTTAAATGATAACTTTGTAAAGTAACAATTTTACCTTTGTATAACTTTACTTAATAAACTCTTTATTATTATCATTATTATTGTTATTATTATTATTATTATTATCACACACACACACAAACACACTCACCCCCCACACACCCACACCCGCACACACCACACGCCCATCCACCCACACACGCACCCCACCCACACGCACACGCACACCCCCCCCCGACACACACACACCCTCACCCCCACCCCCACCCCACACACGCACCCCCCCCCCACCCCTCCCACACACACACAGAGGAATGGCAGGGTTAATGTTTAATCCTCGCCTAA
>NC_091566.1:36795250-36797750 GCF_042767895.1 Penaeus vannamei | reverse complement strand
GGAGAGGGAGAGGGAGAGGGAGTGAGAAAGAGGAAGAGGGGGAGAGGGAGAAAGAGTAGGAGTGGGAGATGGGAGTAGGAAAAGAGGGAAAAGAGAGGAGGAAAAGAGAAAGATATACTGATAGAGAGAGAAAGAGAGAGAGAGAGAGGGAGAAAAAGGAGAGAGAGAGGAGAAAGAGAAAAAGAGAGAGAGGAGAAAGAGAAAGAGAGAGAGAGGAGAAAGAGAGAGAGAGAAAGAGAGGAGAAAGAGAGAAAGAGAAAAAGAGAGAATAAGAGAGAGAAAGAAAAAAAAAGAGGAAAGAAAGAAAAAGAGAAAGAAAGTAAGAGAGAGAGAAAGAATAAGAGAGAAAGTGAGAGAAAGAGAGAAAGAAAGCGAGAGAAAGAGAGAGAGAGAGAGAGAGAGAGAGAGAGAGAGAGAGAGAGAGAGAGAGAGAGAGAGAGAGAGAGAGAGAGAGAGAGAGAGAGAAAGGGAGAGAGAGAGAAACCATTACCATTATTTTTATATCTAAAAGTATTACTGGTAATACGTACTCATAACATTATCCGGAAATAGGGTTGAAAGAGGAAGGAGGAGGGAGAGAGAGGGAGAGGGAGAAAGGGGGGAGAGGGGGAAGTGGGAGGGAAAGGGAAAGGGTAGAAGGAGAGGGGAGAGGAGGACGGAGAGGGGAGAGAGGGGGAAATAGGAGGAGGGAGAGCGGGAGAAGAGAAAGGGAAGAGGAGGGAGAGGGAGGAAGAAAGAGGGAGAGGGATAAGCAGAAAAAGAGAGAGGGACGAGGGGGTAGAAGGGAGGAAGGAGGATAAGCAGGGGAAAGAGAGGAGGGCGAGGGGAGAAAGGGGAAGGGAGAGAAGAGCAGAAAAAGAGGGAGGGTGAGAAGTTGGGAAAGTAGGGAGAAGGAGGAAGAGGAGTGAAGAAGGAGAAGAGGGGAAGTTAGGGGATGAGGGGGAAGAGGAGAGGAAGAGAGAGAGAGGGGGGAAGGTAGGGAGAGAGAAGGGTTGAAAAGGGAAGAGAGAGGGGAACATGGAGTAAAGGAGGGAGAAAGGAGAGAGAGGAGGGAGAGGGGAGAGAGGAGGGAGAAAGGGAAAGAGGAGGGAGAGGGGAGAGAGGAGGGAGAGGGGAGAGAGGAGGGAGAGGGGAGAGAGGAAGGAGAGGGGAGAGAGGAGGGAGAAGGGGAAAGAGGAGGGAGAAGGGAGAGAGGGGGAGATTAGACCGTGAAAGGGGGGTGGGGGTTAAGTCTGTTGGGATTAATAATGGGTTTGTGATTAAGGAAATATTTACCTTGAATAATTACTCTTTTTTTGGTTCTTTTTTTTATTTGGCTACAAAGTGTTATTTATGTTTTCCTTTTAGCGTTTTTCAGTCACGCTTAAGTATTATATGATATTTTAATAACTATAATGATTAGTCTGTCTGTATATTCAACATTATTTATAACTATTGTGCTATATTTTCTGTAATTTTTCATTTATTGTTTGTGTCTATCTGCCTAACAATCTCTATTTTACAAATGTATCTATCTTCTATCTATCTGTCTATCTATCTATCGACTACTCTTTATGTCTATATTTGTCTATCTATCTTTTTTTGTCACGTGTATTATATATTTTAGAAACAATTTATCTGAAATTATCTATATCTACTGTCTTATCTTTCTAAGAATATTAATTCATTTTCTGTGTCTACCTATTTATCTTATATTTATCCATCTTTCTGTGTATATTTATCTGTCTATCTACTGCTCTACGTCTGCATTTATCTATCTACCGATCTGGTATCTATTTGTCAACCAGTCTGATAATCTATCTATTAGTCTGTATATCTATCTATTTTCTATATATATCCATATCCATCTGCATATCCCTCCCTCCCTCCATCTATCCATCCACCCACCCATCCATTGCATATCCATAGATGCATCCATCCATCCATCCATCCCTCTAACTCTCCCTCCCTCCCTCCATGCAACCATGCATTCAGTCCCTCCCTCCTCCCTCCCTTCAATTCCTCCATCCATCCACCCATCCATCAATACCCACCCACCCACCTCATCCATCCATCATATCCATCCATCCATCCATCCATCCATTCACCCACTCCATCCATCCACCCACCCATCCATCCACCCACCTACCCCTTCACCCACCCACTACTCCATCCATCCATCCATCCATCCATCCACCCACCCACCCACCCACTCCATCCTTCCATCCATCCACCCACCTTCACCCATCCACTCTCCCACCCACCCTCCCTCCCTTCACCCACCCACCCACATCCATCCATCACATCTTCCATAACCATCCATAAAAAAACGAAAAAAATCAGAATATCCACCATGCCTCGCCACCAAAAAACTCAAATTCCTCCAAAATTCCTCCACTTCACACTTGCGGTCGGATAAAAACACTTTTTTTCTCGGATAAACGACCTGGTATTTTTTTTTTCTCTTTCTCTTCTTCTCATCCTTCGGTCGGGAATGTAATCTAACCATTAACTCATTACG
>NC_091566.1:36792508-36794750 GCF_042767895.1 Penaeus vannamei | reverse complement strand
CAAAAAACATGACAATAATAATAACCACGATAATATCTATAATACTACTATAATACTAATAATAACCAAGAAAAAAACTATAACACTAATAATAACCATGATAGAAACCATGATGATAATAATATCCATAATAATAACACTTTCCATGAACCTTAATTTCTTGCAGCTTCTGAAGCCCGGATGCTGTGCCAGTTACGTATGACAGGAAAATGAGCGTAATATACAACCGCCATAAGGATCATTATGGCTAATACTTTGAGCTTACTTATCACGGCGACTCCAGTGATAGCGATGGAGGAAAAGAAAAGGGAAGATAAAGAAGGGAGGAAGAGGTAAGGGAGAAAGAGAAGGAGAGGGAACGATAGGGGAGGAAGGAAGGTAGAGAAAGGGAAAGAGAGGAAGGAGAAAGAGGTAAGGAAGAAGGAGAAGGAGAGGGAACGATAAGGGTGGAAGGAAGGTAGAGAATGGGAAAGAGAGGAAGGAGAAAGAGGTAAGGAAGAACGAGAAGGAGAGGGGAACGATAGGGGAGGAAGGGAAAGGCAGAGGAGGGGAAAGAGAAGGAGAAGGAGGAGAGCGAAAGAGAGGAAAAGGGAGAAAGAAGCAAGGAAGAAGAAGAGAGACAGGGAACGATAGGGGAGGAAGGAAGGTAAAGAAGGGGAAAGAGAAGGGAGAAGAAGGAGAGAGGAGGATGATGAAGGAGAAAAGGAGGGAACGAAAGGGGATTAAAGGGAAGTCAGAGAAGGGGAAAGAAATGAGAAGGAAAGAAAGGATGGAGAGGATGGAGAAAGAGGAAAGGAGAAGAAGAAAGAGAGGGAATAGTAGGGAAGAAAAGGGAAGGCAGAGAAATGAAAATGAAAAGAGAGGGGAGGATGGAAGGAAGAGGAGGGAAAAGTGAAAGGAAAAAGAAGAAATGGAAGACTAAAGTAAGAAAAACAGATGAAGAGGAAGAAAGAAAAGGGAAAATTAGGGGAAAGAGAAGAAATGTGATAATGGGAGAAAACAGCGAAAGGAGAAGAGGAAAGGGGGTAATGATAAGAGAAAAAAGAGAGGGAAAACAGAGAGAGAGGAAGGAGAAGAGAAAAACAATGAAACGAATAGAGACAGACAGAGAAAGAAAGAAGCACATAAATGCAGGAAATGGAAAAGATTAGCAGAAAAAGAGACAGATAAACAGAGAAAGAGAGAGAGGGGGGAGGTGAGATAGACAGGCAGACAGAGAGAAAGAGAGAGAGAGAGAGAGAGAGAGAGAGAGAGAGAGAGAGAGAGAGAGAGAGAGAGAGAGAGAGAGAGAGAGAGAGAGAGAGAGAGAGAGAAAGAAGGAGAGAGAAAAGGATAAAGAAAGAAAGAGAGAGAGAGAGAGAGAGAGAAGGACAAAGAAAAAAGAGAGAGAGAGAGAGAAGGATAAAGAAAGAAAGAGAGAGAGAGAAGGATAAAGAAAGAAAAAGAGAGAGAGAGAAGGATAAAGAAAGAAAGAGAGAGAGAGAAGAATAAAGAAAGAAAGAGAGAGAGAGAAGAATAAAGAAAGAAAGAGATGAGAGAAGGAGTATAAAGAAAGAGAGAGAGAGAAGAATAAAGAAAGAAAGAGAGAGAGAGAAGAATAAAGAAAGAAAGAGAGAGAGAGAAGGATAAAGAAAGAAAGAGAGAGAGAGAGAAGGATAAAGAAAGAAAGAAAGAGAGAGAGAAGGATAAAGAAGGAAAGAGAGAGAGAGAGAAGGATAAAGAAAGAAAGAGAGAGAGAGAGAGAGAGAAGGATAAAGAGAGAGAGAAAGAAAGAGAGAGATAGAAGGATAAAGAAAGAAAGAGAGAGAGAGAGAGAATGATAGAAAAAAAAAATCCCTAATTCTAATATCGTGTAATAGATTTTCCAATACATTAGCTCGACAGGAAAACAAAAGGTTGTGATGAGAAAAAAAAATCAAAATACAAAAGAAAAAGAAAGACGATGATGCGAAAGAGAGAAATGAGCGAGAATATATGAGAATGAGGAATGAGGAAACAGATGTTTGGGGTTTCATGCTTCATTAGTAGTATGTACATGCACATATACACACGCTAGACATGTGTGTGGATATATGTGTATATGTGCATATATACATACACACACATATATATATATATATATATATATATATATGTATATATATATATATATATATATATATATATATATATATATATATATATATATATATATATACGCATGAATATGTATATGAATTTGTATGTATGTATATATATGTGG
>NC_091566.1:36777508-36790008 GCF_042767895.1 Penaeus vannamei | reverse complement strand
TTGCATCATCGCCTTGCCGGTTGCAGAGCTATATTAAGTCAGCCAAAACGAGAATTACAATACGGGACACGCCATTCCTGGCACTCTCGCAGAAAGAGGAAAGTCGAGAGGCGTCGGCACTGTCTCGGTACCAGGACAGTGCCACAAAGAACTACAGTATAATGGCACAAACAAATGCATTGCCACAAGGGATTATAAAGCGACGGAGATGTTCAGTACCTCTAAAAATACAGTGTCAAAAAAGAAATACAGTGAGAGAAAGTAATGAAAGCCGCAAAGAAATGCAGTGCCACAAAGCACAATTTCACAAAGAAATAAAATACCATAAAGAAGGACAATTCCACAAAAAAATACAATTCCACCAAGAAATACAGTGCCATAAAGAAGTACAGTGCCTAACGCGCAGTGTGCTTCAGCTCCTGGCCCACCAGTGCCACTAAGAAATACAGTGCAACAAAGTACAATTCCACAAAGAAGCATAGAGCCACCAAGAAATACAGTGCCACAAAGAAGTACAATTCCACAAGCACAATTCCACAAAGAAATGCAGTGCCACAAAGTACAATTCCACAGAGAAGTACAGGGCCACTAAGAAATAGTGCCACAATGAATTACAGAGGCACAAAGAAATACAGTGCCACAAAGTACAATGCCACTAAGAAGTACAGGGCCACTAAGAGCCACAGTGCCACAAAGAAGTAAAGATCCACAAAGAAATACAGTGCCACAAAATACAATTCCACAAAGAAGTATAGAGCCACTAAGAAATACAGTGCCACAGAAGGAGTACAATTCCCACAAAGAAATACAGTGCCACAGAAGAAGTACAGGGCCACTAAGAAACAGTGCCACAATGAGGTACAACTCCACAGAGAAATACAGTGCCACAAAGTACAAATCCCACAAAGAAATGCAGTGCCACAAAGTACAATTCCATAGAGAAGTACAGGGCCACTAAGAAACACAATTCCCACAAAGAAACACAGTGCCACAAAAGAAGTACAATTCCCACAAAGAAACACAGTGCCACAAAAGAAGTACAATTCCCACAAAGAAACACAGTGCCACAAAAGAAGTACAATTCCCACAAAGAAACACAGTTGCCACAAATAAGTACAGACCCTAACCGCGCAGTGTGCTTCCGCCCCTCGCCCACCATCTCCCCCTTCTCCCCCTCCCTCCCCTCGCCCACCATCTCCCCTCCCCCTCTCCCTCCACCCCTCCCCTCCCCCCTCCACCCCTCCCCCTCCACCTCCCGCTAAGAGAAAGAGTGTGTAGCCATCCATAGAATTTTCCAAGACACTCTGATCTGTTTACACTCGCCCGAGGGAAACGTTTGTCCAAGGGGAGAGGGAAGGCGAAAGGGAAATAGATATACCGTTGTGAGGTAAATAGAGAGAAAGGGAGGTAAATAGAGAGAAAGTGAGGGAAATATATACTGTTGTGAGGTAAGTAGAGAGAAAGGGAGGTAAATAGAGAGAAAGGGAGATAAATAGAGAGAAATGGAGGTAAATAGAGAGAAAGGGAGGTAAATAGAGAGAAAGGGAGGTAAATAAAGAGAAAGGGAAGTAAATAGAGAGAAAGGGAGGTAAATAGAGAGAAAGGGAGGTAAATAGAGAGAAAGGGAGGTAAATAGATAGAAAGGGAGGTAAATAGATAGAAAGGGAGGTAAATAGATAGAAAGGGAGGTAAATAGAGAGAAAGGGAGGTAAATACAGAGAAAGGGAGGTAAATAGATAGAAAGGGAGGTAAATAGATAGAAAGGGAGGTAAATAGAGAGAAAGGGAGGTAAATAGAGAGAAAGGGAGGTAAATAGAGAGAAATGGGGGTAAATACAGAGAAAGGGGGGTAAATACAGAGAAAGGGAGGTAAATAGAGAGAAAGTGAGGTAAATAGAGAGTAAGGGAGGTAAATAGAGAGAAAGGGAGGTAAATAGAGAGAAAGGGAGGTAAATAGATATACCGTTGTGAGGTAAATAGAGAGAAAGGGAGGTAAATAGAGAGAAAGGGAGGTAAATAGAGAGAAAGGGAGGTAAATAGAGAGAAAGGGAGGTAAATAGAGAGTAAGGGAGGTAAATAGAGAGAAAGGGAGGTAAATAGAGAGAAAGGGAGGTAAATAGATATACCGTTGTGAGGTAAATAGAGAGTAAAGGGAGGTAAATAGAGAGAAAGGGAGATAAATAGAGAGAAAGGGAGGTAAATAGAGTAAGGGAGGTAAATAGAGAGAAGGGAGGTAAATAGAGAGAAAGGGAGGTAAATAGAGAGTAAGGGAGGTAAATAGAGAGAAAGGGAGGTAAATAGAGAGAAAGGGAGGTAAATAGAGAGAAAGGGAGGTAAATAGAGAGGAAGGGAGGTAAATAAAGAGAAAGGGAGGTAAATAGAGAGAAAGGGAGGTAAATAGCGAGAAAGGGAGGTGAATAGAGAGAAAGGGAGATAGATAGAGAGAAAGGGAGAGAGACTAGATTAGGTGTAAGGGCGTGGGTGAGGTTTAGGGTAAGGAGGGTTGGGTGGGTTACATTAATAGCATTCTTTTGGGAACGTTTAAGTGGGTTAGTTTTATCGTTTGTCTGTTTTATAGAGAACTTTAAGTGGCTTAGGGTATCGTTAAGTTATAATGATAATGATGAGAATAATGGTAATTATTACAATAATAATAATGATAACAATGATATCAACGATGATGATAATGATAATGATTATGATGATAATGATAATGATTATGATGATAATGAAAATAATGCTAATAACAATAATAATGTTAATATTGATAGTATTAATTATAATGATAATAAGAACAATAATGATGATAATAATAAAGTTTTACCTGCTTGGATTAAGTCATTCCAACTTAGGTTCCAACTACCGATTGCAACCAAATACAGTTATAATCTGAGGTTGTGCCAGGTTACATAAAGGTCAGGTGAGCTCGTTAGGGTTAACTACGTCGGAGTGAATTAGGTTAGGTCAGGTTAGGTCAGGTTAAGGCGAAAGGGTTCTCGAGTCTAAGTTAGGCTTAGGGAAGATTCGAGAAAGATTAGGCTAGGTTCTGGAAAGACGTAAAAGCATATGGAAGGAAAGGAGATGATAGGGACGTTGATAAAAGCGAGTCAGAAGGAGAGAAGAGGGATAGAGGATAGAGGGAGAGAGGGGAATTATAGGGGAATGTTGGAATTGGTAGCGAATGAGGGTCTGGAGAGAGAGAAAATTATTATTTTTCGTTTTCTTATTTATTTGTCTTTTTATATATCTGACTATCTATCCATCTGTCTGTCTACTTGTCTGTCTATTTAGGCCCAAATCTTTTTATCTCTTCACCTCCCTGTCATCTATCTCTTGGTATATTTATATCATTTATCAGATTATCTATCTCTATCACAATCACAAGATTCAGAATAAAATTTAAGAAAAAAAAGAATGATTAATTTCGGATATTTTTTCTTCGAATTCTAACGTTTCTCTGAATTTCCACTGAACGTAATAATTTCATAACTTATCGCTCAGTGTCTATCGTCTTACTCCCTTTAGATCAAGAGATTCTGAAAGGGAAAAAGAACGCTGAATTTTGACAGATGAGTGTAAATATCTGGATTTTTTTTATGTTCATTTGGCGCGCGTGTTGTATTTTGAATTATGTTTTACCGGTTTTTTGTTGTTGTTGATGTTGATTTTTGTTTTTAAGGACATAAGATAGACCAGTATTTATTTGTTTTTGTTTTTATGGTTTATGATAAGTGTTCCTGTGTTTGTTTGTTTTTTTTCTGTGATCTTTGTTTCCATTTTCTATATATCCGGGTGTGTTGTTTTTAACTTCTTTTGTTTTCGCTTTTTCTTTCATTTTCTCTTGTTTTCGTCTTTCGATGTTTTCTATTTCTTTCTTTGTTAAAATGATAATCTGTCTCTCTCTCTCTCTCTCTCTCTCTCTCTCTCTCTCTCTCTCTCTCTCTCTCTCTTTATATATATATATATATATATATATATATATATATATATATATATATATATATATATATATATATATATATATGTATATATATATACATATATATATATGTATATATATATATATATATATATATATATATATATATGTATGTATATGTATATATATATACATATATACATATATATACATATATACAGATATATACATATATATATATATATATATATATATATATATATATATATATATATATGTCTGTCTTCTTTCTCCCTCCCTGATCATTCCCTCCTCATTTTTACTGTCTATCTATCTCCTACAAACATTCACTCTTGCCTTCCCACTTACCACACGCCTCTTCACTTCTCTACCCACTCTTTTCTTTCTCTCTCTCTTTCCTTCCTTCCTTCTCTCACACCCTCCCCTCCTCCCCCTTCCCTCCCTCTGATACCCTCCTCCTCCTTCCCCCTCCCTCCCCCCACCCCTCCCTCCCTACCTCCCACCCTCTCCCCTACTCCTCCACCCTCCCTTCCCTCCCCCCCTCCCCCTCACCCATCAACCCCCTCCACCATCCCTCCACTCCACCCTCTCTCCTCCCCCCACTCCATCTCCACCTTCCCACCTCCCCCCTCCCTCCCCTCCATCCTCCCCCATCCCTCACCCGGAGCTCGAAGGGAGGGTCCGTCGCCCAAATAGAACCTCAGGACGCCTTTTGTGGATTCGGCGCATCCTAAAAATATCCTCTTGTGAGCCCTCTCAGGTGACCTGCGGTAAACTAGGGGGCGCGGAGGAGGGTAGGAAGAGAGGGGTGGGGGCGGTGGGGAGGTGGGGGGGTGGGGTTGGGGGGGTAAGAGGGTGGTGGGGGGTAGGGAGTGGGAGGAAGGAGGGGGTTGGTGGGGAGGTGGTGGGGGTAGGGGGGGAGGGGATAGAAAGGGTGTTGTGGATGGGGAGTTAGTGGGGAGGTGGGGGTGGGGGGGTAGGAAGGGGTGGTGGGGGTAGGGGGGTTGGTGGGGAGGAGGGGTGGTGGGGGTAGGGGGGTTGCTGGGGAGGAGGGGGGAGGAGGGAGAGGGATAGAAGGGCGGAAAGGTGAAGGAGGAGAGGGATAGAAGGGGGAAAGGTGAAGGAGGAGGATGGGTAGGGGGAGGAAAGGTGGGAGAAAAGAGAAGGAGGAAAGTAGATAGGGAGATTGGGTAGGGAATAGGGGGGAGAACGGTGAGGGAGGGGGGGGTAGGGATAGGGTAGGGGTTGATGGAAGGAGAGGGAGGGGAAAGAGGGATAGGAAGAATATGGGCAGCGAGAGAGAGGAGGGGAAGGGTGAGAAAAGGGAGACAAGAGTAAGAAGGAAGAAGAGTGTGGAGGTAGAAGACTTAGAGAGGGAATGGAGAAGAAAAGGAAAAGGGGAGAGTGGTGAAGAGGAAAGTAAAATAGGGAGACAGGAAGGGGAAAAAAGTAGTGAGAGGGGAAGGGATAAAGAAATAGTGAGACGGGAAAGGGTAAAGAAATGGTGAGCGGGAAAGGTTAAAGAAATAGTGAGAGGGGAAGGAAGGGTGGAGAAAAGAAAAGGAGGAAGGTAGATAGGAGATAGAATAGATAGGAATAGAGGGGATAACAGAGGGAGGGGAGGTAGGGGTACAAGGAGGGTAGATGGAAGGAGAGAGGGAGGGGAAAGAAGGATAGAAGAGCAGCGAGAGTGGAGAGAAAAGAGAAAAGGGGAGAGTAAGAAGGAAGAAGATGTGAGGAGAAGACTTAGAGAGGGAATGGAGAAGAAAAGAAAGAGAGGTGAAGAGGAAAAGAAATTAGGGAGACAGGAAGGGGAAAAAGTAGTGAGAGGGGAAGGGATAAAGAAGTAGTGAGGGAAAGGGGAAAGGTGAAAGAAATAGAGAGAGATTGTAAGGGGTAAAGAAATAGTGAGAAGGGAAGGGATAAAGAGTATGAGGGGAAGGGGAAAGGGTAAAGAAATAGAGAGAGATGGTAAGGGGTAAAGAAATAGTGAGAGGGGAAGTAATAAAGAGTGTGAGCGGAATAGGGAAATAGGGAAGAATGGAGAACTAGGGTTAGGAAAGAGGAAAGAGGATGAATGAATAAGGAGGATAAGAGTGAGGGGTTGATGAGGAGAATAAGAAAGGAGACAGAGAATGAGAAAATCAGACGGAGTTTGTATATGAGATCGTCTTCTTCAGACGTCGAAACATAAACACAGGTTTATTTATTTCTTTTTTATTATTATTATTATTATCATTGTTATCATTATTATTATTATTATTGCTTTTTTTTTGGGGGGGGGGCTTTTTCCCGTTGAGACCTTTAGAAAAAAAGAAAATATAATAAATAAAGATGTATCGATAGTGAAGATGACGGTTTTATGATATGAATGACACGATATCATAAAGAAAAAAAAAGAAAAAAAAGAAAGGAGGGAAAGAAAGGAAAAAAAGAAATAAATCAAGAGAGAAAGAAAGGAAAAAAGAAAAAAAAGCAAGGAAACAAGAAAGAAAAGAAAGAAAGAAAGGAAAAAGAAAGAAAGAAAGAAAGGAAAAAGAAAGAAAGAAAGAAAGGAAGAAAAAAAGAAAAAGAAAGAAAGGAAAAAAAGAAAGAAAGAAAAGAAGAAAAAAAGAAAGAAAAAACAAAAAACAAAAACACAAAAACACACAACAGGTATTATTAAGAAAGGCATTTCCTGCTGGCCTTGTGTGGCATCCGTCAGAGGGTCAGGAGAAGGGGGAGGGGGGGGAAGGAGGTGTCACGGGGGGTCATGTCACACCAGTCATGGGCGGCATGACGGCTACGCGGGCGGGCGGGCGGCTGGTGGTGGTGCTTGGCTGACACGAAGGAGAGTCGCCCAGGTTAGCCGTGGCTCCCCCCGCGCCCGCGCCTTGGGCTTCAGTCTTGTGTGGGTGTGTGTGTGAGTGGGGGTGGGGGGGGTAGTCATGTGTGGCTGGTGCACGTGTGTGTGTGAGAGAGAGAGAGAGAGAGGTTGAGTGGGATTGTGTGTGATTGTGAGTAGTTAGACTGATATTGGGGGGGGGATATTTGTGTGTGTGGGGGGAGGGGGGTTGTGTGTGGGGGGAGGGGGGTTGTTTGTGTGTGGGGGTGTGGATGGGTGGGTGGGTGGGTGTGGGGATTGTGTTTGTGTGTGATTGTGAGTGTGTATTTGCCCTGTGATGTGTGGGGATTGTGTGTGTTTGTGATTGTGTGTGTGTGGGGTGATTGTGTTTGTGTAGGGGGGTTGTGTCAGAAAAGGGTTGTGTGTGGGGTGGGGGGGAGGGTTGTGTGTGTGAGTGTGATTGTGTGTGTGTGTAGATAGATAGATATATAGATAGATAGATATGTGTGAATATGTCTATCTGTATGTATAAAGCATGGATGGATGGATGCATATATGTATATATGTGTGTGTGTGTATATATAGATAGATAGATAAATATGTATGTATATATCTCTATGTACGTATAAAGGATGGATTGATGTATGAATATATGTATACATGTATGTGTGTATATCTGTGTGTGTATGTGTGTGTGTGTGTGTGTGTATGTGTGTATGTGTGTGTGTGTGTGTATGTGTGTGTATATCTGTGTGTGTGTGTGTTCCGGACGACTACTGAAGGGATAATCCTGATTCGCATAAAAGTCAAACCGAATTTTTTTTTTGCAAAAGCCCGCCAAAACCCTAACACCGCGCAGCCATCTTTTTTCTCACTTAATTTGCAACAAGTCTTCTGATTAAGATAACATGGTGCTGAGGACCAACTTGTCTTAATCTATTTCATTTTGGTCTGACTGCATATTATCTTTATTTTCTTCTGCTTCTTCTTCTTTTGTCTATCTTTTTTTTTCTTCACTCTTTTCTTCATTTTTTTCACTCTCTTATTATCTCGGTTTGTGTTTTATTTGTTTCATTATGTTTCGTCCTCTTTCTTAATCTATTTCATTTTGTTCTGACTGCATATTATCTTTATTTTCTTATTATTATTATTCTTTTATCTTATTTTTATTTCTTCACTCTTTTCTTCATTTTTTTTTCACTCTCTTATTATCTCGGTTTGTGTTTTATTTGTTTCATTATGTTTCGTTCTCTTTCTTAATCTATTTCATTTTGTTCTGACTGCATATTATCTTTATTTCTTCTTATTCTCCTTTTATCTATTTTTTTTTATTTCTTCCCTCTTTTCTTCAATTTTTTTCACTCTTATTATCTCGGTTTGTGTTTTATTTTCTTCTTCTTCTTCTTCTTTTATCTTTTTTTATTCCTTCCCTCTTTTCTTCACCTTTTTTTCAATCTTTTATTATCTCGGTTTGTGTGTGTTTTATTTTTTTATTTTTTTTGCATTATGTTTCTTTCTCTTTCTCTCCTATCTTTTTCTCTCTAGGTTTATGTCATTTCCCTTCATCGGTTTCTCTTATACCCTTTGTTTTATTTTCCTCTCCCTTTCCCTGACTTTATTACTCTTTCTCCTGTGTCCGTCTTCCTTCCTCTCTTTCTGTCCTCTTTTACTTTCTCACTCTTATTCCTTTATCTCCTTTCTTTAATCGTCCTTCTTCTTCTCCTCTCTCATTTATCCAACATTTTTCTCCTTCATCTTCCTTTTCTCTCCTTTCTATCTCTCTCCTTCCCCTCATCCTCATCCTCCTACCCAATTTCTCCTCCTCTTTTCCTCTTCTTCCTCCTCCTCCTGCTTCTCCATCCTCTTCCTTCTACTCTATCCTTCCTCCCCCTCATCCTTCTCCCCTTTCCCTCTCTCCTTCTCCCCCCTATCCTTCCTCCCTTCTCCCCCCTCCCCCTCCCTCCCCCCCCCTCTCCCTCCTGCTCTTCTTCCACTTCTTCATATTTCTACTATTTCTCATCCTTCCCCCTTCCCATCCTTCTTCTTCTTTGCTTTCCCCTTCCTATCTTCTCCCTATGTCCCCTCCCCTTCGTCCTTCCACCTCATCTTCCCCATCACTCTCACCCTATCTAATTTCCTCTCGCTCTCCTTCCTCCTCTTATTATTGTTATTTTCTTTTTCTTCTTCTTCTTCCTCCTCCGCTTGCTGGGCCTCTTCCTCTTCTTCCTCCTCATTTTCCCCCTCCTCCTCCTCTTCTTATCCCCCCTCCTCCTCCTCCTCTCATCCTCATCATCATCCCCTCTTCCCCCTCCCCCTTCCCCTCTCTTCCTCTTCCCCCCCCTCTTCCCTCCTTCATCCTCCTCCTCCCCCCCTCTTCTTCCTCCTCCTCCAAGCTCTGACGTCATTCATCACGTGACCTCCTAAACTTCCGGTTCCTCAGCCATCTTTACACGCGCGTAAAACCGGAGATTACGAAGGATGCGCCGCCCTTGCCGCCTCTGGAAGGTGATGATGGTGGTGATGATGCTGATGATGGTAGTGGTGATGATGATGGTGGTGGTGATGTGATGGGGTGATGATGGTGATGGTGGTGGTGATGATGTGGTGATGGTGATGGGGTGATTATGATTATGGTGATGATGTAGTGATGGTGATGACTGTGATTAGGATGGTGATGAGGGTGAAAAGTGATGATGGCTGGATGTGATGTGCGGGTGATGATGGTGGTGATTGGTGATGAAGGTATGGGTGATGTGGTGATGATGACGTGATGGTGGTGATGATGATGATGGTGTGATTATTATTAGGATGGTGATGATGATGGTGGTGGTGATGATTGTGATGGTGATGGGGTGATTATGACGATGGTGGTGATGGTGATGATGATGGTGATGGTGTGATTATTATTAGGATGGTGATGGTGGTGAATATGATGACAAGTATGCTGAAGACGTTTGATGATGATGGTGGTGGTGATGGTGGTGGTGATGCTGCTGCTGATGGTGATGGTGATGGGGTGATTATGATTAGGATGGTGATGATGTAGTGATGGTGATGATGATGGCGATGTGATAGTGATGGGTTGATTATGATTATGATGGTGATGATGATGGCGATGTGATAGTGATGGGTTGATTATGATTATGATGGTGATGATGATAATGGTGATGTTAGTGATGGTGATTGTGATATTGATGATGAAGATAGATTTCGATGGTGATGATAGTGATGGTGATCGCGATGGTGATTATGATGATGATGGTGATGATCAGGATGATGGAGAGGAGGAGAAAGTAATAGAAAAAAATTAAAGAGGAAATGTATAGTATTAAAAAATAGTGAGAGAGAATAGGGGAAAATAGTGAGAGGGGGTAAGGGATAGCGAAATAGTGAGAGAGGAAGGAATAAAGAATAAAGATGAATGAATATATATATATTTTTTTTATTATTATTTAAAAAAATAATTAAAAAACAGTCGAAAGAACATTTTTTCCCCAAATGCTTTCTTTGTAAAACTTCTATGTTATTCTTCTTCTCGTGGTTTCATTTGAAAGTTTTCTTTCTCCCTTTTCCTCCATACTGTGTTTTTTGTTTTCTTATTATTATTTATTCATTTCTTCTTCTTCTTTCTTTTTCTTTCTTTCTTTCTTTCTTCTTCTTTCTTTCTTTCTTCCTCTTCTTCTTCTTTTCTTTCTTTCTTTCTTTCTTTCCTCTTCTTCTTCCTTTCTTCTTCATCTTTCTTTCTTTCTTTCTTTCTTCTTCTTCTTCTTCTTCTTCTTCTTCTTTTTCTTTTTCTTGTCCTTCTTCTTCTTCGTCTTCTTCTTCTTCTGTGTGTCTGCATCTTCGTCTTCTATTTTATTCTCTTTATTATCATTCCTAATATTTTCGTCTCTTTTCTAGCCTTATTTTTCTACTTATAATTTCTTGTTTATTTTTTTCTTGTTTTGCTAAATTTCTTTTTTTTTCGTCTGCCTTTTCCCCTCTTTCCGTTTGGTATTTTTGGTATCTGGTAATACGTGTGTGTGTGTTTTGTGTATATTTCAATAGCATGTATGTGTGCTTGTGTGTGTGTGTGTGTGTGTGTGTGTGTGTGTGTGTGTGTGTGTGTGTGTGTGTGTGTGTGTGCGTGTGTGTGTGTGTGTGTGTGTGTGTGTGTGTGTGTGTGTGTGTGTGTGTGTGTGTGTGTGTGTGTGTGTGTGTGTGTGTGTGTGTGTGTGTGTGTGTGCGTGTGTGTGCGTTCGCTTTGTGCGCGTGTGCGTGCGTGCTTGCATGCGTGCGTGCGTGCGTGCGTGCCTCCATACATACATGCGTGCGTGCTTACATTCGTGCGTGTGCATACATACACATACGCGTGCGTGCATGTGCTTGCCCATACGAGTACATCCAATAATCATTTCAAAAATCCCGCGCATGGCATTTCGACTCAATCTCGTAACCGATCATGCACGGAAGAGTGACAAAGCATTCAGTCAGTCGGGCGGGAGCAGTCATGCAGGAGGCCGTCGAGAGCGAGGGGGAGAGAGAGGAAGAGAGGGAGAAAGGGGAAAGGGAGAGAGGGGAGGAGATGGAGGGAGATGGAAGGAAGGAGGAGGAGGGAGAGGAAGAGGTTGCTCCGACTGGCGTGTCAAGTGTGGAAGGAAGGAGGGAGAGAGGGAGGGGGAAAGGGAGAAAGGGGAGATGGAAGGAAGAAGGAGGTGGGGGAGAGGGGGAAGAGGGGAGAAGTGGGGAAGAGAGAGATAGGGAGGAGAAGGAAGGATGGGCGGTGGAGGGAAAAAAGAGGGAGAGTGGAAAGGGAGAAAGAGAAAGGGGGGGATGGAAGGGAGAATGAGGAGGGAGGAGAGGGAGAGAGGGGAAAGAGAGAGAGGGGAGATGGAGGAAAGAAGGAAGACGGGAAAGGGAGAGGGAGGAGTTGGAGGGAAGAATAGAGTAAGAGGGGAAGAGGTGAAGAGAGAGGGGAGAGGGCATGAAAAGGGGAAGAAGGAAAGAGGGAAGTGGGGAGAGGTAGGCGTTGGGAGAGAGGAAGAGAAAGAGAGAAAAGGAGGAAAGGGAGAGAGAGGAGATGAAGAGATGATAGAGGAGGTGAGAGAGGGGAAGGCGAAGAGGGAATGGGGAGAAAAAAGAGATGGATGGAAGAGGGGAAGCAGGGAAAAGGGGAAGAGGGAATGGGAGTGGGGAGAAAAAAAGAGATGGATGGAGAGAGGGGAAAGCAGGGAAAAGGAGGGGGCGGGAAGAGGGAATGGGGAGAAAAAAGAGATGGATGGAAGAGGGGAAGCAGGGAAAAGGGGAAGAGGGAATGGGGAGAAAAAAGAGATGGATGGAAGAGGGGAAGCAGGGAAAAGGGGAAGAGGGGAAGAGAGGGGAAACGCTCTTGCTATGACGACAGGCGATAGCACCAATACGAAATTTATTGAAGTGATATTGCAATGCTTGCATATCTATTCGCCATGTTTCTCTCTCTCTCTCTTTTTCTCTCCGTCCCGCTCTTTCTCTCTCGGTCCCTCTCTCTCCTCCTCCTGTATTTCAGATGCAACTTTCATTGGCCTTGCTTCACTATTTGTCCCTTCGTCATCCTCATCCTCCTCTTACTCTTCTTCCCTTCCCTATCTCTGTCTGTCTGTGTCTGTGTCTGTGTTTGTCTCAGTCTCTCTGTCTCTGTCTGTATGTCTGTCTGTCTGTCTGTCTGTCCGTCTCTCTCTCTCTCTCTCTCTCTCTCTCTCTCTCTCTCTCTCTCTCTCTC
>NC_091566.1:36765008-36767508 GCF_042767895.1 Penaeus vannamei | reverse complement strand
GAAGGAGAAGGAGTGATGGAGAGTGACGGAAGAGAAGGGAGGAGTGAATATTATTACTTCTGAAAAGTAGAGTCACATGAGTCACTCGAAATAGACAGAAAGTGACTGACAGCGTAGGTAAAGCCAGTGATTCATCGAAGGCAGACGCAGTGACTCACAATAGGTAGAAAAAGGAAGCACTGACTTATGACTCACAGAAGGTGAACTGAAGAGAACAATGAGTCATAATAGGTAGATGAATTAAAACAACGACTCACACAATAAAAAGGACAATAAAATAAAATAAAAAAACAATAAGAAAACAAAATAAGGACAGTGACTCACGATACGAGGACGAAGGGAAAACAATGACTCATAGAAGGTAACCAAAGGATAACGTTGACTGACGCAGAGCAGGACACTGACTCACGCAAAACAAAACAGTGACTCACGCAGAATTAAATACTGACTTAGCAAACAAAACAGTGACTCACGCTGGAAGAAAGTTAAGACACCTTGAATAAAAAAATGAAATAAAAGCGACCGCAAAAGAACAAAATACTGACTTACACATGAAAATAATGACTCACATCAAAGTAAACAAGCGACTCAAAACCGCAAAACAAAACACTGACTTAAACAAAAAATAAATAATCAAAGCAAAATAAAACAGGACTGCAAGTAAATAAAGAATTAAAACCATAAACAGCCTGGAACCTTGATTGACTAAAAGTAGATTTACGTAGATTGTCGCTCGCAATAAATTAGATTAGGCAGATGAGTCATCGAAATTAGAACAAAAATAGATAATTAGATATGAAAATAGATTAAAAAAAGTAAAATATAAAAAAATAGATAGATAGATATAATAATAGATAAACGGATGGGTAAACATATTGGCAAAAAGATTAATGAAAATGAAAGAATAAGAAGGAATAAAAAATAGAGGAGAAAGGGGAAACACAAAGAAAACGAATGAAACTATGGAAACCGGATAAACGGAGAGAGGGGAAGGGAGGAGGTGAGAGAAAGCGGAGAGAAAGAGAGGGAGCGAAAGCAGAAAAGAGGGGAAGAAAGAAGGAAATGATAAATAGGCAAGGAAGCGGACGGGGTGAAGGGAACGAGCGAAAAGGTTGGAAGAGAAGAGAGAAGACAGATACAAAAGAAGAGGAGAGAGAGAAAAAGTGAGAAGAGAAGAGAGGGAGAAAGAAGAGAAGATAGAGAGAAAGAAGAGAAAGAGAGAAGAGATATGAAATGAGAGAAAAGAAAAGAAGAGAGAGAGAAAAGTCGAGAAGAGAGGGAGTAAAGAAGAGAATAGAGGGAGGAAAGAAGAGAAGTGAAAAAGAAAAGAGGAGAACGAAGAGAGAAAAAAAACATGGAAAGAAAGGGAAAGAAAAGAGGGAGAAAAGAAGATAAGAGAGTGAAAAAAGAAGAGAAGAAAGAGAGACAAATGAAAATAAAAGGGAAAAGAACGAAAAGAGAGAGAAAAAAAGAAGCAAGAAAGAAAAGAGAAGCAAGAGAGAGAGAAGAAGTAGAAAAGAAAATAATGAATAAAAAATAGGAGAGGGAAAAGAGAAAGCGAGAAAGACAGAAAGCAGAACGAAGAGAGGGAGAGAGAGAAGTCCAGATAGGAAGGAGGGCGAAGAGAAGGAGACAGAGAGGACGAGAAGCGAAAAGACAAGTTGTCTGGATGGTTGTCTGTCGCCTAGGCTGCTGCGCCGTCGGGGTAGCCAATATTGTGTTGATGACCCCCACTGACCCCATTCCCCCACCGCCCTCCCTCCCTCCCTTCCTCCCTTCCTCTCTTCCTCCCTCCCTCCCTCCCTTCCTCCCTTCCTCTCTTCCTCCCTCCTCTCCTTCCTCCTTCCTCTCTTCCTCCTCCCTCCCTCCCTTCCTCTCTTCCTCTCATCCTCTCTTCCTCCACCCCCCAATCCACTACTCCCCCAATCTCACCCTTTCTCTCCCATCCCTCCCTTGTCCCCCCATCCCCACCCTTTCTCCCCCTATCCCACCCTTTCTCCCCATCTCACCCTTTCTCCCCCATCTCACCCTTTCTCCCTCTATTCACCCTTTCTCCCTCCATCCCACCCTTCTCCCCAATCCACCCTTTCTCCCCACCCACCCTTTCTCCCCCCCATCATTCCCTTCCCCCCATCCCTCCCTTTCTCCCCCATTCCTCCCTTTCTCCCTCCATCCCTCCATCCCTCACCCCACTTCTCCCTCTAACCCCCACTTCTCCCCCCCCCCACCTCCCGGCCTGGCTTGACGACAGACCGATCACCGCAGCTCCAACGTCCGCCGGGGGAGGGGGTGGGGGTGGGGGGGGGGACGGGGGGGTAGGTAGGACGAAGAAGGGCATTGGGAGGGGTGGGGGTAGGGGGTGGAGGGTAGGGTGCGGGTAGGCGGAGGGAGGGAGACCGGGAGGGAGGGTGCGGGGGAGAGATCGGAAGGGAGGGGGAGGGGTGGGGGGGATAGAGGGGGGGGAGAAACGCAGGATGTAAACAAGACAAACAAACAAACG
>NC_091566.1:36759714-36762214 GCF_042767895.1 Penaeus vannamei | reverse complement strand
ATTCTATCATCTGTGAGCGTTTCACATGCGTGCACTTACATCCCGTGTCGACGAGGAATCTGGTCGGGACGCCATAACACTCAATGTCCACGCGGGGGCCGTTGTCTCTACCGTTTTTGTCCAGAAAGTACATGGTGAGCGCCTCTTCCTGCATCACGCCCCTTTCAGCCTCTGACTTCGAGGCTGGCTTCGGGCCAGTGATCAGGACCTCTTGAGAAAGCTCCAGCACCATTTTCTCCTTCAAGAAAAGTTTATCATATCTGCCTTGGGGGTATCCCTTCCTTCAGGTAAAGAGGTGTTTCTTCAAACTCGTGGGTGAGGTTTTGTGTGCATTTCTGTGCATGCGGGCGTGTGTTTGTGTGTTTGTCTTTTTGCGTGTGTGTATTTCTGTGCGTACGTGCGTGTGTTGTGTGTGATTGTGATGTGGCATCATTATGCAAGCGTGAATTTATTATACACATTACTGTTACTCACGACACGAGTGCCAGACTTGGCACTCAGAGCGCTTCTCTCGCTCTTTGGATTATGTGTTTGTGTTCGTAAGGAATTTTGGGAAATGTGATTCAGAGGAGCAAAGAAAAGAGCAAAATGATTGGAGAGAGAGAGAGAGAGAGAGAGAGAGAGAGAGAGAGAGAGAGAGAGAGAGAGAGAGAGAGGGTTTGTTTTGTGGGTAAGATATTAATATGGTGAGTGTATATCTAAAATCATAAAACGTACTTTTTGTCACAAAGAATACTATATACTACACAAATATTACATTCATGTAATCACGGGATAAGTGGGAAAAAACACCACGCATGGTCATTAATAAGAAGCCATTGATTATAAACTGGCACACTATGTTTTTTTTTTTTTTCTTTCTCTCTCTCTCTCTCTCTCTCTCTCTCTCTCTCTCTCTCTCTCTCTCTCCCTCTCTCTCTCTCTCTCTCTCTCTCTCTCTCTCTCTCTCTCTCTCTCTCTCTCTCTCTCTCTCTCTCTCTCTCTCTCTCTCCCCCCCCCTTTTTCTCTCATACACCATAAACACAAAAAAACCAATATTTTATCAAAACCAACTACCCCGAATTTAAAAAAAAAAGCAACAGAAATATAAAAATTCCCCTTTTTCTGTTTTTTGTCATTCGAACTTTTTAAATTTCCCCAAAGCCCCCTTTTCCCTTTAAACTTTTTATATAAAATATATATATATATATATATATATATATATATATTTATATATATATATATATGTATGTATATATGATTGTGTATGTGTGTGTGTGTGTGTGTAGGTGTGTGTGTGTGTGTAAGCGTGTGTGTGTGTGTATGTATATTTGTGTGTGTGTGGGGTGTGTGTGTGTGGGGAGAGAGAGAGAGAGAGAGAGAGAGAAGGAGAGGGAGATATAGAAAGAAAGAGAGAGAGAGAGAGAGAGAGAGAGAGAGAAGGAGAGGGAGATATAGAAAGAAAGAGAGAGAGAGGGAGATATAGAAAGAAAGAGAGAGAGAGAGAGAGAGAGAGAGAGAGAGAGGGAGAGAGAGAGAGAGAGAGAGAGAGAGAGAGAGAGAGAGAGAGAGAGAGAGAGAGAGAGAGAGAGAGAGAGAGAGAGAGAGATATTTATAGCTTTTCGTCGAATAAATTAATCTCGGAAATCTTGTGATTGTGTTGAATTCGTTTACAAAATACACATATTTTTTCAGGTTGATTTTTTGGTTTGTTTATTTTCCTTATGTTATTCAAAGTTAAGCCAAAAAATATGTCAATGTAAGCAATAAACGTGAATTTTATCTGATGCGAAACGAACGCAAAGTTAAATGTTCTAATATAATAATTTCCTTGTGTCAATGAATAAATGATAAGAATAAACATTTGTTAAACACATAAACATTCTTATTTTCCGCACCATGAAACGAACATCAATCTACAGCCAATTCCGAACGAGTGGCGATGTGTTCGAAACCTTTAGTTAAACTGTTGATGGTCATTCATTTCATCAGATTAACGGTATGTGACATTTTCTCAATCAAACTTTATTTATTTGTTTATTTGTTTATTCCTGCGTTTGTGTTACCGACATGTATCAACTTGAACTGCATGTGGCAATATTACACAGCGGGGTTGCCAGTTCAGAAAAAAGCGAATTTATTTTTAGCGAAGGGATGGTGTTGCGTAAGTTGTGAAAAAGGTTGATGGAGTATTGCACGGAACTGAATAAGAGATGAATAAAGGAAATAGTAGAGAGAGGAAGAGAGGAAAGGGGAGGATAAATAGATAGATTGATATAGATAGATGAACGAATATAGAAAAGCACAGATGAATCAGATCAATTTAGATGAATTAAAAAATAAAATAGATATAAACAGATAAAATGCATAATGAAGTAGACGGAAATAGATAAATTTACAAGTATCCAAAATAAACACACAAACCAAACAACAAACAAACAAACAATGAAAGTACCAAAGTTACAAAAAAGAACCAAATAAAGTCTCGCATTAAAGATAACAGAGCATTTGCCATATAAGG
>NC_091566.1:36742214-36747214 GCF_042767895.1 Penaeus vannamei | reverse complement strand
GAAGTATTACCATTTTCTTCGGTTAACTAAGCTGCTAACTTAGCTATTACCAGAATGTGCAGCTATTTACAGCTAGTTAATTCTCTGATGAATGAGTTGGGTGGGTAATTGTTCAAAACAGGACTGCATGGAGAGATGTTGCTGACAAAGGCCAACAAATGTCCTGAGTTCATATTTAACAAGTTAAAGCTTAATCTAGGTCATATAGTTCATTTAAAAAGAGACTGGGGAGTCTTCTTGCTTTCCCCAGGGGGCTATGGCATATTGTGGCATTATTGAACAGCAAGAGCAATATATTCGCAGTGGGAATATCCTTACTTTATTCAAAATATTTTTTTCAAACCTACTAGTTTTTTCATGAGAGTTCTTTATGACCATAAATATAGGTTTTCTCAATCTCTGTACATTTGTACTTAAAATAATACAAAATGTCCATGCGAATTTTGAAAAATTTCAAATATATCAAGAACATATATATATTATCAGGTGAATGGGGAGGCACTGCAGCAATTAGTGTGGACTGACTTGAAGGAGTAGAGGAAATCTGCCTACCGTGTTAAGTGGTCAGAAATAAGTGTAATCCATTAATTATGTCCATGAGGCTGTGTGCACCAAAAATCTGCTTTAGAAAATCAGCTGATTACTATGCACAGCGTGGGATGGCCGAGGTAGTATTGTACATCTAGTCACTTGAAAATTATGCTCTTTATACTAAGGAAATTGACTGATTAATTTAAGATGAATTTATATTTCATATAAAATTCACATTCATGCAGCATTCTATCTTATATGTAGCTCTAACTTCTCTGTGACATAGCAACAGGGTCCTTCCAGCTAGATAAACAATTTGTTTAGAAATGTCTATGGCATCAGTCTGCAAATATCTATCACGTTTCAGGAGTCAACAACATTGTGACTTGACTACATTAGTTTTCAAACTCCAATCAGTGGCACTCTTCAGTGAGGACGAGATGGCGATAATTGACAGCATTGAAGTAAAAGCGTTTTAAGCAGGGAAAGTTCTTGCCTGAAATCTCAAGCGTTTTTCTTGCTAACTCAAGCATTTCGCTTGCTTTCTCAAGCGACCTCCGTAGATGGCTTGACTTGCGCTTGCTAAGTCAAGCGGTGTACCGTCACCATGGCAACGGCGTCGGTCGCGTACCGTACTGGTCACGATCCTTCGAATGCGGGCGTTGGCCAGGAACTCCGCTTAATATCTTATCAGATAAATAATTTTTCACGGTATCTGATTCTGTAATTTTCTTAAAATCGTATTCAAAGAAATTGAAATTAACTGAAAACGAAAGTTTATTGTTAAACTTCTCGTCTTTCTAAATCGAGAATATATCTGCTATTTTATGAAATAAAGAATATTTCAATTGAAAAAGTCTGAGAAATTCTAGCAACATTCTTCTGTTGATATTATATTCGATGATTTGTAATATTTAACCTCATAAAATCGGATATATGGGAATGGGTAGGCCTATATTTTAATTCAGGGATATTCATTTGTTTTGATAACGCGTCAGAATGAAAGGGCTGTCTATCGGAAGTGTGTGTCATTGTTTTAGAGGCACTTTCTATGAATATAGGAGAAAATATAGCGCTTTGTTAAGATGTTTGGGTAGATTTATTTACTGCTCTGCCATCTTGATGCGGCGCTAGCTTGCCAGTTGTTTTGAACTGCGCGCTCAAACTGTTACCAACCGCAGGTGAAATAAACTCCACCCTCTTATGTATAAGTTATCTCTTTCCGAGATTGTTGGTGGAAATATTGCTTTTAAAACCCAAGTATGTATATTTTGTGTGTTATTTTGATATTTCTATGCTCATCAAGGACTGTTATGGTTTGTACTTTATAAACAGACATTTCCACATGTCTGGCATCACTGAAGAGGGCCTGCCTGCCTTGGAAAACGTTTTAGGCAGGGAACGGTACAGCGCTTGGCAAGAATTCATGCCAAGCGCTCCCCTGCTTAAAACGCTCTAAGTTTGATCTCCTTAGCAGTTATGTGAGGTGGGAGAAAGAATGTGAAAATATTATTTCCTGGTCGTGAATGGTGATTATGGGAAAGATTTAGGGAGGGTGTAAAAGTGTTGATGGTTAAATTGGCAGGTAGATTTTATGATTAATCTCAGATTTCTCTTTCCTCAGATGACCAAGTCTCCCACTCCCATGCTGGTGACAAATAACACCTTCCAAGATGTCATGACCACAAGAGAAATAGCACACTGCTCTTCTTTCAGAAGGAAATCCAAAAGTGCCAGCATCTGCCTGCGAACTTGCAAAATTTACTTTTAAATCTTATTTATACATCAAATACATTTGTTAATTATATTTTTGTTATTTACTTATTTATGAATGTTTGTATATATGTATTTATGTATGTATTATGAATGCAGTCATGTATGTATATATGTATGCATTTATGTATGTTTATATGTATGTAATTATTTATGTATGTATGTACTGAAGTATATATATGTATGTATTTATGTTCATATGCATGTAGATATGTATATATGTATGTATTAATTTATTTATGTATGTATCTATTTATATATGCATGCATGTATTTGTATTTATATATATATATATATATATATATATATATATATATATATATATATATATATATATATATATATATATATATATATATATATATGTATATATATATATATATATGTATATATATATATATATATATATATATATATATCATATTATATATATATATATTATATATATATATATATTTTTATACATATATATATTATATATATATATATATATATATATATATATATATATATATATGTATATATATATGATATATATGTATATAATATATATATATATATATATATATATATATATATATGTATATAATATATATATATATATATATATATATATATATATATATATATATATATATATATATGTCTATATAATATATATATATATATATATATATATATATATATATATAAAATATAATATATATATATATATATATATATATATATGTATATAATATATATTTATATATATAATATATAATATATATATATATATGTATATATATAATATATATATATATATATATATATATATATATATATATATGTATATATATATATATGTATGTATGTATGTATGTGTATATTTATATGTGTATAGAAACTCTATTGGTAATTCTATACAAATTCCTATAGAAACTCTTTAGAAATTCTAAAGTTTTCTCTAAAGAAACTTCAGAAACTCTAAAAGTTTTTCTAAAGAAACTCTAAAGATTTTTCTAAAAGTTTTTCTATAGAGCATTGAATAGAAATTATATAGAGTTTCTTTAGATTTTTTTATAGAACCTCTATAGAAAATGTTTATAGAAACTCTATAGGCAATTCTATACAAAGTCCTATAGAAACTATTTAGGAAGTCTAAAGGTTTTTCTAAATAAACTCTTCAGAAACTCAACTCTAAAGATATCTCTAAAAGTTTTTCTATAGAGCATTGAATAGAGTTTCTTTAGATTTTTTTTATAGAATCTCTAGAAAATTTTCGTAAGGGATTATTATTCTATGTCTTTTCTTCTTTTATCATTCTCTTTTTCCTCCTTCCTCCTCTTCTTTCTATTACTCCTCCTCCTCCTCCACCTGCTACTACTATTACTACTGCTACTACTTCTACTACTACTTCTACTACTACTACTACTACTACTACTACTATTAATACTACTACTCCTACTTCTACTACTACTACTAATAATAATGATCATAATAATAATGATAATTATATTTCTACTACTAGTAGTAGCATATACCCTCCTCCTTCCTCCGTCCTTCTTCCTCCTTCTCCTAGTAGTAGTAGTAGTAGTTCCACTACCACTACTACTAATACTACTATTACTAGTACTACTACTTCTACTATTACTATTATTATTATTACTACTATTACTACTGCTACTTTTGCTACTGTTACTACAAGTACTACGTTTACTATTTTTTTCTTTTCCTTCTTCTTCTCTCATGTCTTTCCGTTTGTATTTTTTTCTTTTTTTGTTACATCCTAAGCACACCATTATTTTTCTGTCTCTTTTCTCTCTCTTTTCTTCTTTATCTTCAATTTTGCTTCCTTTTCATCCTCCTCCCTTCTCCTCACACCCACCCTCCTTCTCCTCCCATATTTTTATTTTTATTCTTATTCTTATTCCTTCTCCTCCTCCTCCTTCTCCCTTCTTCCCCCTCATACCCTCCTCCATCCTCCCTTCTCCTTCTCCTTTCTCCTTATCCCCCCCTCCTCCCTCCTCCTTCCTTCCTTTTATACCGCCTTCTAATAGCTTCCTTTATCGCTTCATCAGAATCATTGGCGAGTGATGGATTTAAATACAAGTTTGGACAGACAATGAATACTGATGCAGACGAGAAAATACTCCTCGCCTTAAACAGACCGCGGCGGATACCAAGGGGGAGCGGCAAATATGTAAATAAACCTCATCCCGCACCCGCTAATGACGCCGAGTCAACAGCGGATTCGTACCAAAGAGAAGCCTCAATGCTCGACAAAGCGTTCGCGGATTCACGTGGATCTCGCGCGGTCGGTTTTAGTGTTTCTTAAACCTTTTGCTGGTGGTTGGGGGTGTAAAGGCGCGCGCACGCCTCGCTGAACTAAATACTTGCGCGGGAACGTGTAGATACGCACATGAACGTACATATATAGATACAGATATACACAGAGAGACAGACAGGCACACATTTATTCACAAACACACTCACACTCACACATACACATACACACTCACACAAAAACACACACTCACTCAAAAACACACACACACAAACAAACACACACACGAACACAAACACACACACGCACACACACATATATATATATACATACATACACACACATCATAAGAAGGTTAAATGATATCATCCCATAAACAAGAGAAATTCCTGTTGCACTCCCAGAGCCTCCTCCCTCTCTCCCATCTTAC
>NC_091566.1:36738218-36741714 GCF_042767895.1 Penaeus vannamei | reverse complement strand
GAACAGGTGTTCAGGTACGTTCTTGAGGCTTTAGCTTTGTTCTCGGTGTTATTTTTGTGGGTTTGGATCATCTCCTCTCGTGTGTTAGTTTAGCTGTGTGTGTGTGTGTGTGGGTGTGTGGGTGTGTGTGCGTGTGTGTGTGTTTTGTTGTGTTGTTGTTGTGTGTTTTGTTGTTGTGTGTGGGGGTTTGTGTGTTGTTTTTTTTTAAGTTAATTGTGATTGTGTTATTTAAACGGTTGTGTGTGTGTGTGTGTTGTGTGGGTGTGTGTTTGTGTATGTGTGGTGTGTGTTGTGTGTGTGTGTGTGTGTTTTTGGGTTGTTAAGCTGGGCTGTATTTTAAAGCGTTATGGGTTGGTTTTTTTTTTAAAGAGCATGGATATTATACACCCCCCAAACAAACACTCATAAACAACATTCATATTACCACATTCCAAAACCAAACACCACACACATTCCCCACACACACAAATACACACACACACACACACACACTCACACACACACACACACCACACACACAAAACACAAACATTCACACAATCACACATACCTACTCATACCCACTCATACCAACACGAAACAAATATCACGGACACATTAAACAAACAAACAAAAACAAACAAAAACACACCCACGTGATAGAATACATAACCACCCTTAAATAGACCTGATAAATGCGCCCAGACAGAGAGACAGAAAGGAAAAGGGAACGAAAGAGGAGGCAAGAGAGAAAGAAAGATTGCACAGTGTTGACGAGTGTTCAGGCATCCAGCGCTCCTTTTCGTGGGGGGTTGGGGGGGGGGTGGGGGGGTCACCATCAGAGGTCAGAGGCCCGGGTGAGGTAAGGGGAAGGAAAGGGGGGGGTTGAGGGGGGGAAGGGGAGATTGAGGAGGGAGGGGGAAGGGATTTGAAGGGGAGGTTGGGAAGGGAGGGAGAAGGGACTGGGGGAGGGGAAGGGGGAGGGAAAGGGGAGGGGGGGAAAGGAGGAAGGGAGAGGAGAAAGGGAAAGGGGGAGGGGGAAGGGGAGAGAAGGGAGGGAGGGGGGTTTTTGAAAAGGAAAGCAGGGGGAGGGGGGGGAAGTTTTAGGGGGAAGGAAGGGGGAGGGGAAAGGGGAGGGGAAAAAAGGGAGAGGGGAGGGGGAAAGGGGAGGAAGGGGAGAGGGAAGGGAGAGGAGGGAGAAAGGAAAAAAAAAAAAAAAAAAAAAAAGAATAGAAAAAAAAAAAAAAAAAAAAAAAAAAAAAAAAAAAAAAAAAAAAAAAAAAAAAGAGAGAGAGAGAGAGAGAGAGAGAGAGAGAGAAAAGGGCGGAAAGAGAGAAAAAAAGAAGAAAAAGGGGAAAGAGGGAAAAAACAGCAAAAAAGAAAATGAGAATGAGAAAGAGAAAGACAGGGAGAAAGGCGGTAAAAAAACTAAAATGAGAGACAGAGAACGAAAAAAAAAAAATGCAAACCAGAGACAAAAAAAAAAAGAATAAACCACTTAATCACTCGGGTTCTGATTTGCGCGCCCTCTCTCTCTCTCCCCAAAAAAAAAAAAAAGTCACACAAAAATAAGACTTTTCCCTGCCGTCACAAGAATTTAGTGATTCCCCGAGCATCAACCCGATTCGTTGTCTGGCACTTCCGTTTTAAATCCCCTAAAAAAATGTCATATTTTTCAATGTGCGGACCCTCAGCGTGTTTTTTAAAAATGGATAGAAATGAAAATAGATTGAAGATTATGTATGTTTTATTATGTATTATATATATATATATATATATATATATATATATATATATATATATATATATATTATATATATATATAATATATTTTATTATTATTATTATTATATATAATTATTAAAATATATATATTTTTTTTTTTTTTTTTTTTTTTTTTTTAATGTGTAATTTTAAATAAAAATGAAAAAAATTTAATAGAAAAAATAGACAGAAAAAAATTGTGAAAAAATATGACAAAAGGGGAAAAGGGAAAGGGAACAGGGTGGGGGAAGGCAGAACTAAAACAAAAACATGAAGAAGAAACAGATAAATGGGAAAAACACAAAAGACAAAAAAGAAGAAAGAAAGAAAAAAATAAAAAACATACAGACCAGACAGAGATTCTTCAAAAAAAAGATTCATCATATAATGTAAAAATTAAATTCATTTTCAAGATAAAAACCCTTAAAATGACATTTAAAATTTTGTCACAGCTCGATTAAGAATTTTTTTTGATAAAGGGGGGCGGAATGAGTAAAATTTGATTTTTTTACTGTTATCGGAAAAAAAATTCCCTTTGTGCCCTTCTTTCTACTTTCTTTTTATCTTTTTTGTTTTTTTTTTCTTCTTTCTTCTTTTTCTTTTCTTTTTCTTTTCTTCTCTTCCTCTCTCTCTCTCTCTCTCTCTCTCTCTCTCTCTCTCTCTCTCTCTCTCTCTCTCTCTCTCTCTCTCTCTCTTCCCTCTCTCTCTCCCTCTCCCTCCCTTTCCCCTCCCCCCTCCCCCCTTTCCCCCCCTCCTCCCCCCCTCCTCCTCCTCCTCCTCCTCCCCCTTTTTCCCTTTCCCCTTCTCCCCCTTTCCCCTTTTTCCCCCTTTTCCCACCCCTTCCCTTTTCAACGTCTTTCCTGCAATATTTTTTGACTTTTTGCTGATCTTCCAAGAGATTGAAAATGCCCTACACTGGTCTTTAAGGAACATTTTTTTGTGAAGGAGCCTTTTGAGGCGTTTTATTTACCCCCCACATACAACGCATTTTGCAATAACACACACCGCAAAAACAACATAACAAAACCCCCCATAACAAGAAACATGCCCCATACATCTTCCCTCTTTCTCTCTCTCTCTCTCTCTCTCTCTCTCTCTCTCCCTCCCTCTTCCCCCTCCTCCCTTCCTTCCTCCCTTCCCTCTTCCCCTTTTCCCCCCCCCCCCCCCCCCCCCCCCCCCCCCCCCCCCCCCCCCCCCCCCCCCCCCCCCCCCCACCCCCCCCCCCCCTCCCCCCCTTCCCCCCTCTCCCCCCCCCTCCCTTTCCCCCCCCCCCACCCCCTCCAAGCAAAGATTCCCCCTCACAAAAGGACAAAACCCAAAAAACCCCATTCCATCCATTTGACTGAAACGGGCCCCAAATTACGTTTTCGTCTTTTTTCTCACCTTTTTACCATTTTCCCAGAGTTTCAAAAAAAACCCGATATCTTTTTTTAAAAGGGAAACCCCGGAAAAATAATTGTGTATATTTTTTTGCTTATTGTTTATATTTTTGAGATGTTGTATTAAAATAAAATAAAAATAAATAAAAGAGAAAAAAAAATGATATATATATAATATAATATATATAATATATATATATATATATATATATATAATATATATATATATATATATATATATATAAAAAATATATATATATATATATATATATATATATATATATATATATATATATATATATTATATATAAAAATTTTATTTTTTTAAACACACACAAAAACATAACACACACACAACACACACACACACACGC
>NC_091566.1:36728218-36733218 GCF_042767895.1 Penaeus vannamei | reverse complement strand
TCTCTCTCTCTCTCTGTCTCCCTCCTGTCTATCTCACTCTCCTTCATCCCATCCCTCCTTTTTCTCCCTCACCCCAACCCTCTCTCCTCCACTCTCCTTTCCCCTCGCCCTCCCCTTATCCTCCCCTCTCCTCACCCTCTCACCCCACCCCCCTCTCCCTCTCCTTCACTCCCTCCTTTCTCTCCATCTCTCCTTCTTAACTTGCTGCTCGTGAGTGCTAAGACTTCTTCACACTTAAGAGAGTCGGGTCGGTATATTGAGACACGAGACATAGAAAATTCAATTTAATTATATTCATATATAAGGGACATTGATGTAATTAAGTCCATTGTCATGATTTAAAATATATATATATCTTTATTTTTTTGTTACTTTAGCTATTTTGTTTCTCTTTAATTTGTCTTATCTTTGTTTTTTTTTTCTCTTTCATTTATTTATCTATTTATTTATTCATTTATTCATTTTTAAGGGAAAGATCAATGCAGATGCATTTGTGAAAAGTATAATATATGTGAGGGTGAATATAAATGACACACAAACTCATTCACAGACAAATATACAAACAAAACGCACACAGCCACACACGTATATGTATCTATAGCACACACACACACACACATAGAAATGACACACACACACAGACTCATTCACAGACAAATATACAAACAAAAACGGACACAGCCACACAAGTACATGCATCTATAGCACACACACACACACACAAACAAACACACACAACACAAACAAACACACACAACACACACAAACAACCACCCACACACACACACACACAAACACACACACACAAACAAAGCAAACACACACACACACAACACAAACAAACACCCACACACACACACACACACACACACACACAAACAAACAAACACACAACCCTTTCCTCCTCCCCACCCCCCACCCAACACACAAACAATACCTTAAAAACCATAGAAAAAGGACGATATTCATGGAAGTCTGACATCCTGATTCGTCGAACTCTCGCCATGCAGTAACCAGTCGCCGACACGCACGCACACAAACAAACAAACACACACACAAAACCCTTCCTCCTCCTCCTCCCCCGACCCAACACACAAACAATACCTTAAAAACCCATAGAAAAAGGACAATATTCATGGAAACCTGACATCGTATATGCATCTATAACACACACACACACACACACACACACACAAACAAACAAACACACACACAACACTTCCTCCTCCCCCCCCCCCCCCCCACACACAAACAATACCTTAAAAACCCATAAAGAAAAGGACGATATTCATGGAAGTCTGACATCCTGATTCGCAGTAACCAGTCGCCGTCTATTGGAGTCTGAGGCTATGATGTGAGATCTGGCGAGATGCTAACAAGACGGGCATTAATATTCCTTGGCGATGCTGGCGGTGGTGGGGGGAGGGAGGGAGGAGGGAGGGAGGAGGAGGGGAGGGGGGGGGGTGGGGGAATGGGAGTTGGGAAAGGATGGATGGAAGGTGGGGAGGGGTGGGTGGCGAGGGGTGGGGAGAGAGGGAGGTGGGGGAATGGGAAGGTTTGGGGAAAGAAGGATGGATGGAAAGGTGGGAGGGGAGGGGAGGAGTGGGGAGGGGTGGGGAGATGAGGGGAACGGGGAGGGAGGGGAGGAGTGGGGGAATGGGGAGGGGGATGGTGGAAAAGGGGGAGAGAGGGGAGGGGGGATGAGTGGGGGAAAGGGAGGTTGAAGAGAGAGGGATGGAGGAGGGAGGGAGGGAAGGTTAAGGGAGGGAGGGGGGATGGGGGAAAGGGGGAGGGAGGGGAGGGGGGATGGGGGAATGGGTAGCATAGATGGGTGGGGGGAGGGAGAATGGGGTAGGGGGAGGGAAGGGGGGGAGGAGGAGGAGGAAGTGGGGAAAGGGAAGGTGGGATGACATGGGAAAAGTTAAGCATGGGGTGGGGGAGGGGGAGGGGTGGGTGGGGAGGTGGGAGATGAGGAGAGGGAGTAGGATCAGGATAGAGGGAGGGGGGAGGGAGGGGGGGGGGAGTTGATGGCGTGTCAGCTAATACACATAATCTATTTTTTTCCCCTTTTTGTTCCCTCTTCCATTTTTGGATATTTGCTCTTTCTCTTTCTCATTTTCTCCTATTTGCTTCCCCATTCGTTTCCCTTGATGTCATTTCCCTTCTAGTTCCCCTTTTGCAATGCGGAGGGATTCTAACCATTCATTTTCCACCCCCTATCGTCCCCCTTAACCATCCCCCTTCAGCCATCCCCTCCCCCCACCCTCCTCAACGATCCCCTCCCCCCTTCAACCATCCCCCTCCCCCCAACCCCCCTCAACTATCCCTCCCCCTTCTTTAACCAACCTATACCCCCCCCCTTGCCAACCATCCTCCATCCCTACACCCCCTCTCAACCATCCCCACCTCCTCTCTCAACCCCCACCACCCCCCTCAACCACCATCCCTTCCCCCCCTCTCAACCATCCCCACCTCCCCTCAACCCCTCCCCAACCTCCCCTTCAACCCTTCCCCCTCCCCACCTCCTCCCCCATCACACGAGGATTTCTAACCCTCCATTTTCTACCTCAACGTCAGAGGAACCTACAAACCCCACATCACACGTCTTCAAATCTAATATCTCTTTATGCGTTATATCTGCCTTGCACGCTATACGCCGAGGTGGGGTGGGTGGAGGGAGGGAGGGAGGGATGGGTGGAGGGAGGGAGGGATGGGGGAGATGGGGAGAGGGTAGGTGGATGGGGAGGTGGGAGGAGGGAGGGGGAGATGGGGGAGATGGGAGGAGGGAGGGGGAGAGGGGATTAGGGGGGAGGGAGGGAGGGAGGGGAGAAAGGGAGAGGGGAAGTGGATGGAGGAGAGGAGGGGAGGAGGGGAGAGGGAAGGGAGGGAGGGGGAAGGAGTAGGTGGATGGGGAGATGGGGAGGAAGGGGAAGGAGGGAGGGAGGAGATGGGGAGAGGGAGGGAGTAAGGAGAGAGGGGATTAGGGTTAGGGAGGATAAAAGGGAGAGGGGAGGGAGGGAGGGGAGGGGAGAGGAAGTAAGGGGGAAAGGGAGAGGAGGGAGGAGGGGAGGTGGATGGGGAGAGGGGAGGAATGAGGAGAAAGGAAAAGAGGTGAGTAGGGAAGGGGAGAGGGAGAACGAAAGGGAGGAGAAGGGGAATAGGGTAAAAAGAATTAGGAAGGCTGACAAAGGAAAAAAGGAAAAGGAAGGGAAGAGACAAAGGGGGAGGAAGCAGAGGAAATGGGAAGGAAGGAAAGAGAACAGCGAGAGTGAAAAAAAAATACAGAGGAAGGGGAGGAAGGGGGAAGAGGGAAATGTGAAGAATAGGATAAAGAGAAAGGTATTCGATAAGATAGGAGGGTAAAGGAGAAGAGAAAAGGGAGAGAGTTGAGAGAATGGAAATTCAAAGAAACGAGGGAGAGGCATAGTTTAAGTGAGAGAGAGAGGGAGAGGAAGAAGGAGAAGGGAGAAAAGGAGAGAGAGGCAGAGCGAGAGGAAGAGGAAGAAGGAGAAGGGGGAAAGGGAGAGAGGGAGCGAGTAGGAAGAGGCAGAAGGAGAAGTGGGGAAAGAGGAGAGAGAGAGAGAGAGGAAGAGAAGAAGAAGGAGAAGGAGGGAAAGGAAGAGAGGGAGCGAGAGGAGAAGAGGAAGAAGGAGAAGGGGGGAAAGGGAGAGAGAGAGCGAGAGGAAGAGGAAGAAGGAGAAGGGGGAAAGGGAGAGAGAGAGCGAAGGAAGAAGGAAAGAAGGAAGAAGGAAGGGAAAGGGAGAGAGAGAGCGAGAGGAAGAGGAAGAAGAAGAAGGGGAAGAAGTGAGAGAGGGAGCGAGGAGGAAGAAGAAGAAGGAGAAGTGGGGAAAGGGAAGAGGAGTGCCGAAGAGGAAGAGGAAGAAGGAGAAGGGGGAAAGGGAGAGAGGGAGCGAGAGGAAGAAGGAAGGAAGGAGAAGGGGGAAAGGAAGAGAGAGAGTGAGAGGAAGAGGAAGAAGGAGAAGGAGGGGAAAGGAAGAGAGAGAGTGAGAGGAAGAGGAAGAAGAAGGAGAAGGGGGAAAGGAAGAGAGGGAGCGAGAGGAAGAGGAAGAAGGAGAAGGGGGAAAGGGAGAGAGAGAGCGAGAGGAAGAGGAAGAAGGAGAAGGGGGAAAGGAAGAGAGAGAGCGAGAGGAAGAGGAAGAAGGAGGGAGGAGGGAAGATGCTTAAGAAGACGTTAGGTTGATGGATAACCGAGAGATCCGGGTTGAGGATAGACAGGGTTATATTCGGATAAAAGGAATAAATGAATAAATAGATAAAATAGAATAAAATAAAAGATAATGTTGGAGAAAATATAAAAATTAATGAATAAATACAATAAAAATTCCTGTATTAACACCAACAACATTTAACTCAAAACCGAAGAAAGATAAACAAATAAAATAAAACAAAATAATGAAATAATAAAATAAAAGAAAATAATAAACAAAATAAATATAGTCGTTACTCCAAAAAAGGGGAGAAATAGAAAGGGTGAAATAATAGCGAAAGGGAGGTGGAGGAAAGGGGAGAAAAAGAAAGGGTAAAGTAAGAGTGAAAGGGAAGGGAAGAAAGGAGGAAAAGAGGGTGAAATAAGAGTGAAAGGGAGGGAAAGGAAAGAGGGGAAAGGGTGAAATTGGGGGAAAGAGGGGAAGAAGGGCGAGGAAAGGGAGGGGGGTAAAGGATGAAACAAGAGTAGAAAGTGGAGGTGGAGGAAAGGGTGATATAAGAGTGAAAGGGGAGTGAGAGAGGTGGAAGAGTGGGTGGAAAATAAGGAGAGCGAGAGAGAGAGAGAGAGAGAGAGAGAGAGAGAGAGAGAGAGAGAGAGAGAGAGAAAGTAATGGAGAGAGAGAGAGAGAGAGAGAGAGAGAGAGAAAGTAAGAGAGAGAGAGAGAGAGAGAGAGAGAGAGAGAGAAAGTAAGAGAGAGAGAGAGAGAGAGAGAGCGAGAGAGAGGAAAGGGAAGGGGGGGAAAGGGTGAAAATAGAGTGAAAGGGAAAGAGAG
>NC_091566.1:36713218-36718218 GCF_042767895.1 Penaeus vannamei | reverse complement strand
CCTCCCATCCACACCCTTTCCCCCCATCCTCCTATCCCCATCTCTCCCACTTCCCTCACCCACACTCTCCCTCCCTTCCTACCCCCCTCCCTCCCCCCCCCAACCCCCTGTACCCCCTCCCTCCCACCCATCCACCTGTACCCCCTCCCTCTCCCCTCCCCATTCCCCTCTGCCCCTCCCACCCACACTCTCCCTCCATTCCCACCCACCCCCTCTGCCCCCCCTCACCTACACACTCCCTCCGTTCCCACCCACCCCCCTGTACCCCCTCCCTCTCCCCTCTTCTGCCCCCCTCACCCACACCTTCCCTTCCTTCCCACCCCCCTCACCCACACCTTCCCTCCCTTCCCACCCACCCCTGTACCCCCTCCCTACCTCCCAATCCCCATGTACCCCTCCCCCTCCCTCACTCCCCTGCACCCCCTCCCTCCCTCCAACCCCCCTGTACCCCCTCCTTCTCCCCTACCACCCCCTGTTCCCCCTCCATCTCCCCTCCAACCCCCTGCACCCCCTCCCTTCCTCCCAACCCCCTTGTACCCCCTCCCTTCCTCCCACCCCCCTACCCCTCCCTCCCACCCCCCTGCACCCCCTCCCTCCCTCCCACCCCCCTGCACCTCCTCCCTCTCTCCCACCCCCCTCTACCCCTTCCCACCCACCCCCCTTTACCCCCTGCACCCCCTCCCTCCCTTCCCACCCCCTTGTACCCCCTCCCTTCCCACCCACCCCTCTCCCCCTCCCTCCTCGCCGCCTTGCTTTTAACGGCCTCCCGCGAAAGGTCCAGGAGCCAGAGCGGCCGGGTCTGGTCTCCGAAGTGGGCATCCTTGTCGTCCACGCCATCCGCGGCTGGCGGGAACGACTTGGCCGCGCCATTTACAAGCCCGATGTCGTAGTCTCTCCTCCTCCTCCTCCTCGTCCTCTTTCTCTTCTTCTTCCTTATTCCTCTTCCTCTTTCTTCTTCTCTTTCGTATCCTGTTTTGCTATTCCTCTTTCTTCTCCTGTCTCCTTTTATTTTTTCTCCTCTTCTTCCTTTTCTTTCTTCTCTTCCTCCTTTTCCTTCTCTTCTTTCTCCTCCTTCTCCACCTCCCCCGTCTCCTCTTCCTCTTTCTCCTCCTCCTCCTCACCCGTCTTCTCTTCCTCTTTCTCCTCCTCTTCCGTCTTCTGTTCCTCCTTCTCCTATCTCCCCCTCCTCCTCCTTCTCCACCTCCCTCGTCTCCTCTTCCTCCTCCTTCTTCCTGGCGGCACTAATAATCCTGGACGTACTTGACTGTTTCGCACAGGTTCGCCCGAGGAGGAGGAGGGGGGAGAGGGGGGTAAAGAGGAGGAGGGGGGAGGGGGGTAGAGAGGGGGAGTGGGGAGGGGGAGTGGGGAGGGGGGTAGAGAGGGGGAGTGTGGAGGGGGGTAGAGAGGGGGAGTGTGGAGGGGGGGTTAGAGAGGGGGAGTGTGGAGGGGGTTAGAGAGGAAATAACGGAGGGGTGTATAGTAGATGGTAGACTTGGGGGAGGGGAGGAAGATGGGGTGCAGGGAGGGGGATAGGGGTGACAGAGGGGGGTAGAGTGGGGGATAGAGAGATTAGAGGGGGGGAGGGGGGTGAGAGATAAGAGTGGAGGAGTGGGATATAGTCAAAGGGGGAGTGGGAGTTAGAGAGTTAAGACGGGGAGTAGAGGTAGAAACTAGAGGGGGAGGGGTAGAGAGATTAGAGAGGGGGGATGGGGTAGAGAAAGTAGACAGGAGGGAGAAGAGGTGGTTGGTGGGAGTAGAAGGGAGGAGGAGAGAGAAGTTGGACATACATGGGAGGGGGGGGGGGTTAAGGGTAGACGAAGAGGGGGTGGGGGGTAAAAGAGGGGGTAAAGGGGGGGTTCATGAAAGTATAAGGAAGGGGAGGAAGGGCTTATAGGGAAAAAAAGAGGGAGGAAAGAGAGAATAAACAAAAAATGAGGTTAGGAAGGTAGAGGGAAAGAAAGAGGATAAAGAGAGATGAGGTTAAGTGGTTGCATGAAAGGGAGGATAGAGATAGAGGATAGAAGTGAAGGCAGGAGGAGGAGGATCATCTTGCTTGTCTTTCAGGCTTCAGTGAGTGTATTGTCTTTCACGTTTATTCATGTGAAGAATATTCATTTGATAATAAAAAAAATCTGGGAAAGCTGTACTGTTTCCGAGGATATCGAACTGTCTTGCATTCTGTTTCATCTTTATGTTTCTTGTGCACTTTATTCGTCTCTATTTCTATTCATTCTCCTTGTCCCTTTCTGGTTCTCCATCTTCTTCCCATTCTCTTTCTGTCTTATTCTATTTTTTTTTCTTTCCCTCCTTTCTCTCTCTCAGTTTCCATCCGTGTTCATATCTTTCTGTAATCTTTGCTTTCTCTCTTCCTCTCCGTCTCACTATCATTTATCTCTCGTATACTTCATCAGATCTTTCTCTTTCCCTTCTTTTTTATTTTCTCATCTCTTTTTACATTTCTCTCTCTCTCTCCTATTCTCTTGCTTGTGCATGTATGTATGTATGTACGAGTTTATGTGGCTGCATGCTTACGTATTTCTGTTTTTGTTGTTCTTATCCTAATCTCTCTTTTTATCTACTTTTCTTTATCATTATGAAAGGAAAAGACGTATATGCAGAACGGAGTTTAATAGAAACTTGATTTATACCGATACATAAATACAGTAGCCTTCAGAAATGAGAGAAAAAAAAAATTATAATTGCTTGCCGCCTTTTATATCATAAAATTCAACTACAAGTTCCTTATCATCAGATATCTCTATCAAATCACGTACGAATTTATCACCATAAAAATACTTCCATACTTGAATTCATCCTATCAGTGTACATAACTATTTTTTTTTTATCACCCTTCACTATCAAAAAATTCCGAATGATTATCAAATACGTCATCAACAATATCAAACATCTGTCTTCCTACATAATAAAGAATAAAAACAAATAAGCAGATAAATAATGAAATTAGAGAACTAAAACCAAAAAGACTAGCAAAAAGAAAATAAAGGAAAAAGAAAGAAACAAACAAATAAATAAATACAAATTCTATAAATAACCACATGCTTCGGTCACTATTGGTTTCTATCACATTTATCGCCAATAATACGCTTATTTCCGTAGGCCTATCTCCACTAACCCCTTTTTTTCTTCAATTTCAGGCCTTAGTTTGTTTGTTTTTTTCTTATTTTCACTATCTCAAGCCGATTGAACTTTTTTGCATCGATTTCAAAACCAGATTTTACCGAAAACTTCAACATGGATTCTTGGGTAATTCGCTAGTGAATGTGAGGTCATTTTCTTCCTCGTTGTCTTTTTGCCATTTTCAGTATCGTATCTTTCGGTAGCTTTCTCTTCGTTATTTCTTTATTTTTATTTCTTCTATTAGTTTCTATTTCGGCTTTATCCTTTGTTTTCGTCTGCCACTTTCGTCACCGTCTCGTCACTTTCATCTCTGTCTTCGTCATTGATATCTTCCCTATCATCGTCACTTATTTTCAATGGTCTAGCTTTGTCAACTTCGAGTTGGTCTCAATTTCTACCTTCGGTTGTGTCGCCTCCATCGGCGCTATGACCAACTTCGGTTCCTTCTTACTTCTCCTTTTGTCTGCCACTCCATTCTTATTAGCCATAGTCGTTTCGTCTTTATTCGGTTTGTCTGTCACTTTCTTTTCCTTCTTATTAGCCATAGTCGTTTCGTTATCCTTCGGTTTGTCTGTCACTTTCTTTTCCTTCTTATTAGCCATAGTCGTCTCGTTATCCTTCGGTTTGTCTTTCACTTTCTTTTCTTTTTTTGTTCCGTCTGCCAGTTTTTTGTCCTTTTTTTCAGCCTTAGTGTTTTTTTCTTTCTTTTTGTCTGCCAATTTCTTGTGATGTTTTTTATCGTTAGTCATTTCGTCTGCCACTTCCTTCACCTCGTCATTTTCTCCATCTTTAGTCGTTTTGTCTGCCATTTCCTTCATCTTCTCGTCATTTTCTTCATCCTCAGTCGTTCCACTTTCATTCGTTTCGTCTGCCATTTTCTTCACCTCGTCATTTTCTCCATCTTTAGTCGTTCCACTTTCGTTCGTTTCGTCTGCCATATTCACCTTCTCGTCATTTTCTCCATCTTTAGTCGTTCCACTTTCGTTCGTTTCGTCTGCCACTTTGTTCACCTTCTCGTCATTTTCTCCATCTTTAGTCGTTCCACTTTCGTTCGTTTCGTCTGCCACTTTGTTCACCTTCTCGTCATTTTCTCCATCTTTAGTCGTTCCACTTTCGTTCGTTTCGTCTGCCACTTTGTTCACCTTCTCGTCATTTTCTCCATCTTTAGTCGTTCCACTTTCGTTCGTTTCGTCTGCCACTTTGTTCACCTTCTCGTCATTTTCTCCATCTTTAGTCGTTCCACTTTCGTTCGTTTCGTCTGCCACTTCGTTCATCTTCTCGTCATTTTCTCCATCTTTAGTCGTTCCACTTTCGTTCGTTTCGTCTGCCACTTCGTTCACCTTGTCGTCATTTTCTCCATCTTTAGTCGTTCCATTTTCATTCGTTTCGTCTGCCACTTCCTTCACCTTCTCGTCATTTTCCCCACCTTTAGTCGTTTCGGTTTTCTTTGCTTGGTCTGCCACTTTCATCGACCTATTGCCAGTCGTTCCATCTTCAGTTGTTTTGCCTTTATTCTGTTTCTCCTCCGCTTGTTTTGCCTTCTTTTCACTTTTAGCTCTCTCCTTTTCTTCATCTTCAGTTGTTTGTTCAAAGTCGGATTCTTCAGTGCTTTCAATGTCACTTGAGTCAGAATCCCCTGTCGTGTTTTTGCCACTTCCAGGTTTGACTTTCGGCCGACTCAGAGTTCCGTTTTTCACGTCACTCTTGCTTTCGTTTTTCACGCCATTCAAAGTTTCGTTAGTGGTTTTGGTCTTGTTTGCCTTTGTTTCGTCTTTCACGCCACTCTCGCCTTTCCCCCCTTTACCTCCGCCACTTTCAGTTCCGTTTTCTTTACCACTCCCCTTTTTAGATTCTTCTGTACT
>NC_091566.1:36698218-36703218 GCF_042767895.1 Penaeus vannamei | reverse complement strand
ATCTTCACCCCTTCTCTCGTCTCTCTCCCCTTCCCCAGTTTCTTATTTCCTTTTCTTTCTCTTCTTCTTCTTCTTGTATCTGTTCTCTGTTCCTCGTCTCTTTTTATGTTCTTTTCTTCTTTTTATCTTTTTTCTTCTCCATCTTTCGTCTCTTCCTCTTCCATCCTCCATCCTCCTCTCTCTCTCTTTCTCATCTTCATTCCTTTTCCTCATTTATCTCTCCTTCCCCTATTCTTTCATTCGATTTCTCTTTCCTCGTCCGTATTTTGTCTCTTCCTTTTCTATCATTTATCCACCACGTTCTCTCTCTTCCCTCTCTTATCTCTCCTTTCTCTACTTTTTCCATCCTTTTCTCTTTCCTCTTCTATCCTTTATCCACCACCGCCTCTCTCTTCCTTCTCTTATCCTTCCTTTCTCTATTCTTTCCATCTTTTCACCTTTTGTCTCTTCCTCTTCTATCATTTATCCACCACCCTCTCTCTCTTCCCTCTTCTATCTCTCATTCCTCTATTCTTTCCATCCTTTTCTCTTTCCTCTTCCATCATTTATCCACCACCCTCTCTCTCTTCCCTCTTCTATCTATCCTTACTCCTATCCTTCCATCTATTATCCACTACCATCTCTCCTCTTCCTCATCCTCGCCCCTTTCCCTCTTCTATCTCTCCTTCCTCTATTCCTCCCTTCCTTCTTCCCATTTCTCTTCCTCTTCCACATCGCCTCCCTCACACGCTCTCGAAATCTCTTCTCGGCAAAATATTCAATTAATCCTTCTTTCTGCAAAAACGTGATTGCATCCTGTTGCATCCTGTTGCATCCTTCCTTCTTCCCACGGAATAAAAAAAAAAAATGTTGCAAAATTTTCCTTCAACATCGTGCAATTTCGTTGGCCCTTTCGCCAGCTATCATGCATGTGCTTCTTGTTTCTTGTTTAGCTAATATTATTGTTATTATTATTATTTTCTTATTATTATCTTGTTTAGCTATTGTTGTTATTATTATTATTATTATTATTATTATTATTATTATTATTATTATTATTATTATTATTATTATTATTATCATTATTGTTATTATTATTATTATTATTATTATTATTATCTTGTTTAGCAAATATTATTCTTTTATTTTTCTTATTTCTTTATTTTTATTTATTTATTTATTATTTTTTTAAGAAGGCAGAGTGTAATCTTCTTAGTTATTTATTTATTCATATCGTTGACCTCTCGTGATTATTATTGTTGTTATTGTTATGATTATTGTTATTGTTATCATTATCATTGTTATTATGATTAGTATTGTTATTATTTTGTTTTATTATCATCGTTATTAATATTATCATTATTACTGATATTATTGTTATTAACATTATCATCGTTATTATTTTAATCATTGTAATTTTTACAGTTAATAGTAGCAGTGTCATCATCATTGTCATGGTTATTATTTCATTTTTATTTTCATTATCTCTATTATCATTATCATCTTTATCATTATGATGATGATTGATATTATTCAATACGAAAACATAATAGCAGTAGTAGTGTAGTAGTAATAGTAATGATAATGATGATAATAACAACGATAATAATAATCATCATCATTATCATCATCATGATAATAATTATTATCATTATCATTATCCTCATCCTCATCATTACCCTCACCATCATTATCATTATGATAAATATTATTATCATCATTATCATTATTGATACTATCATCATCATCACCCTAATTATTATTCTAATAACTTCTTCCTCATTAGCATCATTCCCGTCACTCATTCTCGTCTTTATCCTCCTCTTCCTCGTCCTCCTCCTCCCCATTATTATCATAATTATGATCATTATTATTATCGTTATCATTACTATCATCGTTAATATCATAGTTGTTCTTATTCGTGTTGTTATTATCTATTTGATTATCTATTGGTAATAAACTTTTCCCTAAGTGTTAAAAAAATGCATATACTTACTAATAGAGATAATGTAACTAGAAAATATTTTTTTCTCTTTCCTTTATATGTACATATATATTTTTTTTCTCTCTTTCTCCTCTTTCCTTCTCTCATTCCAAATCTCCTTCCTCTTTCTCTCTCACCCTCTCTCTCTCTCTCTCTCTTCCTGCCCCCTTCCCCTTTCTCCTTCATTATCTCCCTTTCCCCCTTTCTCTTTCATCCTCCCCCCATCCCCTTTCTCCTTTCCCCTTTCCCCTTTCTCCTTCATCCTCCCCCTTCCCCCTCTCTCTTTCATCCTTCCCCCTTCCCCTTTCCCCCTTTCTCTTTCATCCTCCCCCCTTTCCCCCTCTCTCCTTCATTCTCCCCCCTTCCCCTTTCTCCTTCATCCTCCCCCTTTCCCCCTTTCTCATTCATCCTCCCCCTTTCCCCCTTTCTCCTTCATCCTCCCCCTTTCCCCCTTTCTCTTTCATCCTCCCCTTTTCCCCCATCCCCTTTTCTCCTTTCCCCCTTCCCCTTTCTCTTTCATCCTCCCTCTCTCTTTCCTTTGCCGATTTTCTACCCCTTTACCCTCAAGGCCTATCTCCCAATGCAGCTGATGCCTAACCGGAGCGTGCAGCATCCGTGACAAGGGATGATAAACTGCGGGAGATGAGATATCTATGGGGCATCCTGAGATAGGGGGGGTCGGTTGCCGTCGCTCACTAGATGACGTAATTCCGCTTGTTTTCTCGTTTTGTTTGATTATTTTTCTTTTGTTTACTTATTTATTCATTTGTATGTCTGATTTTGATTTATGGTTTATGGTTCGTTGTCAGTTTTATTATTTGTTTATCTATCTATCCGTTCATTTATTCAATAGTGTGTTTCATTCAAATCTGTGTATCTTTGATGATTATGTATCGCCATTATTTCTAAATAATATTTATTATTTTATTATCATTATTCTCTTTGTACAATATTTTAGATCATTAGTCGGTTAGGTAGTTACCAGTGCTCGCTAGATTACTTTAATTCCTTCATTTTTTTATTACATTTTTATTCATTATGGGTATGATTTTAGTTCACATTTTACAGTTTGTTTCTTTTTATCTTATTCACACAGTAATGTAAATTAATAACAGTAATGAGTTAAATGAATATTGGATCGAAATGCAAATAAGGGTGATAATTATGGATAAGTAAGGGTATTTACTTAGGTTCCTGAAGGGCGCGTGGAGATAAGTATTATTAGTAGTATTAGTAGTGATGGCAATGGCGGTAGTAGTAATAGTAGTAATGGAAAAAGTAGTAGGAGGAGTAGTAGTAGTAATGGTAATAGTAGTAATAGTAATAGTGGTATTGGTAATAGTAGTAGAAGTAGTAATAGTAGTAATGCCAATAGTAGATGTGGTGATAATAGTAATGGTAATAATAGAAGTAGTAATCGTGGTAATGGCAATAGTAATAGCAATTGTACCAAAAAATGTGTAAATAGCGGTAGTTGCAGTAATAGCAAAAGAAATCTTGGACCGCGATCAACCTAATTCGACCTAGCATACTTGCAAAAATTGGTCCACAACAGCAAATGCGATTTTTATCTCGTGGCGGCACAAATCGTGTTAAAAATAGCGAAAAAGAAAGATGTTGGTATTAATAGCGGTAGTAATAGTTATAGTAGTATTAGTTAGTAATGATAATAGTAGTAGTAATGGTGTTGTTTCTAGTAGTAGCAGTAACATAAACAAAAGCTAAAGAAGCGGTAGTCATGACAGTAACTATTGCATAATAGAGGAAAAAAATATATTAAAGAATCTTAAAGAAGTTAAGAATGTAGTTTTGATTTTAGAAATTTCAAATAAACATTTTAAATCGCCAATCCCATACGTCATATAGGCCTACCACCCAAAACAAAAGGACACTTTCTTTTTTATAATTATTATTTCTATCTTTTTTTTTTCCTTTTTACAGCGATGAGACAGAAAAAAACAAGAAAAAAAAAAAAAAAATACAGAACACCCTCCACCCTTCCCCCCCCAACCCTACAGCCCGTACCCCCCCTCCCCTCCCCCCTAATGAAACCGCACGAACATTAAAAGGGGAAGGAAAGTGAAATAACAATAAAGTGTAATGGCAAGAGAGTAGAAGCAGCATTCACAAAGAGGGGAGGGGAGGGGGGGAGGGGAGGAGGGGGCGCGGGGGGGCTGTTCACTCCAGCGGAACCTTATAAGAGGCAGCGTGAGTCACTCTCGGGAAAAGTTACTCCATCACTTCATGTAGCGTGTCTGTCGCCGTCGCCTTAATGGAATTGCAGGCGCCTTGTGCACTCGCCTTTGATGACGTCAGCTGCCTTGGGTGAGTCTGAGGGCGGTGCTGGAAGGAGGGGGGGGTGAGGTGGGGAGGGGGGGGTAAGGTAGACACAAGGAGGGGGGAAGGTGGGGAGGGAGGGAGGTGGATTCAAGGAGGGGGGGAGGTGGATTCCCAGAGTGGGGGGAGGGTGGATTCAAGGAGGGGGGGGGTGGACGCAAGGAGGGGGTGGAGGTGGATGCAAGGAGGGGGGGAAGGTGGGGAGGGGGGAGGTGGATTCAAGGAGGGGGGGAAGGCGGTATTGGAAGGAGGGGGGGAAGGTGGATTCAAGGAGGGGGTGGGGGGGACTTGCAAGGGAGGGGGTTGAGGTGTACGTAAGGAGGGCGGTACTGGAAGGAAGGGGGAAGGTGGATTCAAGGAGGGGTGGGGTGGGGAGGGGGGGAGGTGGATCCAAGGAGTGGGGGGGAGGTGGGGAGAGTGGATTCAAGGAGGGGGGAGGTGGATTCAAGGAGGGGGGAAGGCGGTACTGGAAGAAGGAGGGGGGAAGGTGAATTCAAGGAGGGGTGGGTTGGGGAGGGGGGAGGTGGATCCAAGGAGTGGGGGGGGGAGGTGGATTCAAGGAGGAGAGGAGGTGGATTCAAGGAGGGGGGGGTGGTGTACGTAAGGATGGGGGGGGGTGGACACCAGTAGGGGGTGTGTGTACGCGAGGACATAAGAGTGTGTACAGGGAGGTGACTGTCAATATGGAGGCGTGAATGCT
>NC_091566.1:36677041-36695218 GCF_042767895.1 Penaeus vannamei | reverse complement strand
GAGAGAGAGAGAGAGAGAGAGAGAGAGAGAGAGAGAGAGAGAGAAGAGAGAGAGAGAGAGAGAGAGAGAGAGAGAGAGAGAGATTCTCACTCAAGCCTACAATACATACATATACTGCATAAACACTGCAACACATATATAAACACACACACACACACATTTATACATACACACACACACACACACACACACACACACACACACACACACACACACACACACACACACACACACACACACACACACATATATATATATATATATATATATATATATATATATATATATACGCTCTCTCTCTCTCTCTCTCTCTCTCTCTCTCTCTCTCTCTCTCTCTCTCTCTCTCGCTCTCGCTCTTTCTCTCTCTCTCTCGCTCTCTATATATATATATATATATATATATATATATATATATATATATATATATATATAAACACACACACAGACACGAATATATATGTAAATATATACATATATACATACACACACATACAAACACACACACACACACACACACACACACAAACAAACACAACAAACACACACACACACACACACACACACACACACACACAAACAAACACATTTAATAAACAAAGAAACAAACACAACAAACAAACCTACACACACACATATATATATATATGAAGCAAAAAAAGAAAGAAGCCTTCCCCCCCCCAAAAAAAAAAAAAAAAAAAAAAATAAATAAAAATAAAAACGCCATCCCCCCCCTCTCCACACCCCCCACCCCCCCACCCCCCAGGCGAGACGCGATACCCTGTGGCCAGAGACGCGGCCGAGGCGAGGGCCGGATGCGAGTTCCCTTCAAAGGCGTCTCCTTCGCTAATTAATCCGGACTGGAAGGATGGCGGGAACAGATTGAGGAATATATTTTGTTCGTCGTTTTTTTTTTTTTTAGTTCTCACTCTCCCTATTTTATTTTATTTTTTTTCATAATTCTCATTTGTCTTGTTTTTTTATGTTTCTATCTCTTTTCGCTCTCTCTCTCTCTCTATCTCTTTTCTTTTTCTCTCTGTCTTCTTTCTCTCTTTTCCACTTCCTCTATCTTTTTCTCTCTCCTTTTTTTCTCTCTCTCACTCTCTCTTATCTTCTCTCTCTCTCTCTCTTTTCTTCTCTCTAAATATATTCTTTCTCTCTTTCTCTCTCTCTATCTTTTTTTTCCTCTACCTTTTTTTTCTCTCTCTTCTCTTTTTTTCTCTCTCTCCCCTTTTTATCTCTCTCTGTCTTTCTCTCTTTTTCTCTCTCTCACTCACAATTACCTTCTCTCTCTCTCTCTCTCTCTCTCCTTCTTCCTCTCTCGCTCCCTCTCCTCTCTATCTCACCCTCGACGGGGATGATGAAGAAATATATCCTCGAGAACAAGAACATTTTGAACACATTACCCCCCCCCCCCCTTGTTCACGTCGAAGGTGGGGGGATAGGAGGTGGGGTGGGGGCTAGGAGGTGGGGGTGGGGCCTAGGAGGTGGGGGTGGGGGGTAGGGGCTAGGAGGTGGGGTGGGGGGCTAGAGCCAGGAGGTGGAGTGGGGGTGGTGGGCTAGGAGGTGGGGGTGGGGGTGGGGGTGGGGGCTAGGAGGTGGGGTGGGGGGGTGGGGTCTAGGGTTAGGCTAGGGAAGTGGGGGCTAGGGAGGTGGGGTGTGGGGCTTTAGGAGTGGGTGGGGGAGGAAGGGGGAATGTTTGGAAATCTTTCCTTGTTAGAGCTGCTAGTCTTTGTAAAGAGGGGAGGGGGGGAGGGGGAGGGGGCGTGGTTCAAGAGGGATGGTTGTTGATTGGTCGTTTAAGAGAGGAGGGAGGGAGGAGGAGGAGGAGGAGGAGGAGGAGGAGGAGGAGGAGGAGGATGAAGATAGGGAAGGGAAGGAGGAGGAGGAGGAGGGAGGAGGAGGTGAAGAGGAAGGGAAGGAGGAGGAGGAGAAGGAAGAAGGGAAGGAGGAGGGAGGTGGAGGAGGAAGGGGAGGAGGAGGAAGGGGAGGAGGAGGAAGAGGGGGAGGAGGAAGAAGAAGAGAAGGGGAGAGGAGGAAAAGCAAAAGAAGGAGGAGGAGTGGAGGAGGAAGAGATAGAGGAGGAAGAGGGGAAGCAGAAACAAATTCAAATCCAATTCAAACTCAACACAATCTATTCCATTATTTACAATGATTCTTCTTCTTCTTTTTAAAATTCCTTTCGTTAATCTAATATCTCTTTTAATTCCTTTCGTTACAGTGGTTATTTTTACGTTTGGTGTGGCAGGTTGTGTGTCTATTTTTGCTTCTAAATCACCCCCTGTGAGCGAGGAATGGCCGGGTTTGCCACTTAAATGCAGGTCAGCGAGGTTGCTAGACAGGATGAGGATGAGGATGAGGAAGAGGAAGAGGAGGAGAAGGAGGATGAAGAGGAGGAGGAGGAGGAGGATGAAGAGGGAGAGGAGGAAGAGAAGGAAGAAGAGGAGGATGAAGAAGAGGAGGAGAGGAGGAGGAGGGAGAGAAGGAGGAGGAGGAGGAAGAAGAGGAAGAGGAAGAAGAGGAGGAGGAAGAAGAGAAAGAGGAAAAAGAGGAGGAAGAAGAGAAGGAGAGGAAAATAATAATAATAGAGATATAGGAGAAAAAAAATGGTGTTAATGGTAAAGCCAATGATATGAAGAATAATGATGATAACGATAATATAACAATAACGATAGCAACAGCAAAATAAGAACAGCAACAACAATCATAACAATAACAAAGAAAGCATACCTCCGCCAGGGCATGAAGATAAGACAACCCCCGTCACTTTTATAACAATAAGAAATTATATATACAAAAGAAACAAAAGAGCGAAATAAATAAAGAAAGGAAGAAAGAAAGAAAGGATGATAACAATAATCAAGCGACAAAGAGCTGTCCCTATCGCGCAATAATACTAATAATAGTAAATGGGAGTCACGGATATAATAATAGTAATGATAACAACGACAACAACAACAACAACAACAACAACAACAATAACAACGATAATAATAATACAAACGACCGAGAACTTCAGAGAGGAGAGTCAAGGATAAGCAATTTTGTCCTGGCAATTAGCGAGCTTCATTCTTAACTCTGGCGCCGCGAGGGAGAGCCGACAGGAGGAAAGGGTTAAGGAGGATTTACAAATAACAATTACATAACTACAACTAAACGATTCACAAATAACACTAAATAACCACAAGTAAACGATTCACAAATAACATTAAATAACTACCACTCACTGATTCACAAATAACAACTACATAACTACAACTAAACGATTCACAAATAACAACTACATAACTACAACTAAACGATTCACAAATAACAACTACATAACTACAACTAAACGATTCACAAATAACAACTACATAACTACAACTAAACGATTCACAAATAACACTAAATAACTACAACTAAATAACTAACTTCAGTGGCTAGCAACTATTAGTAGCAATAACTAACTGCTTGTAACTATAACAAGTCCTTAACAACCACAACAACTCCGGAAACCTAAAACCATAACAAGACCAGCAACAACAACAGCAGTAACAAATCCGAAAAAAACAACAACCCTAAAATACAACCTCCCCCAAAAAAACTGCAACTACAACCTTCTAAAATACATCCTCCCAAATCTTCAACAAGAGTAACCCTCCAAAATACAACCTCCTCCCAAAATCTGCAACTACAACCCTCCAAAATACAACCTACCCCCCCAAAAAAAAATTGCAACTACAACAATCCTCCAAAACACAACTGTCCCCCCTAAAAATACTACAACCGCAATACAACCCCCCCAAAAAAAAAAAAAAAAACTACAACCACAACAACCCCAAAAAGAAAACTACAACCCCATAAACAACCACAACCCTCAAAACAAAGTCATTGAAGCTATTCCCTCGCCTGTCGTTGTTCCTTACGAAGAGCCAACCCCCTCCCCTCCCCCTTCCCCTCCACCCCCTCCCCTTCTTCCCCTCTCCCCCACGGCTCACGTTGATGCCTCTCAGATCTTGTTTGTTTGTTTAACGCGCCTCATGACCGGGACGTTGTTGTTGTTTTTATTGTTGTTGTTATTTTTTGTTGTTGTTGATTAGTTTGTTTTGTGTTTTATTCTTGCGTATTTGTGTTTTTTTTTTTTTTTGTTGTTGTTGTTGATTGATTAGTTGTTTTGTGTTTTTTTATTCTTGCGTATTTTTGTGTTTTCTTTTTTCTTCTTTTTTGTTTTTTTGTTAGTTAGTTGTTTTGGGGTTTATTCTTGTTTTGTTTGTTTTTTGTCTTTTTTGTTGATTAGTTTTTTTTGCTTTTTCTATTTGTTCTTTAGTCTTTTTTATTGTTTGCTTTTTTGTCTTTTTTTATTTTTTTCTTTATTCTTGTTTTTGTGTCTGTTTATTTGGTCTTTTTTGTTGATTAGTTCTTTTATGTTTTATTCTTTTATTGTTTTTCCTCCTTGTTTTGGTTAGTTGGTTTGTCTTTTGTTCTTGTTTTATTGTTTTTTTTTCTTTTTTGTTAATTACTTTTTTTGTGCTTTATTCTTGTTATATTGTGTTTTTTCTTTTTTGGTGGTAGTTTTGTGTTTCATTCTTGTTTTTTTTATTAGTTGTTTAGTACTTTATTCTCCTTTTTTTAAAATTAATTGTTTTGTGCTTTATCCTTGTTTTATTATTTTCTTTTTTTCTTTTCCCTTTTTTATTGTTGTTTTATGCTTTACCCATTATTTTTCTGACAAGTAGTGTTGCCATTACACAAAGATGAATTGCAGAGAAGGAAGTGGGTGCCTGTGTTAGTGATGTCAATGAGGGTAATGATAAGAAAGATGAAAATAATACTGTTGATGATGATATCCCACCAACAGCAACAGCAACAAGAACAAGAACAAGAACGTGAACTAGAATAACAACAAGAGCAATAAAAATAATAATGATAATAATGATAAGGATAATGTTGATGGTGATGTTGATATTGGTGATAATGATGATGATGATAATGATAATGATAATAATGATATTGATGATGATGATAATGGTGATGGTAATGATGATAATGATAATAATAATAATAGTAATAATGAGGATAATGATAACAAATTGAAAATATTAACAACAATACTAATACTAATACTTATGATGATAATAATAATAACAAAAGTAAATGAGATAATTCTTATTATAACTATTATCATTGTTTTTATAATAATGAAAGTAATTATAACAATGGTATTGATACTGATAATAACAATCACAGTGACAACAATAATTATAACGACAATAACATTGATGATAATAACAATAAAAAGATAATGGTATAATGATGATAATGGAAATGATCTCCATGATCATAAAGATATAATTATCATAACGATATTAACAGAAGAAACAACAACAACAATGATAATGATACTGATATTGATAATAAAGAAAATGATAAGATTACGAATAAGAATAATAAGAATAATAACAATAATCACGGCACTGGTAACAACAACCATTATCCACCTCATCATGTTGTAAAATGAAAAAGAAAAGCATAATAAAACTGCATATAAACGACCTCATTATTCTCTCTTTAAAGATACTTAGTTCCACAACTGCAGAATGTCATGTTATGTCAAGAATGGCTCAAGATGCTTCTTAATGAGACTTGATGTTTCCAAGACTATTTTGTGCTTTTCTGTCGATGACGTCATTTGGACCTCGCACGTACATGGAGACTGATGGTCTTTACACGCACACGCATACGCACACACACACTCACTTCTTACACACACGCACACACGCGCACTCACTCCTCACACACACACACACACACACACACTCCTCACACACACGCACTCACTCCTCACACACACACACACGCACACACTCACTCCTCACACACACACATACGCACACGCACACACTCACTCCCCAAACACACGCAGACACACGCACACGCACACACACACTCATTCCTCACACACACGCACTCACTCCTCACACGCACACGCACACACTCACTTCTCACACACACACACACACACACACACACGCACACACTCACATATACACACTCACTTCTCACACACACACACATACAAACACACACGCATATCTATACACACAAACATATATGTATATATGTATAAATACATCTATGTATGTATGTTTGTATTTATGTGTGTGTGTATACCAGCCAAAGGTAAAACATGAAATTATAACATACAGAGGGACAGAGATACAGAAAAAATCCATATAATCATAACAAGGATAAAGATGGAAACAAAAAAATAAATATGATAACAAATAAAGATGATAACAATAGACAAATAATAATGGTAGATAGATCGATGGATAAGGAAAGGGAGGAAGATGGAATTTCGCCCATCGAGACAGTTGAAGACGCCTTCCGATTCCTTGGAGTCCTTAACCCCCCCCCCCTCCCCCCTTCCCCCATCCCCCCCTCTCTAAGTTACTGGAATATTCTATTAGGTGTAGCTTATCCCAACACCCTCCTACCCTTCTCCCGTAATAATGATTAAAAAACATTTCACTCACATGTACACGAACAAACACGAGAGGCCAGGTCAATACTCACAATATAATACACACCACCACGCTTCATCATTATAAAGGTAATCATTTAAACATACACACACACACATAAACGCACACAAACACACACACATATAAACACAAGCACAAATACAAACACGGACACATAAACACACACATACACACACACTGACATAGACACACAAACGCACACACACAAACATATAAACACACACACACACACATATAAGCACACACACACACACGCACACATTTAAACACACAGACACACACGCACATATAAACACACACACACAAACACACACACACACACACAAAACCACACCCGCACCCACACCCACACCTACACAAACACACCCACACCCACCCACCCACACACTGACACACACACAAACACCCCCCCACCCCACACACACGATCCTCATTCTCTCTCCCATCTATCGGCTCTCCCAGTTTAGTAGCGCGGATCCCAGGCGAATGTCCCGCCATCTTGGAAGGGTTTTCAAACGAGCATCTTAAGTTCGTCTCAAATTCTCGAATCGTTTTCCTTCTTCAGATTCTTGGCATCGAAGGGGAATATTTTTATTAATGGTTTTGTTTGATTTTGTTTCTTGAATTGTATTATTATTATCATTATTATTATTATTATCATTATTATTATTATTATTATTATTATTATTATTATTATTATTATTATTATTATTATTATTGTTGTTAGCGTTATAGCAATCCATATTATTGAGTTTGAATTACGCGCCAAAATATTTTCGGAAGATGCAATACCTTCTAGGGAAATTAAAGTGTTAATATGTTATTCAAATGTTTATGAAATTTAATTTTGTTTTGATCATTTCAATCATCGAATAAACCTAATAGAGAAACAAAACCGTAATAGCTTGTATGTGTTAAAATTAAAAAAAAATTGTTTTGAAAGATGTATAGGGATGGCAACGTCATGTTAACAGGCGGCCGGTTCGTTTTTCTGAAAGAAAGCACACAAGAAACCGCTATATTGCGGGACTAAAAAGGTGTGCCTTCCTCAAATACAAGTCACGTTATTGGGAGACTGCCACGATTATTAAGGAGTGAAATTTCCAGCTATCATTCTGGTAAGAATTAATTATTGTTGAATTTCAAAACTTGTTTGTTGACATACGATGAAGTGTGAGCGGGTGATTTTGAATATTTACTTATTCATTTTGTTTTCTTGTCTTTTGTATTGAAAATTGTATTTTGTTGCTCCGCAGCAACCATTTCACATGGTTATCCGAAAAGACGGAATCTTGACCAATAAATGAGTCGCAGACAACCTGGCATTCCTTAACCTGCAAGCTACCGAGCACATGGCCAAGGCCATAACAATTATTATTATCATTATTATTATTATTGTTATCATTATTATTGTTATTATCATCATTATTATTATCATTATAATTATTGTTATCATTATATTATCATTATTATTATCATTATTATTATTGTTATTATTATTATTATAATTATATTCATTAATATTATTATTATATCCATTAATATTATTATTATTATTATTATTATTATTATCATTATCTTTATTATCTTGTCATTATTATTTATTTTGATTTGTAATGGCATCTCGAGGGAATCTTTTAATGATGTTGATTCTTGAACTGGATAAGGTGGTATCATTTTCTAAAGATTTAATAAATGGCTTTGACATCAGGATGATTTTTAAATGGTGTTTGTAAATGTTTCTTTTGAAGGGAAAATATTATGGTGATCTTCTCGAATTTCTCGTTGTTCTTGTCGTTTCCATTCAGTTCCTCTTGTGGTTGACACGGAGTCGGTGTCGTAGTCCGGTAAAATCATCTTAATTGCTTCTTCTTCCGTTTGTCTCTTAAGGTGCTGTCACACAAGCACTTTTTCCGTCAATTTTTATTTATTTAACTTATTTATTTAATTATTTAATTATCTTTTATCTAATTTAATTTCTTATCTATATTATCTATTTTATTTTATTTGTTTTATTTTATTTTAATTAAATTTTATTTAACGTAAATACAAACATTCTCGAATATAGCTCTTGATCTGACTATGCTTGGCTGACAAAGTTGACGGAAAGGTTTTCAGACGGAAACGATCATTATCGTCTGACTGGAGAATCGACAATTAACCTGCAAGCTACCGAGCACATGGCCAAGGCCATAACAATTCTTATTATCATTATTATTATTATTGTTATCATTATATTATCATTATTATTATCATTATTATTATCATTATTATTATTGTTATTATTATTATTATTATTATCATTATTATTATTATTATTATTATTATTATAATTATATTCATTAATATTATTATTATATTCATTAATATTATTATCTTTATTATTATTATTATTATCATTATCATTATTATCTTGTCATTATTATTTATTTTGATTTGTAATGGCATCTCGAGGGAATCTTTTAATGATGTTGATTCTTGCACTGGATAAGGTGGTATTATTTTCTAAAGATTTAATAAATGACTTTGACATCAGGATGATTTTTAAATGGTGTTTGTAAATGTTTCTTTTGAAGGGAAAATATTATAGTATCCTTTCGAAATTTCGTTGTTCTTGTCGCCTCCATTCATTCTTAGTTTACGGAGCCGGTGTCGTAGTCCGCGTAACTCATCTTAATTGCTTCTTCTTCCGTTTTGTCTCTTTAAGGTGCTGTCACACAAGCACTTTTCCGTCAATTTTTGTTTATTTAACTTATTTATTTAATTATTTAATTATTCTTTATCACTTAATTTCTTAATCATATTATCTATTTTATTTTATTTGTTTTATTTTTATTTTAACAAATTTTTATTTAACGTAAATACAAAAATGATTTTCTTTGAATATAGCTCTTGATCTGACTAAGTTTTATTGACAAAGTTGACTTGGGAAAGGTTTTCAGATTTAAATGATCATTATCGTCTGATCATAAATTTGAGCAATTCGCTCAAAAATGGACAAAATTTCAGAAAATTGTAAAAAAATTGACGGAAAAAGTGCTAGTGTGACAGCACCTTTAGTCTTGCTGCCAACACCTTATCTTCTTGGAAAATCCTCTTCCTTATACCCTTGGGAGACGTTAGCCACTTCCACAGGTGCCTCTGTCTACGCTCCTTCGCCACTTCGTCTTCAGGCATCTTTCTATTTCTCTCTATCTCTCTTTCTTTCTGTCATTCTTTCTCTTATTCTTTCTCTCTTTCTTTCTCTATTTCTCTCTCTCTCTCTCTCTCTCTCTATTTATCTCTCTTCTTTCTCTCTCTCTCTCTCTCTCTCTCTCTCTCTCTCTCTCTCTCTCTCTCTCTCTCTCTCTGTCTCTCTTTCTCTCTCTCTCTCTCTCTCTCTCTCTCTCTATATCTCTCTTTCTATCTCTCTCTCTTTCTCTTTCTATTTCCCTTTCCCTCTATCTCTCTTTCACTCTCTCTCTTTCTCTCACTTTCTCTTTCTCTCTATATCCCTTTCTCCCTCTATGTCCCTTTCTCTCACTATATATCTCTCTCTTTCTCTCTCTGTCTCCCTTTCTCCCTGTATGTCCCTTTTTCTCTCTCTGTCTTTCTCTCTTTCTCTCCCTTTCTCTCTCTCTCTCTCTCTATCTTCTTCTCTTTCTATCTCCCTTTTCCTCTCTCTCTCTATCTCTCTCTTTCTCTCCCTCTATCTCTCTTCACTCACTCACTCTCTCTCTCTTTCTCTTTCTCCCTTTCTCTGTCCATCTCTCTATCTCCCCTTTCTCCCTCTATGTCCCCTTTCTCTCACTATCTCTCTCTCTCTCTCTCTCTCTCTCTCTCTCTCTCTCTCTCTCCCTTTCTCCCTCTCTGTCCCTTTTTCTCTCTCTATCTTTATCTCTCTCTCTCTCTCTCTCTCTCTCTCTCTCTCTCTCTCTCTCTCTCTCTCTCTCTCTCTCTCTGTTTCTCTCTCTCTCTCTCTCTCTCTCTCTCTCTCTCTCTCTCTTTCTCTTCTCATTTCCTACTAACTTTCGCTCTTTCTCTCTCCCTTTCTCTACATTTCCCTTCACTTCTTCCTCTTTCTCTATTCCGAAAGAATCCAAAAGATAGAGAACGATAATTACGCATGAATGGATCCTAAAGAAATGGATAAACGAATAAATGATTAGAAAAATGAATAAATAAATGGATAAACAACTCATTAATAAGACAAAAAATCTCAAATACTTTTTATACCGTCTTTCAAGTATTAAAAAAAGAATGAAAGAAGGAAAGAAAGAAAGAAAGAACGAACAGCAGAGGAAAAGCGAAAGCACGAAAGAATATAGAAATATAGAAATAACGAAAGAAAGAAAGAAAGAGAGAGAGAAAGAAATAACGAAAGAAAAGAAAGAATGAAAGAGAGAAAGAAATAACGAAAGAAAAGAAAGAACGAAAGAAAGGGAGAAAGAAATAACGAAAGAGAGAAATAAATAACGAAAGAGAGAAAGAAATAACGAAAGAGAGAGAAAGAAATAACGAAAGAGAGAAAGAAATAACGAAAGAGAGAGAAAGAAATAACGAAAGAGAGAAAGAAATAACGAAAGAACGAAAGAAAGAGAGAAAGAAATAACGAAAGAAAAGAAACAACGAAAGAAAGAGAAAAAGAAAGAATGACACAAAAGAAGAAATATCGAAAGGAAAAAAGAAAGAAAGAAAATAAACAACGAAAGAAAGAAATCCAGACCGAAAGAAAGAAAAGAAAAGAAAAGAAAAAAAGAAAGACACGTAAAAAAGAAAGACAGAAAAAAATAATTAAATAAAAAGAAAATAAACGCAGTAAAAAAAAAAGAAAAAAAAGACTAAAGGTGAGAAAAAAAAAGTTAAAAAGAAAATAAAAGTAAAAAAAAAGGTCCCACATAAACGCAGTCGATTTCATCCATTTTCTCCGCCTCGTCGCTTTAATCAAATGAAAATTGCTGAATCATCTTTTTTATCCTCTCTCTCTCTCTCTCTCTCTCTCTCTCTCTTTTCCCCTCTCTCTCTCTCTCTGTTTTTCGTTTTTTTCACTCTTTCTCTCTCTTACTTCTTTCTTTTTTTCTCGTTCTCTCTCTCTCTCTCTTTTTCCCTCTTTTTCTCTCTCTTTTTTTTCTTTTTTTAATCTTTCTCTCTCTATTTACCCCCTCTTTCTCTACTATTTCCCCCTTCTTTTTCTTTTTTTCTTCTCTCGTTTTTTCCCCTTTCTCTCTCTCTTGTTTGTTTTCCCCTCTTTTCTCTCTCTTTTTTCCTTTTCCCCCTCTTCCTCTCTCTCTTTTCTTTTCCCCGTTTTTTTTTCTCTCTCTCTTTTTCTGATTATCTGTACCCCGAGTGATTTATAATAATATCCTGGACGCGAATTGTTTTAGCAGAGTGAGCAAGATTCACACTGCCCAAGGGGTAGGGGTAGGGGGTTGGCGGGTGAGAGGTGGGTGTGGGGTGGGGGGGAGAGGTGGGGTGTAAAAGGGGTGATGGCAATTTTCTTGATTTTGCTTAATTTGTTTTGTTCAGTTTGGTTATTTTGTTTTTATCATTATCATCATTGTGGTTGTTATTGTCATTATCGTTATGATTTTGATGATGATTATTATTGTTATCATTATCATTATCATCATCATTATTATCATTATTATTGTTACTGTTATCCCTTTTATTATCATTCTTATTTTTATTAATATCAATATTATCATTATTACTATTATAATTGTCATTACTGTTATTATCATCATCATTATTATTATCACTCATTATTGTCATTAATAACTTACATAATAATCCTTTTTATAATATCATATGTACATCATATGCATATCTCTCTTTCATTCTCTTTCTCCCTCTTTTTTTCATTCTCTTTCTCTCTCTCTCTGTCTCTCTTTCATTCTCTCTTCATTCTCTCTCTCTCTCTCTCTCTCTCTCTCTCTCTCTCTCTCTCTCCTCCTCCCTCCCTCCCTCCCTCCCTCTCTCTCTCTCTCTCTCTCTCTCTCTCTCTCTCTCTCTCTCTCTCTCTCTCTCTCTCTCTCTCTCTATATATATATATATATATATATATATATATATATATATATATGTATATATATATATATATATATATATATATATATATATATATATATATATATATATATATATATATATATATATATATATATATATATATATATATATATATATATATATATATAAATTCACGCACACACACACACTTCCCCTATATTCTCATCCATCAAGAATCTTTCCAGTTCAAGAATTGCCAGCCTCCGTAAACCCCCTTAAGCGCCGCCATTTTTTCCTCATGACGTCACTTCCGTCCCAGCGGCCCGGCGGATGTCTCGGGCGGCATCCTGGGCGTGCGATGGGCGGCGGGCAAAGGGCAGGGAGCTCGCTGGTCGTTCCCGTGGGCGTGCGTGTCCGTGTTCAGGGGGCGTTCGTTATTTGACCGGTAGGAATGGGCGGAAGGTAGGGGAGGGAGGGAGGGAGGCGAGGGGGGGGGGTAAAAGAGAGAAGGGAGGGAGGGTGAAGGGTGAATGGTAGGGCGGGGGGGGGAGTGAAGGATGCGAGAAGGGGGAGGGGATAGAAGAGGGAAGAAGGAGGGAGGAAATTGAAGGGTTGAGGGTAGGGCGGGGGTGGGGGGTGAGAGTAGAGGGCAGGGTGGTGGTAAGGGGGTGGGGTATGGGGTGAAGGGGTGAGGGTAGGGCAGGGGGAGGGGGTGAGGGTATAGGGCGGGGAGGTGAAGGGGTGGGGTATTGGATGAGGGGAAAGGGGGGGGGGGTTCTAAGGGGATGGGGTGAGGGGAAAGGGAGGAACACAGGTAACAAGGAGAGGGTACCAAAGGGGTGAATACGGGGGAAAAAAAAGTCAACCCACACGATCTGTTTCGATCTCTGCTTCCTCCTCTGTATCAATAATTATTTATCAATTAATTATCAATTAATATCAATTATCAATTAATATAAATTAATTATCAATAATTAGTGTGAGTATAAATCAATAGCAACAAATATTTCACTTCACGATCTGCAGAGAACTACGTCTATCACACTTTTTCTCACTCCAACATCCTCCTCCCTCTCCCCCTCTCATTCTCTCTCTCACTACCTCCTTCCTCCTTCCTCTCCCGTACTCTTTTTACTCTCCTTCTCTACTCCTCTTTCCACTCTTCCATTCTCTTACTCTCTCCCCCTTTCCCTTTTCCCTTTAAATCTTCTTCCCTTCCTCTCTCTCTCTCTCCCTGTTTAACCCTCCTCTCCCTCCCCTCCCTCTCACTTTTACCCCCTCGACTCTCTGCCTTCCTCCCCGCTCCTCTTTTTCTATGCTTTCTCTTCCTCTCCCTTTGTCACCCTTCCCTCTCCCTTTCACTCTTTTATCCTCCCTCCTTCATTCCACCCCCCTTTACCATCTATCCCCCTCCCTCTCACTCTCCCCTCCCCTTTTAACTCTTATCCCTCCCTCCCCCGCTCTCTCACTCAATCCCTCCTCTCCTCACCCTCTCTCCCCACTCCTTTCTCTCACTCCAACTTCCACACCTTCCCACCCTCCCTCTCTCCTCTCTTCAACCGCCTACTTCTCTCTCCCTCTCCATTCATCTCCACCTCCCCCTCCCCCTCCCTACTTTAACCCCTTTCCTCCACTCTCCCTCTCACTTCTCCCTTCCCCCTCTCTCTCTCTCTTCCCTCCTCACACTTCCCCCCTCCGTTTCCTCCCCCTCCCCCTCCTACTTTAACCCTTCCTCTCCCTCCCTCCCCCTCCCTCTCCCTCCCCCCACCACCCCTCTCCCAACCCCACCCCCAACCCTCTCCCTCCTCCCCTCCCTCTCCCTCAAGTGAGCCCCGGCACCCAATACTTCCCCACTCCTACTTACAACAGCACTTACAAAACGCCCACTTCCGGAGGGCGCCCGTGGAGTGAGGGGTGGGCTGGGGGGGGGGCAAGCAGGTGGCCCTAATCGTGCACCTGGCAGCGGGGTGGGAGGCCATCAGTCAGTGGAGTAGCGTTGGTTGTGGAGTAATTGTTATAATCCAGCTTTTCTGCCTCCGCTCTCGATAAAGCTGATGTTCGGAGCCGCTTCGCAACACTGTGTCGAGGGATAGGGAGAGGGAGGAGAGGGAGAGAGGTAGAGGGAGGAAAGGGAGACAGGGGGGAGGAAGAAGAGGGGAAGAGAGAAAGGGGAGGGAGAGGAAAGAGGGAAGGGAAAGAGAAAGGGAGGGAAGGAAGAGGGAGTGGAGTAGAGGGTAAATGAATGGAAGGGAGAGAAAGAAAGGAGGAAAGGGAAAGAAGGAAAGGAAGGAAAGGAAATGGGAGAGGCAGGGGTGGAGGAAAGAGGAGAGGGGAGGAAAGGAGAGAGAGGGAGAGGGAGGAAAGGGAGAGGGAGAGAGGGGGGGGGAGGAGAGGGTGAGAGGGAGGGAGGGGGAGGGAAGGAGAGGGAGGAGGAGAACGGGAGAGAGAGAGAGAGAGATAGATAGATAGATAGATAGATAGATATAGATAGAGAGAGAGACAAAGAGATAGACAGAGAGAGAGAGAGAGAAAGAGAGAGAGAGAGAGACAGAGACAGACACGTTATTACGTTATCGTATATATATCATATATATATATATATATAGAGAGACAGAGAGAGAGAGAGAGAGAGAGAGAGAGAGAGAGAGAGAGAGAGAGAGAGAGAGAGAGAGAGAGAGACAGCACTAGAGACAGACAGAGAGAGACAGAGAGAGAGAGAGAGAGAGAGAGAGAGAGAGAGAGAGAGAGAGAGAGAGAGAGAGAGAGAGAGAGAGAGAGAGACAGACAGAGACAGACAGAGAGACATTATATACGTACGTATATATATCATATATATATATATATATATATATATATATATATATATATATATATATATATATATATAGAGAGAGAGAGAGAGAGAAAGAGAGACAGAGACAGAGACAGAGAGAGAGTGAGAGAGAGAGAGAGAGAGAGAGAGAAAGAGAAAGAGAGAGAGAGAATCATTCTTAATTTGCTTCGGGGATTCGAGACGGATTCATCATGTTTTCGAGAAGAATTTTTTTCTTCTTCTTTTCCTCTTCCCAATTATTGTTTTCACATCGTTTTGTTTATCTATTCATCGATCTCTATACCTCTTCATCTTGAGTATCTCTCCTCTCGTCTTTTTAAAATTCAAATATCCCGCCAAAAGGATGAAAGAGAAGAAAAAGAAAGAAAGATAGAAAGAAAGAAAGAAAAAAAAAGAAAAAAAAAGAATAGAAAGAAAGAATAAAAGAATAAAAAAGAAAGAAAGAAAGAAAGAGAGAGAGAGAGAGAGAGAGAGAGAGAGAGAGAGAGAGAGAGAGAGAGAGAGAGAGAGAGAGAGAGAGAGAGAGACAGAGAGAGACAGACAGACATGAACAGACAGACAGACAGAGAAAAACAACAAGAAAAAACAGAAGCATTGCACATAACTCGAGGTGTCTCAGTACATGGTGCTCGAAAGTCAAATTGCTTCATTGATGTTGCAATTGCCAAGATAGTCCAGCTTCTACGTACGACCTTGAGAACCGAGGGTAGGTAGGGCAAGAGGTAAGGGGGGTAAGGGGGGTAAGAATAGAAGGGTAAGTGGGGTAAAGGGGGTAAAGGGGGCAAGGGGGTAAAGGGGGTAAAGGGGTAGGGGGTAAGGGGGGTAAGGGGGTAAGGGGGGATAAGGGGATAAGGAGAAATGAGAGGGAGAGGGGGAAGTGGGAGGAGTGAGGGAGAAGGAGGAGTGGAGGAGGAGGAGGGAAAAGGTGGGGGGAGTTGAGGGTGGAGGGGAAGAGGGGGGAGAGGGAGGGGAGAAGTGGGGAGGGGGGGGGAGAGAGAGAGGTAGAAGGGGGAGAGAGGTGAAGGGGAGGGGGAGAGGGGAATAGGAAGAGGTGTTTAAGAAGGGGGGAGGAGGAGGAGGAGGTGGAGGGAGTTAAGGTGGAAGAGGGAGGAAGAGGGAGGAGAAGGTAGAGTCGTAAGGAAAAAGCGAAAGAGAGAGATAGAAAGAGAAAGAGAAAGAAAGAGAAAGAAAAAGAAAGAGAAAAAGAAAAGAGAAAGAGAGTGAGAAAGAGAAAAAGAGAGAGAACTAGGTATACAAACACCCAGACAGACAGATAAAGAGAGAGAGAGAGGAGAGAGAACGGAGCGCGATGCCCAGCAACCGCCCCCTACCCGTGCTAAAGGGTATACAAGGGCAGGCTAGTTATGTAAACTGTAGTCGTCCTGCCACAACCTTGGGCGGGTTTTGGGGAGTGTCAACGGGCCGTGTTTTGCCATCATATTTATCCTTGATTGACAGAACGAGGGTTTACAAGAGAGAGACATAAGGATTGTAAAAGGCCGGGTTTTTAATCGTATGCGAAACGAAATGGGTATTTGACGTTATTATTATTTTTTTTTTGAGATGAATATGTTGGCTTCGTGGTAGTTCGTTCATTTTTTTTGGTTCATTTGCATACCTGTCTCGCTGAGGACGGAGGAACCTGGAGTGGATGTGTAGTTTTTTTTTAATGAAATTTTACGGAGAGTATTATTTATATTTCGTAAAGTGTGAATCATTTGCTCTCAATAAGAAATGTCTCTTTCATTATTTTCTCCTTCTCCTCCTCTTTTTTATTCTTATTCTTTTTCTTCTTCCTCTTCTTCTTCTTCTTCTTCTTTTGCATTACATATTTTTCATATCCTGTTATTAAAAAATATATTTTTTAGAATACATTTTCACCTTCAAATTTCTTATCCATGTTTGTATTAGCAAATCGTGACACTACAAAACAAGTGTGTATCTGTAACGAAAAGAAATACAAAACCAAACGTATTTTCTCAAAACAAAGAAGTGACTAAATAAACAATAATCATTTCTAATCTCCAGAAACATAAACAAATGAATTTTAGCAACAAAGAAAAGAAAAGAAAAGAGAAAAATAAACAGCAAATTATTTCTCTGAGAAGACCAGTGTTATGAATGTTACAGATCAGTGAGTTATTGAACAAGCACTGTTCATTCCGGCCAGGTGGTCACGTGACAACAAACACACCTGATTCGGTTGGTTCTGAAAAGAAGATCGATAAAGGGGTGAAAATACCTTAACGGTTCATTTACATTATATACGTATATATGCATGAAGTACATGCGTATAGATAAATAAATATATATATATATATATATATATATATATATATATATATATATATATATATATATATATTTTACATATATAAATAAAATTATATATATATAATGAGTGTGTGTGTGTGTGTGTGTGTGTGTGTGTATGTATGTGTGTGTGTGTGTGTGTGTGTGTGTGTGTGTGTGTGTGTGTGTGTGTGTGTGTGTGTGTGTGTGTGTGTGTGTGTGTGTGTGTGTGTGTGTGTGTGTGTGTGTGTGTGTGCGTGCGTGTATGTGTGTGCGTGCGTGTATGTGTGTGCGCGTGTGTGTGTCTGTGTCTGTGTTTTGTGCGCGTTGATATGCATATGTATGTATGTATGTATATATATATATATATATATATATATATATATATATATATATATATATATATATATATATATGTATATATATATATATATATATATATATATATATATATATATATATATATATATATTTACATATACTTTCTCCCTCTAGTTTTCGCTCTCACTCTCCCTCTCTCTCATTCTCGCGCACTCAATA
>NC_091566.1:36668116-36670616 GCF_042767895.1 Penaeus vannamei | reverse complement strand
TTAGGAATTGGGTTTGGAGAAAATGAAGAAAAGTAGATAAGAATCGGAAATTAGAAATCACGGAAAAAGTGATAAGAAAAAAAAAGAAAGAGAAAAAGAAAAAGACAAAGCTAGACAACTTTAAAACACGGGGAATACAAAAGAAAAAAGAAAAGGCAAATAAATAAAACTGAAAAAGAAGAAAAAACATAAATGCAATCATTAAAGGAAGAAGTTTAAAGAAGAGGAGAGAGAGAAAGAGAGAGAGAGAGAAAGAGAGAGAGAGAGAGAGAGATGAGAGAGAGAGAGAGAGAGAGAGAAAGAGAGAGAGAGAGAGCAGAGATGAAAGAGCAGGGGGATACAGCAGGGGGATAGAGTTAGGGTGAGGGGTGGGGAGGAAAATGGAGGGGAAAGGGAGGAGGGGAAAGAGGAAGGAGAAGGAGGAAAGGGAAAGAGGGAGTGGGAAAGACGGAGGGAGAAGGGAAGGAGGGGAAGGAGGAAAGGGAAGGAGGGGAAGGAGGAAAAGGAAAGAGGGAGGGGAGGGAGGAGGGGGAAAGGAGGGCGAGAGTGAAATGGTTCTCCCTATCTCTGTTTTATGGATCATAGATGGCGTTTGAATTTACACATCGGGGCGACGGATGAGGGGAAAGTGGGAGTTGGTGGGGGGGGAGGAAGGGGGAAAGGAGGAAGTGGGGAGGGGTGCGAGAGAGAGAGAGATAGAGAGAAGAGTGAGAGAGAGAGAGAGAGAGAGAGAGAGAGAGAGAGAGAGAGAGAGAGAGAGAGAGAGAGAGAGAGAGAGAGAGAGAGAGAGAGAGAGAGAGAGAGGGAGGGAGGGAGGGAGGAAGGAGGGAAGGAGGGGAGGAGGGTGAGAGGGAGAGAGGGAGAGAGAGAAAGAAAGACAGAGAGAGAGAGAGAGATAATATGAAAACAGATAGAGAGAGTTAGAGGTAAAGAAAGGTAGGGAGAGGGAGGGGAGGAGAAAAGGAGAAGGAGCGAGAAGGAGAAAAGGGAAGGAGAAGTGATACGAAGAAAGAAAGAGGGAGAAAGGAGATGAACATTGGAAGGGGAGGAGGAGGGGGGAATAGGAGAGGAGCCAAAAGAGGAAACTGCCAAAGCGAGGATAGTGAAGAGAACGAAGGGGAGGAGGAGAGGGGGGAGGGGTCACAGGGAGGGAGAAAGGAGATATATAAAAAGGGCATTTGGAAAGGACGTCAAGGCATCTTAAGGGAGATGATGAACAGTAAGCTCAGATATACTACATATTTATGATGGGAATGAGAGAGAGGGAGAGAGAGAGAGAGAGAGAGAGAGAGAGAGAGAGAGAGAGAGAGAGAGAGAGAGAGAGAGAGAGAGAGAGAGAGAGAGAGAGAGAGAAGAGAAAGAGAGAGTGAAAGATTAGAGAGAAAGAGAGAGTGAAAGAGTAGAGAGAAAGAGAGAGTGAGGGAGTAGAGAGAGAGAGAGAGAGAGAGAGAGAGAGAGAGAGAGAGAGAGTTATAGAAAGATAGATAGATATATAGATAGATAGATAGATAAATAGATAGATAGATAGATAGATAGATAGATAGATAGATAGATAGATAGACAGATAGAGATGGGGAGAGAGAGAGGGAGTTATAGAAAGATAGATAGATATATAGATATATAGACAGAGAGAAAGAGAGAGGAAGAAGAGAGAAAATATGAAAACATTTCACAGAACGAATATAAAACGAAGAAGCAGCCCATAAACAAGAGACATACAAAAAAGATAAATGAAAACGAAATAAATCGAACTTTAAAGAAGATAGAACAGAAGAAGAAAAAGAAGAAGAAAAAAAGTAACAGAAGAAGAAGAAAAAGGAGAAGCAAGAAGACGAAGACAAAGAAAAACAAGAAGAAGAAAAGGAAAAAAAAAAGAAGAAAAAGAAGACGAAAAAGAAGAAGAGAACAAGAAAAACGAAAAAAATAGAAGAAGAAAAAGAAGAAGAAAAGGGAAAGAAGAAGAAGAAGAAAAAGACAAGAAAAAGAAGAAAAAGAAACAGAAGAAGAAGGAGACAAGAAACGAGAAAACGACCTTTTTGTGTCTTCGCAAACGACTACTTTCGCCATCCACTCCGGTCGTGTGGATTCAGCGATGCGTGGATATCTTTTATCTCTTTCTTATCTTTTTATCCTGTTCTTTATCTTTTTTTTGTCTTTATTTGTCTCTTATCTTTTTCGGTAATTTTTTCGGTAACTTTTTTTTCTTTCTTATCTTTTACCGTTTTTAAAAATCTTTTATCTATTTTTTTCTTATCTTTTGGTCTTTTTCTTTATTTCTTATCATTTATGTTTTATCTTTTTCGATAATTTTTAACCTTTGTCTAACTTTCTTTTCTCCTGTCCTTTACCTTTTATCTTTTCGTCTCTTATCTCTTGGTCTTTTATTTATCTCTTATCTTTTGTGTATTTTATCCTTTTCGTTAGTTTTTTTTTGTTTTTCTTTTTTATTTTGTGTTTTGTCTGTATCTTATATTTCATTTTTTGTTTTATTTTCTATTAT
>NC_091566.1:36658116-36660616 GCF_042767895.1 Penaeus vannamei | reverse complement strand
ATAATAATAATAAGAAGAAGGCAAGGAAGCATGGAAAAGAAGAGGAGGAAGAAGAAAACAAGAAAGCGTGGTTAAAGAAGAAGAGGAAGAAGAAGAAAGCAAGGAAGAGAGAAAAAAAAAGAGGAAGGGGCCAAGGAAGCGAGGAAAAGAAAAAGAAAAGGAAGAAGAAAGCAAAGACGCGAGAAAGAGGAAGAAGAAGAGGAAGAAAACAAAGAGGATTCTTAAGAGTCCATTACAGCTTGAGGAAGTGGTTTCCTTGTTTCTTTGTTTATTTTGTCGCTTCTGTTGTTTACTTCCGTGTCTGTTTGTTTGCCTCCTAAAGTGACGGCCATTTAGAGGGAAAAGGAAAAGGGGAGAGACGAGGGAGAGAGAGGGATGATGGGAGGGAGGGAGACAGAGAGAGAAAGAGAGAGGGGGAAAGATAGAGAGAAAGAGGTAGATAGATATAGAGAGAGAGAGAGAAAGAGAGAGAGAGAGAGAGAAAGAGAGAGAGAGAGAAAGAGAGAGAGAGAGAGAGAGAGAGAGAGAGAGAGAGAGAGAGAGAGAGAGAGAGAGAGAGAGAGAGAGAGAGAGAAGAGATAGAGAGGGGATAGGGGGAAGAGGGATAGAGGGAGGGAGGGAGAGAATGAGAGAAGGAGAGAAAGACAGAGAGAGAGAGACAGATAGGTAGAGATAGATAGATAAATAGATAGAGAAAGAGAGTGAAAAAGAAATACAAAGAGAAAGGCAGAGACAGAACCATAGACTCACACAGATAGACAGAGATAACCAGAAACGGAGACAAGCAAACCCACAAACACACAAACACGAAAACCAACAGACAATCCCTCTCCCACTCAGTACCCTCTAACCCAGCCCTCTCTAACCCAGCCCTCTCTAACCCAGCCCTCTCTAACCCAGCCCTCTCTAACCCAGCCCTCTCTAACCCAGCCCTCTCTAACCCAGCCCTCTCTAACCCAGCCCTCTCTAACCTAGCCCTCTCTAACCCAGCCCTCTCTAACCCAGCCCTCTCTAACCCAGCCCTCTCTAAGCCAGCCATCCTGCAAAATCATTATTACCCAGCGGTAAGCCATTTGAAAACAAACAAAAAAAAAATCCTCCTTTTTTTCCCGTATTCCCAGCAGGCTACGTTCAGGGGTTAAGGCTAACTTTGGCAAATGTTTCCTTCTGAGTCGACTTAAGATTCTTTTCCCTCCTAGAGTGAATTTGACTTTGTTTGGAGGAGGAGGAGAAGGAGGAGGAATCTGGAGGAGGAGAAGAGATGTCGGGCAGGGCTTGAGAGGGATTGGCAAGGTGAAATGATGCGATGTAATTGTTTTGTTATTATTGTCTTTGTTTATTTGTTTTTTGTTGGTTGGTGGATTGTTTCGGTTATTTTTTATTTTTATAATTTTTGTTATTATTGTTATTATTATTTTAGAAAATTGAACTGGGATTATTTTTTTTTTTTGTTACTTTTAGTAGATGTGACGTTTCTGGTTATCACTCTTGTTGTTGTTATTATTATTATTATTATTATTATTATCATTATCATTATCATCATCATTATTATTGTCATTATCATTATTAAAATCATTATTATTATTATCATTATTAGTATTGTTAGTATTGTTATTATTATCATCATTATCATTATCATCATCATCATTATCGTTAATATTATCATTATTATCATCGTTATTATCATCTTTATCATTATTCTATCATCATTTTCATTTTCATTATCAGTATCATTCACTATTATTTCTATTATCATAATCATCATTACTATAGAAACTCTTTATATTCAACCAAAAATTCATGTACATAACTATAATAATTAGATGTCTAATCTTATTTATAAAAGTGAAAAAAAATCTTGGTTGTATAAATAGTTCCATGAATATGATTAATGATACATTTACTTGTTGTATATAGTATTGGTTTTATGTATCAGATAGAATTTTTCATCTCACTTCTCTCACCTTCATCCTTCCCTTATTCCTACTTCCCTTTCTTCTCTCTCTTCTCCCTCACTCTCTCTTTCTCGCTCTCCCCCTGCTTCCCTCTCTGTCTCTCGTTATCCTTCCCTTTCCCTTTCCTACCCCATCCTATGCCCCTCACCTCTTCCTCCTCCCTGACAACCTCCCGTATCTCTCTCTCTTTTATCCAACTCTGTCTCCCTTCTCCCTCTTTTATCCATCTCTCTCTCCCTTCTTCCTCTCTTTTACCCAGCCTCTCTACCTTCTCCCTCTCTAACCCAATCCTCTCTCCCTTCACCCTTTCTTACCCAACCCTCTCTTCCTTCTCCCTCTTTTATCCAACTTTTCTCTCCCTCCTTCCATAATCCACCACCAACCTTTCCTCCCTCCTCCTCCTCCCTCAACCGCCTCCCAGCATCTCCCAACTCTCTCTCTTTCTCCTCTTGCCTCCATCTCTCTCTCCCTTTTACCTCTCTTTTACCCAATCCCTGTCTTTTACCCAGCCCTCTCTCCCTTCTCCCTCTTTTTTTACCCACCCC
>NC_091566.1:36635616-36640616 GCF_042767895.1 Penaeus vannamei | reverse complement strand
CTCTCTCTCTGACGAGAGATAGAAAAGAAGCAGAAACTTATTTCATTCATCTTTTTGTCTATCTCTCTATCTATATCTATCCAGTTATCTGTTTCTTCATCTGCACGTCTATCTATCTATCTATCACTTTTTTCCATCTAACTGGCTGTCCTTCCATTTATCTAGTTATATCTAAACATCCAGTCATACACACAGACATACATCCACACTTACCCAATCACACCCACATCCACCCACACACCCACACCCACATATCCACAAACAACCACACATTCACGCATCCACACATCCACACCCACCCTCACACTCATACATCCAGATATTCACAGATCCACACCTAGCCACACAATCATACATCCACACATTTACACATCCACACCCACCCACACATTTCTACACATGCACACAACGCACACATTCACGTATCCACCTACCCACCCACACACTCATACATACATACACGCTCCCTCCCCTCTATCTCCAAGAATTCTCTCTCTCTCTCTCTCTCTTTCTCTCCTATAAATTTCTTTCTTTCTTTCTCTCACTCTCTCATTCTCTCCCTTTGTCTCTTTCTCTCTCTCTCTCTCTCTCTCTCTTTCTTTTCTCTTACTCTTTCTTTCTTTCTATCCCTTTTTACCATACGCTTTCTTTCATACTCTCTCTTTCTCTCTATCTCCCTCTTTCCCTTTTATATGTATAAGTTTACACTACCCCCTCCCTAGCCTCCCCCCTCCCCCATCTCTCATCAGGCTATTCCGGAACGAGTCACTGCTAAGACTCATAAAAATGTGATATAGATGTGCCTATTACTCCACATAGAGCAGTCACCGTGGGATGTGGCGGAGGGAGATATATACTGGTGGAAGATATGTGTGTTGGAGTGTCGTGTTATGTCTTTTCTTTCTCTTTCTTTTTTTCTGTCTTTCTTTATTTTCTGTCTCTGTGTCTGTGTCTGTCTGTCTATCTGTTTGTCTGTCTGTCTGTCTGTCTCTCTATCTCTATCTCTCTCTCTTTCTCTCTGTCAGTCTGTCTGTCTCTCTCTGTCTTTGTCTCTGTTTCCCTCTTTTAGTATCTGTCTGTCTGTCTGTCTCTCTCTCATTCTCTCTCTTTCTCTCTCGCAGTGTCTGTCTGTCTCTCTCTCTATCTCTCACTCAGTGTCTCTCTGTCTGTCTTTGTCTCTAATTTTTGCTTCTCTTCTTCTTCTTTCTTTCTTCTTTCTTCTTTCTTCTTCTTCTTCTTCTTCTTTCTCTCTCTTCAGTGTCTCTTATCTGTCTTTGTTCAACGCTTTCTTCTTTCTTCTTTCTTTCTTTCTTTCTTCTTTCTTTTTCTTCTCTCTCGCCCTCTCTCTCTCTCTTTAGGGGGAGGTTACAAATTTACAATCTCACCTTTCCGTTGTATCATGATTGCTGTGACCTGAGGACTGTTCTTCTAAATAATTATTTTCTTTAAAAATTAACTGTGGATTAAGTTATGTCATTTTGTTGATGTTAGAATGTGATATCAGTATCAGGGTGTCGACTATTATACGTGATAATCATTAGTGTCATTACTCTTGCCATGAGTCAGAATAAGTAACATTATTACCTCTCGTAAAACTTTAGGAGACCTGTTAAGTACATGTATATAATTAGGTAGATTTGATTGCTAATAAAGTTTATATTACCTTGTTTATATTACTGGTGCCGAATCACTTCCCTTCTTGAGAAAAAGGGAGAAAGGAAGAGAGAGAGAGAGAGAGAGAGAGAGAGAGAGAGAGAGTATGAGGGTATATATATATAAGTATATATATATATATATATATATATATATATATATATATATAAATATATATATATATATATATATATATATATATATATATATATACATATATATAATAAAAATATATATGAATATATATATATATATATATATATATATACATATATATATATATGTATATATATATATATATATATATATAAATATTAATATAAATAAATATATATAAAAATATATATAGAAATATATATATATATATATATATATATATATATATATATATATATATATATATATATATACATATATATACATGTATATATATATATATATATATATATATAAATATATATATATATATATATACATATATATATATATATATATATATAAATATATATATATATATATATATATACATACATATATATATATATATATATATATTTATTTATTTAAAATAGAGAATTTATATAAGGAAAGAGAAAGAGAAAGAAAAAGAGAGAATGATAAGCACTGCGCACAAGTGGAGACAATTAACGTAATATGCCGTGAGCTTAGAATTTCATTGAACTTTCCTTTTTGGAGCGAATGAAAGTTTTAATTAACAGCGAGTTATTAGCGATCCAAATTGGCCCCCGAAAGGTACGAGAAATGAAGGAAAGTAGAGTTGGGCGACATTATCATCTTTTATATGTGTAAGTTTGCACGTTCTCCTGTATGTAGGAATAGTGTATATGTGTATGTACGGGTGTTTGCGGTGTGTGTGTTTGTATGTTTATGTGAGTTTGTGGTTTATTTTCTTGTGTATGTGTTTGTTTGTTTGTGTGTGTGTATGTGTTTGTTTGTTTGTGTGTGTTTTTGTTTGTGTGTGTGTGTTTGTTTTGTTTGTGTATGTGTGCGTGTGTCCGACATTAGTGTGTTTGCTTGTGTGTGTGTATCTTTATGTGTGTGTGCATTTGTGTGTTTACAAATGCGTGTACGTGCGCGCTTAGTTAGAGCTTTAACATAATCCAGATAAACATCCTCAATAAAGGCGAAATCACCATTGAGTAGAAGAGAAACCTCGACGTTGATGGATGACTTCCTCCACCGCCCTTGTCCGTTGACTGTCGGGAGAACAGCCAGACAGACAGCTGGCTAGACAGTCTGACAGCTACCTGGATGTGAGGAAGAGTAACAGGGAGAGTTTTAGAGGTAGAAGGAGACTCGTTTCCTTGGTGTGGGTCGGGAGGCGAGTTAGTGAAATGCGGGTAATTAGCCCGTAGAGTCAGAACTGAATGCGTAAGATAATTGAGGTTATTATACACATACACATATACATATGCTTATATATATATATATATATATATATATATATATATATATATATATATATATATATATATATATATATATATATATATATATATATATATAGAAATACATGCATATATATACATATACATACATACATACATACATACATACATATATATATATATATATATATATATATATATATATATATATATATATATATATATATATATATATATATATAAATATATATATATATATATATATATATATACATACATAAACACACACACATACACACATACACACTATATATATATATATATTATATATATATATATATATATATATAAATAAATATATATATATATATATATATATATATATATATATATATATATATATATATATATATATATATATATATATATATATATATATATATATATATGCATATATTCAGATATATCAAAAAGGCACATACATCCATAAATATATACACACACACACACACACACACACATATATGTATATATATGTGTATGTTTGTGTGTATGTACACACACACACATATACCTACACACGCTCACGTTTCTCAATGATAATCATCAAATTTCAACGAACATCTTTTTCAACCTTGTCAACCTCCCTGGCTGAATTCTACGGCTGAAACTGCCCCCCTCCCCTCCTCCCCCCACTTCCGCCCTCGCTACAGGCTTTCAGAGAGACCCTCCCCCCCTTCCCTCTGCCTGTTTACCTTCAATGCATGTTTTAGTTGTTATGGTCTTTTTTACCCTTAGGCTCCCTCCTGATGGGACTACATCCTCTGGGAGCACTTCTGCCTCCCCTCTTTCCCTCTGCCCTTCCTCCTCAAAGTTTTTCCCTCCTCCCCTTCTCATCTTCCTCCCCCTCCTCCTTTCTTCTCCTCCCCTTCCTTCCTTCTTCTTCTCACCTTCCTCCTCCTACTGCCCGATTCAGTCCCTGGTGATTCTGAGTCAGACGAAGGCTGTCTGCTTCTCGGAGCCAGGAATTCAGACAGGTGCTTGTGGGTAGGGGAGGGTGGAAGGGGTGGGGGCTGAAGGGGACGGGGGGATGGAAGGGGGAAGTTGGGGATAAAGGTGGAAGGGGATGGAAGGGGAGGGGGATGAGGGGTGGGGGTGGAAGGGGGGAAGGGGGAGGATTGGAAGGGGGAAGCGGGGAGTGAAGGGGAGAAGGGGATGAGGTGGATGGATGGGGGAAGGAGGGGGTTTGCTACTTTAAGCATGAGGCTTATGATGTTTTGAAATTGTTTCGGGGACTCGGGGAATATGGTAGTATTTCTTAACTTCTCTGTTTGTTTGTGTGTCTATTTGCCTGTCTGTCTGTCTGTCTGTTTCTCTCTCTCTCTTTCTTTCTATCTCTCACATCTTATCTAACTCTCTCTCTCTCCTCTCTCTTTTTCTCTAACTCTCTTCCACCCTCTCTCTCTCTCTCTCTCTTCCACCCTCTCCCCTTCCTTCCCCCATAAAAGAGACGACCCTCAGCATCATCCCAGCACCCCATCTTAACCTCACCCCCCCCACCCAACAGCCCTTTTTTTAAGACCTAAGAGCCAGCCTTAAAACATTCCCCAAAACCATTACCTTTTTCTCTCCCAGTGCATTGGTAGTTAGGCTTGGCGTCTGATGTGGAGGGAGAGGGGGAGAGAGAGGGGACGGGGGAGAGGGGGAAGGGGGTAGGGCGGAAGGAGGAGGGAGATGAGGGGTAGGAAGGGGAGAGGGAAAGTAGAGGGGGAGGGGGGAGGGGGAAGAGGAGAGGAGGAGGGGGAGAGGGGGAAAAGGGAAAGGGAGAGGGGAAAAGGGGAGGAGGAAAAGGAGAGGGGAAGAGGTAGAGGAGAAAAGGAGAGGGAAGGGGAAGGGGAGAGGGCAAGGGGGAGGGAAAGAAGAGGGCGAGCCGTAGAA
>NC_091566.1:36625616-36628116 GCF_042767895.1 Penaeus vannamei | reverse complement strand
TCTTGTTGTTTATTAGCTTCTCTCTCTTTCCTCTCTTCTCTGCTTATTCCATTCCACTTTCGTCTGTCTACCTTTTACCAAATGTTCTCTTTCCTCCTCCTCTTCATCATCCCTCTCCATGAACACGCTCCCTGCACTGATGTTCTCCCTCTTGTTATGCAACTGCACCCTTCGCTCGCAATTTCCTGAACGATTTCACACTGGTTATGAACGCTAAAACAAGAACAACGTGCGTTTAACTCCAATTAGTATGTTCTAAAAATCCCACTTATCTTCTCATATGCAGCTCAAGTGCTTTCATTAGCTTAAGTAAATTACTTTAGGTGTTCATTCTTTTTTTTTTTTTTTTTTTTTTTACATTGAGCTGTAATTTTCTTTTCTCTTCAAAGTGTGTTTATATATTTATTTATTTATCTTTGCTGTTTGATTTTTTCTTTTTTTTTCTTCTTGTAAAGAGATTTTCTTTAATGACACGTGATAGACCTCTTTTCTCCTCTTGGCTTTTTCTCTGCTAATTAAAATAAATCTGTACTTTACGTTTTTAGTGAGAAATGAGAGAGAGATATATATATATATATATATATATATATATATATATATATATATATATATATATATATATATATATATATATATATATATATATATATATATATATATATATATATATATATATAATATTATATATATTATTATATATATATACATATATATAAGATATATACATATATATATACATATATATATGTTTATTTATTTAATAATATATATTATTATTATTATTATTATTATTATTATTATTATTATTATTATTATTATTATTATTATTATTATTATTATTATTATTATTATTATTATTATTATTATTATATATTATATATATTATTTATATTATTATTTATTATTATTATTAAACCATTATTATTATTATTATATTATTATTATTATTATTATTATATATATACATATACATATACATATATACATACATACATACATATTATTATTATTAATATTATTTTTAATATACACATACATACATATTATATATATATATATATACATATACATACACATATACATATATATATATTATATATATATTATTATTATTAATATTATTATTTCCAAGCCTTATTATATATTATTATACATAATATATATATATATATATGATATATATACATATTATATATATATACATATATTATATATTATATTATTATATTGATTTATTATTTTTATTATTTTTTTATTATTATTAAAACTATTATTATTATTATTATTATTATTATTATTAATATTATATATAGATATTTATTATTATTATCATTATTATTATTATTATTATTATTATTATTATTATTATTAATATATATACTTAAACCATATATATATTATTATTATATTATTATTATTATTATTATTATTATTATCATTATCATTATTATTATTATATATACATATATATATTTATATTATATACATATCTTTATGATTTTTTATATATTACATACATATACTTTTTGTTATATATACTGTTTATACATACGTCACACATACATCTATGAGAGAGAGAGTGATAGAGATAATAAACACATTTTACTGCATATACATTCTATATTCTCTTGAAAATCGCATATGCATACACATATATGATTTTGCTTCTGTACCTACATGTGTGTATAGCACTTACAATATACGTACACAAACGTTCTTGTATACATGGTAATACGTGACCATACCATGGATTGGTTGCACCTGATTTTTCTCTCTTTTTTCCAAGCCATAATCCAAAAAAAGAAAGAAAAAAGAAGGAAAAAGAAAAGAAAAAGAAATATGTTGTTAAATATTTCCCTTGGCTTTGGCGTGGTTAATATGACTCATTGGTGTACGTGTTGCTGCAGTTATTTGCAGTATTATGTGAAAAAGTGAAGGGAGAGAGGAGAGAGAGAGAGAGAGAGAGAGAGAGAGAGAGAGAGAGAGAGAGAGAGAGAGAGAGAGAGAGAGAGAGAGAGAGAGAGAGAGAGAGAGAGAGAGAAAGAGAGAAAGACAGACAGAGAGAGAGAGGGAGAGAGAGAGAGAGAGTAGAGAGAGAGAGAGAGAGAGAGAGAGAGAGAGAGAGAGAGAGAGAGAGAGAGAGAGAGAGAAAGACAGACAGAGAGAGAGAGAGAGAGAGAGAGAGAAAGAGTCATCTAATTTTTTTTTTTTTTTTATAATTTCGAGAAATGAAGCTTAGTCAGTTACAGTGTTTATACAAACTGAAGGCGACAAAAGCACAGAAAAAATGACAGATAAATGAACAAATAAACATGATAGCCATTGCTTATTCCTCTATTTATCAACTTATAAATTAGATTATTGTAGAGTTTAACAAAAGACAAAGCCTCTTATAAAAAGCCTCAAAATATAACTTAATGAAACGGATTATAACCTTCCTGCCACGCCCTGCATCCTGTGTGCGTGTGTGTATGATTGTGTATGCTTGTATGTATGTATG
>NC_091566.1:36603116-36605616 GCF_042767895.1 Penaeus vannamei | reverse complement strand
CCCTCTCTCTCTCTCTCTCTCTCTGCTCGTCTCTCTCTCTCTCTCTCTCTCTCTCTCTCTCTCTCTCTCTCTCTCTCTCTCTCTCTCTCTCTCTCTCTCTCTCTCTCTCTCTCTCTCTCTTTCTCTCTCTTTCTCTCTCTTCCTTTATCCCCCCCTATCTATATCTGTATATATACCTATCTAACTAATTTCCTATATATCTATTTATTCATCTATTTATCTGTTTGTCTATAATTCCCTCTATTTACTTATCTATCCCACCCAGCCACACACACACACAGACAAACAATAAAAAAACGCGCAAACACACACACGCATCTACAAACAAGCAAACAAACAAACACAATAAATCACACATAAAAGAGGATGCCAAAGCCTTATCGTCGCCACACAAAAATTCTCCCACTCTCTGCCACCAAAGAAAGAGAGAAAGAGAGAGAAAGAGAGAGAAATAAATCTACATTATCTGCTTTTCCCTCGCTTTATGCCTCCTCCTCTCCCTCTCCTCCCCCTCTCACCCTCCCTTTAGCCTCCTCCTCCCCCTACCCCCCTATTTAGCCTCTTCTTCCCCTCACCCCATCTCCTTCCTCTTATTCGTCTTCTTCTATCTCCCCTGATGCATCCCTCTTGCGTCTTTATTCCTCCTTTTATCATCCCCCACCTTTCTTCCTTCTTTTCTTTGCCTCTCCTGTACCCCGCTTTCGCCTCCCTCCCTCCTCCAACACCCCTGCTTTCTTAAGATACTTTCCCTCCCCTCCCTCCCCTCCCCCCTCTTTTCCCCATACAATAAGTCTTTCTCGCCCCTGCTACTTAACTATCCTATTTATGCTTTCTTCCATTTTTTCCTTTCCATCTTCGCCTTTCACCCCCGCCTCCTCCTCTACCCCCCCTCCCCCCACATCCGCGTTATTTCCTCTCCCTCGGTACACAAAAGTCTGTCCTACACTTGTTTCTCTTAATCTGTGTTTTTTACTCCCCACTTCCTTGCACATACACTTATACTTACACGTACGCTTACACACTCCTACACTTACACACTCCTACACTTACACACTGCTACACTTACATACACTTTCACTTACATCTACACTGATACTTACTCCTACACTTAAACACTCCTACACCTTCATTTACACTTACACTTACTCTTCACTTCCCCACCACTTCCTCCCTCCCCTCCCCCCAACAGTTCACCGCTTTGTAGTCCTTCTCCTCTCCCCCCGATCCCACTTTACATCCCCTCCCCTCCTTTTTCTTTCAGACACTCCTGCACAACCGCCCCCACCCCACCTCCTCTGTTTCTACGGGCTCTACCCCCTACCCCCACCCTCCTCGTTTCTGTCTCCACTACTCTTCATTTAGGCCTCTTCTCTCTTCCTCCTCTTCTTGTCTTTTCTCTCCTTCTCTCCCTTTCTCCTTCTTCTATCGCATCTATCCTCTTTTCTCTCCTTCCTCTCCTCCACTCTCCCTTCTTTCGTCTCTGTCTCCTCCCCTTCTACACTCGTATCTATCCTTTTTTCTCTCCTTCCTCTCCCTCCAATTCCTTCTTCCTCCGTCTCCCTCCCCTTCTCTACACTCTCTTCTCCCCTTTACCCATGCTCTTCACCCAGCCCCTCCTCCCCTCTGAAGAGCTCTCTGGCCATTTCCCCTCCCTCTCTCTCCTCTCTCCTCTCCTTTTTAAACCCCATATACCCCCTACCCACTTCCCTCCCCTCTCCTAATCCCCCTTTCCCCTTCCTTCCCCTCTTTTTTAAAACCTCCCTCCCTTCCCCCTTCTCCTCTTATCTCCCTCTTACTCGCTCCTCTCCCTGCTGAACCACCTCCTACCCAATTTCCCCTCCTCCTCCCTCTTAAACCCTAAATACCCACTCCCCCTCCCCACTCCCCTTTTTACTCCCTCCTACCCATCCCCTCCCCTCTTAAACCCTACATACCCACTCCCTCTTACCTCCCCTCCTACCCGCCTCCTACCCACCCCCTCCCTCCCCCTCTTAAACCTCTATATACCCACTCCCCTACCTCCCTTCTTACCTTCCTTTCTGAACCACCTCTTCAACCTCCCTTCTCTAAACCCTACATACCCACTCCCCTACCTACCCTCTGAACCTCCTTCTCAACCCTCCTCTTAAACCCCTACATACCCACTCACCTCCCTCTCCGTTCCCTTCTCAACCCCCCTCCCTCCCCGCCCTACCCAGCGTCCCCTCCCCCTGCAACGTTTTATTGTGTGGGTTTCCTCGCCTATGACGTTTCCAGGACAGGACCTCAACCAGCTGCCGTCCTGCACCAGCTGAGCGCCGGCTCCTTCTCACGCCCGTTCTGGACTTTGGGAAGCACTGTTGCTGTATGTTTTTTTGTTTTCTTTTCTTTTTTTTGTCATTTTTTTTTAATAACTCTTTTTGATTTTGTTGCATTTCTTATGTTTATGTTATGTCTCCTTTTTGTTTTCCTTCTTATCTTCCGATTTTGTTGTTTTGCTGATTTTGTGTTTCTATTTTGT
>NC_091566.1:36590616-36595616 GCF_042767895.1 Penaeus vannamei | reverse complement strand
GTTTGAGGTGTTTTGTGTGTGTTCTGTGTAGTTGGGTTTGTGTGGTGTGTCTTGTGGAGTGGGGTTTGTGAAGTGTGTTTTGTTTGAGGTGTTGTGTGTGTTCTGTCTAGGGAGGTTTGTGTAGTGTGTCTTGTGGAGGGGGGTTTGTGTAATGTCTTTTGTTTGAGGTGTTTTGTGTGTGTTTTCTGTGAAGTGAGGTTTGTGAAGTGTCTTTTGTTTGAGGTGTGTATGTGTTCTGCGAAGTGAGGTTTGTGAAGTGTGTTCAGAGTGCGTCCTAATTTTGGGTGTGTTCCGCATTGTCTATTTTTGAGAGTATTCTATTCAATGAGTTCCTTGAAGTGTGTTCTGAGATTCCTTTCTTTCACGTGCTTTGTCTATGTTATGGATACGACCCATTCTGTGCTCAGTTTCTGTGTTCTGTGAGTATTTGTGTCTTGCGTTTGTGTTCTGCGTTATGAACATTGACGACTTCTTACAATTTAGTGTTCAGGCGAAGTGTCAACGTGCGACATTCGTTAAATATATGATATTCGTTTCTTGAAATATGATAATTAATATACAACGTACAAGGAATTATACTTTCAAAGCAGAACCTGTGAGTGGTGAAACGTGATGAACCTTGCAGTGTTACACGCAGGAAACTGATAAAAGAATGATAAAAAAGAATGAATAAAATATCTCCACGCAACTCGCGAGAGAGAGAGAGAGAGAGAGAGAGAGAGAGAGAAAGATAGAGATAGATAGATAGAGAGTGTGAGACAGAGACAGAGACAGACAGACACACACACACACACACACACAGAAATAGATACATAGATAGAGAGAGAGAAAGACCGAAAGTGAGAGACAGAGATAAATAGACAGACAGACAGACAGATAGATAGATAGAGACGAGAGCTTGCAGCCGAGACGCCCAACAACCACTTCACTCCACCAGAGCCGACATCCACATCGTAAACCAACCTCCACAGCATCCACTCCAAGCCTCGATCTCTCGCACTCTCACGCCCACACGCCCACCCACACATCCGCCCACGCCTCCCTTCTCGTCCCGCCTGAGGTCAGCCTTTCCTTGTACCCTATCAGCCACATCCCCCGCCCACACGCCCACCGTTTCGCTCGTGGGCAAAGGGAGGGAGGGTGGGAGGGAGGGAGAGAGAAAGAAAGAGAGGGAGGGAGGGAGAGAGGGAGAGAGAGAGAGAGAGAGGGAGTGAGGGAGAGAGAAAGAAAGGGAGGGAGAGAGAGAGAGAGAGAGAGAGAGAGAGAGAGAGAGAGAGAGAGAGAGATAGAGAGAGAGAGAGAGAGACGAGATAGAAAGAGAAAGAGAGAGAGAGACAGAGACAGAGATAGACAACGACAGACAGAGACAGACCGAGAGAGAGAGAGAGAGAGAGAGAGAGAGAGAGAGAGAGAGAGAGAGAGAGAGAGAGAGAGAGAGAGAGAGAGAGAGAGAGAGAGAGAGAGAGAGACGAGAGAGAGAGAGAGCGGGAGAGAGAGAGAGAGCGAGAGAGAGCAGAGAGAGAGAGAGAGAGAGGAGAGAGAGGGAGAGAGAGGAGAGAGAGGGAGAGAGAGGAGAGAGAGGGAGAGAGAGAGAGAGAGAGAGAGAGAGAGAGAGAGAGAGAGAGAGAGAGAGAGAGAGAGAGAGAGAGAGAGAGAGACAGAGAGAGAGAGAGAGAGAGAGTCGGCGCGGGATGGGAGGCGAAACACAGTCCTGTGTCAGTCGTGAAGTATCGACTGCTCTGTTGGATGAACTGTGTCTGTGTACTTGGATGTTTACACTAATATCGCCTCTCTTATTGAAGGGGAGGGGGAGGTGAGGGGGGAGGGAGAGGGTTAGGTTAGGGGGAGCTAGGGGAGAGGTTAGAGAGGTTAGGGGAGAGGGAGGGGAGGAGGCAGTGAGAGAGGAGGGGGTAATGGGGAGGGGGAATGGGTTAGGGAGAGGAGAGTTAGGGGAGGGGGGAGGAGGTAGGCTAGGGGGAGCAGGGGCAGAGGATCGGGTATAGCAGGGGAGTGGGGAGGGGGGGGGAGGCTTAGAGAGCCCCAGGGGGAGAGGGAAGAGGGGGGAGGGGGTCAGGGGGAGAGGGGAGGTGAAGATGACAGATCTGCTGTTAACTGGTGCTGTTGATGCTCCTTCTCCTCCTCCTCTTCCTGCTGCTTCTTCCTTCTGTTCCTCCGTCTACTCCTCCCCTTCCTTCTCTTCCTGCTCCTCTTCCTCCTCAACCACCTCTTCCACCCTTCTTCTTCCACCCTCTTCCACCCTCCCTCTCTCCTCCTCCTCCTCCTTTTTCCACCCCTTCCTCCTCTCTCCTCCCCAATTCCTCCTTCCACCCTCTTCCCTCCTCAATCCCTTCTCCCTAATTCCTCTTCCACCCCTCCTCCTCCCCTCTTCCCCTTCCTCCTCCTTCCTCCTCTTGCTTCCTCCTCCTCCTCCTTCCACCCCTCAACCTCCTCCTTCTCCTCTTCCTCCTCCTCCTCCTTCTCCTCCTCCCTCACCTCTTCCACCCCTCCTCCTCCCTCCTCCCCCTCTTCCACCCCCCTTCCCTTCCTTTTCCTCCTTCTCCCCACCTCTTCCACCCCTCCTCCTCCCTCCTCTTCCACCCCCTTCCTCCTCCTTCCTCCTCTTCCCAGCCTCTTCTAAGCACCCGGTGGTGCTGGTCCTCCTCCTCTTTCAATCTCCTTCTCCTCTTCCTCCTTCTTTCCCACCTCTTCCAGCCCCCCACTTCCTCCCTCCTTCCTCCCTTCCTCCTCGTCCACCTCTTCCTCCTCCCTCCCTCCTTCTTCCATTCCTGCCTATTCCTGGTCTTCCACCTCCTCACTTCCCCTTCCTCCTCTTCCATCCCTCCCTCCCTCCTCTCTTCTCTACTCCCTTCTTCCTTCCTCCTCCTTCCATCTCTCCCTCCTCCCTCTCTCCACCCTTCCTCCTCCTCTCCCTCCTCCCCTTCCTGCTGCTTCTCTGCTAGCGGGTGGTGCTGGTCTCTCCTCCCTCCTCCTTCTCCTCCTCTTCCTCCTCCTCCCTCACCTCTTCCATCCCTCCTATTCCTCTCCCACCTCTTCCATCTTCCTCCCTCCCTCCTCTTCCACCCCTTTCCTCCTCCCCTCCCTCCCCTTCCTGCTGCTTCTGCTAGCGGTGGTGCTGGTCTTCCTCCTCCTCCTTCTCCTCCTCTTCCTCCTCCCTCACCTCTTCCTCCTCTCCCACCTCTTCCATCCCACCTCCTCCTCTCCCACCCTTCCTCCTCCTCCTCCTCCCCTTCCTGCTGCTTCTGCTAGCGGTGGTGCTGGTGGGGATGTGCCTGGCCGGTGGATCAATAGCCTTTTGGATTCCAACACTAACGCCACCGCTTCCCTTTCCCCTTCCCTTTGCCTTCCCTCTTCTGCCCCTTTCGCCTCCTCTTCGCTTTCTATTCCCTTGTCTTGTTCTTTTTCTTTTTTTCCTTTTCTCCTCTTTTCATTCCTTTCTTTTGCTATTTCTCTTTTCTTTTCATTTTCTTCTCTTCCTTTTTCTCTTCTCTTTTCTTCTCCTCTTCTCTTTTCATTCCTTCCCTTCACTCTTTTTCCCTTTTCCTCCCCTACGCTTTCCATTCCCTTCTCTTGTTCTTTTCCTTCTCTTTTCCTCTCCTTCGTTTTCCATTCCTTCTCTTGCTCTTTCTCTTCTCTTTTCCTCACCTTCTCTTTCTATTCCCTAACTTGCTCTTTCCCTTTTTCTTCTTTTCTCTCTTTTGCTTTTTTTCCCGTCTCCTGTCCTTTCCCTTTCTATCCCTCTCCTTCTTCTCTTCGCTTCCCCTTCCCCTGCCCTTCTTTTCCTTTCTTCCCTCTCTTGCCATTTCCCCCTTCCTTTCCCTCCTATTCTCTTTCCCCCTTCCCTTTCCCTCCTATTCTTCTTTCCCTTCCCTCTTCCCCTCCACCTCTTCTTTCCCCTTCCCTCCATCTCTTCTTTCCTTTCCCTTCCCGTATCCCTTTCCCTTCATCTCTTCCCATCTTTTTCTGTTCCTCTATTTTCATCTTTCATCTCTCCTCTCTTTATCTTCTTTTTCACCTTCTCCCCTTTCGCTTTCTCTCTTCTCTTTCTCCCTCTTCCGTCTATCGTATTATTCTTCCCCATTAGTCTCGTATTTTGCATTTTTGGGGGTATTCTCTCTCCTCTTTCCCTATCCATCTTGTCCTCCTTCTCTCTCTATCTCTCTTTTTCTCATTTTCTTATCCATCTTCACTGCTGAATATCCGTGTTCATCTCTTCTATATTTTCCTTATTATCATTTTTTCTACCTTTTCTTATTTTCGTCTCGTTCTCTTGTTTTTCTTCTTTCTTCTTTCCTCCCGCTTTGTGTCTTCTTCTTTTCCTACTCATATATTCCTTATTTCTTCCCTTTCTCTTCATTCTTCATTCTTTCTCTCTCTCTTCATTCCTACTTCCCTTTCTTTTTATTCTTCTTCTTACTTTTCTTCGTCTTCCTCGTCCCTGTCTTTCACATCCTTCCCTATTTACTGATAATAAAAGTACAAACTAAGATTCTTATCAATTTAATATCAAACTATTTCACCAAAAGACACGAAAAAGGACGAATCTATAAAAAAAACGGAAAAAAACATAATTAACAACACATTTCTACAAAAAAAAAAAAACGAAAAAGCAACACATTTCAAAAAAAAAAAAAAAAAAAAAAAATCAAGGTATCATTTTACAGAAAATGCTTTGCACACCTGTTGGAAATATTTAGAGGGTTATTTGAGAAAAAAATAAGTACACAAAAGCTAAAAAAAATATATATATAATATCAGGAAAGATTATTCTAACGTTAATTGTATTTATGTACAGTTGTATATGTTTGTACATTTTATATATAAACGTGCGTATATTTGTGGAATAAAACACTCGAAAAATGCAGATAGCAATTATCGTAATTAAAACTAATAAAATGAATCAGTAGATAAGGCAGAGAGGAAGAGATAAGGGAAGAGAGGAAGATATAAAGAGAGCGGGAGGAAAGAAAAAGAATGAAGAG
>NC_091566.1:36577147-36587616 GCF_042767895.1 Penaeus vannamei | reverse complement strand
ATATAATACATATATATATATATATATATATATATATATACATATATCGATCCATCTACCTATCTATATCTATATCTATGCCTATATATCCTTAAATATATGTATACACACACACAGATAGATAGATAGAGAGAGAGAGAGAGACAGACAGACAGAGAGAGAGAGAGAGATTAAAAGATTACAGATTTATAAAAGATTTACTTTTAATTCCATTTGTTACAATGGATATTCTATTCTTTGCTGTGACATACTGTCTGTTTTATTTTGCCCAAATCTCCCCCTGTGTGCAAGGAGTGGCCGGGGTTACCACTCACTGGCCGGGCGTGGGATTGAACGAAGGTCCGCAAGATTTCTAGACCAGCACCTTACCGCTGCGCCAGCACAGCACAGCACGCACGCACGCACGCACGCACGCACACACGCACGGACGCACACACGCACGCACGCACGCACGCACGCACGCACACATACACACACACACACACACACACACACACACACACACACACACAGAAAGAGAAAGAAAGAGGGAGAGAGAGGAGATAGATAGATAGATAGAGATAGATAGATAGATAGAGAGAGAGAGAGAGAGAGAGAAAGAGAAAGAGAAAGAGAAGAGAGAGAGAGAAAGAGAGAGAGAGAGAGAGAATGGAAAAGAGAGTGAGAAAGAAAGAGAGAGAGAAAGAGAGAAAGAGAGAGAGAGAGAGAGAGAGAGAGAGAGAGAGAGAGAGAGACCCTCCAGGAATCCAAGAAAAGCAAAGAGACAAAAGTTTTTCTTCGAAGGAACTTCCCCTCAACATTCTTGAGATGTTTCTCCGAGGGGAAAGCGTGACTGAAATGATAATAAACGTGGAATTAGAGAGGAAATAGAATAAAAAAAATATACGTAATAGACAAAGGAAAAAATGTAGTGTGATATCAAAATTTGGAGCATTTGTTCGAATCATAAAAAGATAAAGAGATCTATTAAATATATTTCATGAGGTATTCACACACACACACATACGTGCGCACACTCACACACACACACACACACACACACACACACACACACACACACACACACACACACACACACACACACACACACGCACACACACACACACACACACACACACACACACATATATACATATACACACATGCATTTCTTTCTTTCATTCTTTCTTCCCTTCTTTCTTTCCCTTCTTTTATTCCCTTTCTTATTTCTTTCTAAGACATATTCTACTTTACATACTATCGTCGAGAGCTTTTTATATATGATAATTAATGATTCTTCTTTTTATCATTATCATTATCATTATTATCCTTATGATTATTATCATGCTATGATTATAATGATAAGGATTATCATTATTGTCACTTATTATCATTAATATCATCATTATTGATATTACTATTAACATCATCCTTATTAGGAGTATTATCATCAATATTATCATTATTATTATTTTCATTATCATTATCATCATTGCCATCTTTACTATTATTGATAATGATAACAATAATGATGATGATAATGATTATATTGATAGTGGTAACGATAATAATGATAATGATAATGATAACAATGATAATATAAATATTATCATCATAATCTTGTTGTTGTTGTTATCGTTATTATCATTATTATCATTGTTATCATCATCATTATTATTATCATTATTATTACTATTATTATTGTGATTATTATTGTTGTCACTATTATTATCATTATTATTATTATCATTATTATTATTATTATTATTATTTTATTAATATTATTATTGTTATTATTATTATTACTATTATTATTATTATTGTTATTATTATTATTATTATTATTATTATTATTATTATTATCATTATTATCATTATCATCATTATTATTATCATTATCATTATTATTAACGTTATTACAATTGTCATCATCATTATGAGTATTGTTACTATCATCATTATTATCAGTATTGTTATTATTACTGATATTATCATCATTACTGTCATACCTTTATCAGTGCACATATTATTATTATCATAATCCTTATCATTATTATTATCATTATCATTATCATTAACATCATTATGTTTATTACTTAATTCTCAATATCATTATCATTATTTTCACTAATATAGCAATATTATTATCATCATTATCATTACTATTATTTTTGTTGATATTATCATCATTTTATTACTATTATTCCAATTGTTATCATTATTATTACTACTTTGATATTTGTTATTATTTTTTTTAATTTTTATTGTTTTTATTATTATCATTATTATCGTTAACACTGTCGTTATTATTATCGTTATCATTGTTATCATTATCAGTATTATCATACTATTTTTTCTTATTATCATTATCAGTATTATCATACTATTTTTTCTTATTATCATTATCATTATCATTCCTCTTATTATTATCTTTATTACCATTATTGTAATTATCATCATTACTGTCATTATCATTATTATCGGTTCTGTAAATATCATCATCATCATCATCATCATCATCATCATCACCATCATCATCATCATCAATCATCATCCTCATCATCATCACCATCATCATCATCATCAACCATTCACATAAAACCACAAATAACAAATAACCATATAACAAAACACCGAAATATTTAAGACAAAAATAAAAACAGCTTCGGAGATAATGTCACGCCATCATATATCATTATATCCGAAATGAACCGTTCTATAAAACTGCAGCGAGAATTGTCCATGTGTTCAGAATCAATTTCAAGGTCGAGTTGATTGTTACAAGTGAGCAGCTGAAAGCGTAATTAAGCAGAGATAATTACTAGAAAAATGAGGAGAGAGAGCGATGAGGGATGTGTGTCTACGTCTTTGTATCTGTCTATCTATGTCTATTTATGTATCTATCTGATTGTCTTTTTATCTAACTGTCTATATGTATCTATTTATTAAATTAGCTAATTAGCTATTCATGTATCTATCTACTTGCCTATCTATCTGTTTATCTTTCTTTCTTTCTTTCTTTCTTTCTTTCTATCTTTCTAATTATCTATCTATTTTTCTTTCTCTATTTCTATCAATCTGTGTGTCATCTATCTATCGCTCTATCTATTATACATATTATACATGTTTATTTTATATATATTTGTACATTAGCCATCTAATTAATCTACAAAAAGAATGGATATCATCAGTGTAAAAAAAAAAAAAAATACAAAGGAAAAGATAAGAACAGCAAAAGAGGGAGAACAAACAGGAGTGATAAAGGAGGAGAAACAGTCCAACAGCAGGAAGAGTTTTGAGGAAAGTCTTGGCAAGGAAATTGATGTGAAATCTTGAATAGTTTTTGGGACGCGGATCTGTGGATGTTTTTGAATGTGTGTTTGGATGTGTTCGTGTCAAGGGGAGATTTTGGGTGTAATGTCCCGCCCATACATACATACGTACACATGCATACATGAGGAGACATAGGTGTAAATGCATGTACACTCATGAATTGTTACATACTCACGCACACACATACGTACACAAATCATCACATATGCGCACATGAATAGATACAAATTCAAACACAAACACACAGACACGCACACTCATAAACATAGACACACAGGCACAAACACAGACACTGGCACGCAAACACACAAGCACATATAATCACACAAATGCACATACACATATAACCACACACATACATACACACACACATACACACACACACACACACACACACACACACACACACACATAAACCAACAAACACATATAAACAAATCGAAATGAAACAGACACCCAAAGAGTGCATACACTTCAAAGTAAACAAGTAAACAAACAACTAAACAACTAAACAAATGAATCAATAAACACACAAAACAAACAAATAAACAAACAAGACAAAATAGAATAAACAAACAAAACAAAATAGAATAAACAAACAAAACAAACAAACAAACAAAAACAAGACAAACAAACAACCAAACAAACAACCAACCAACCAACCAAACAAAACAAAACAGAATAAACCCAAATAAGGACAAAAAAAAACATCTGAAACCCCCTCCTTACACTTCCTTCTCCCAAGGCCTTCGGATGCCGCGTTATCTCGGTCGTGTAAAGAGTTAATTAAGATGGGAGGCTGAGGCTGGAGACGCCACCAACACGGGACACACTCTCCTGTAAAGGGCTTTTGTGTAGACTTTTTATCTATCTATCTATCTAAATGTCTATTTATTTATCTATCTATCTATCTATCTAAATGTTTATCTGTCTATCTAAATATCTATCTATCTATCTATCTAAATGTCTATTTATCTATCTATCTAAATGTCTATCTATCTATTTATCTAAATGTCTACCTATCTATCTATCTAAGTGTCTATATATCTATCTATCTATCTATCTATCTATCTATCTATCTAAATGTTTATCTGTCTATCTAAATGTCTATCTATCTATCTATCTATCTAAATATCTATCTATCTATCTATCTAAATGTCTATCTATCTATCTATCTATCTATCTAAATGTCTATCTATCTATTTATCTAAATGTCTATCTATCTATCTATCTAAGTGTCTATCTATCTATCTGTCTAAATGTCTATCTATCTATCTATCTATCTAAATGTCTATCTATCTATCTATCTATCTAAATGTCTATCTATCTATCTATCTATCTAAATGCCTATCTATCTATCTATCTAAATGTCTATCTATCTATCTATCTATCTAAATGTCTATCTATCTATCTATCTCTCTAAATGTCTATCTATCTATCTATCTCTCTAAATGTCTATCTATCTATCTATCTATCTAAATGTCTATCTATCTATCTATCTATCTAAATGTCTATCTATCTATCTATCTATCTAAATGTCTATCTATCTATCTATCTATCTAAATATCTATCTATCTATCTATCTAAATGTCTATCTATCTATCTATCTATCTATCTAAATGTCTATCTATCTATTTATCTAAATGTCTATCTATCTATCTATCTAAGTGTCTATCTATCTATCTGTCTAAATGTATATCTATCTATCTATCTAAATGTCTATCTATCTATCTATCTATCTAAATGTCTATCTATCTATCTATCTATCTAAATGTCTATCTATCTATCTATCTAAATGTCTATCTATCTATCTATCTAAATGTCTATCTATCTATCTATCTATCTAAATGTCTATCTATCTATCTATCTATCTAAATATCTATCTATCTATCTATCTAAATGTCTATCTATCTATCTATCTATCTATCTAAATGTCTATCTATCTATTTATCTAAATGTCTATCTATCTATTTATCTAAATGTCTATCTATCTATCTATCTAAATGTCTATCAATCTATCTATCTAAATGTCTATCTATCTATCTATCTATCTATCTAAATGTCTATCTATCTATTTATCTAAATGTCTATCTATCTAAGTGTCTATCTATCTATCTGTCTAAATGTCTATCTATCTATCTAAATGTCTATCTATCTATCTATCTATCTAAATGTCTATCTATCTATCTATCTAAATGGCTATCTATCTATCTATCTATCTAAATGTCTATCTATCTATCTATCTATCTAAATGTCTATCTATCTATCTATCTATCTAAATGTCTATCTATCTATCTATCTAAATGTCTATCTATCTATCTATCTATCTAAATGTCTATCTATCTATCTATCTATCTAAATGTCTATCTATCTATCTATCTATCTAAATGTCTATCTATCTATCTATCTATCTAAATGTCTATCTATCTATCTGTCTATCTAAATGTCTATCTATCTATCTATCTATCTAAATGTCTATCTATCTATCTATCTATCTAAATGTCTGTCTATCTATCTATCTATCTAAATTATCTATCTATTCATCTATCTAAATGTCTATCTATCTATCTATCTATCTGATGTTTATACCTCTTTCAATCTATCTATCTATATCTATCAATCTATCTATCTAAATGTCTATCTATCTATTTATCTATCTATCTAAATGTCTATCTATCTATCTATCTAAATGTCTGTCTATCTCTATGTCTATCTATCTATCTATCTTAATGTCTATCTATCTATCTATCTAAATGTCTATCTCTATGTCTATCTATCTATCTATCTATATGTCTATCTATCTATATGTCTATATGTCTATCTATCTATCTATCTGTATGTCTATCTATCTATCTATATGTCTGTCTATCTATCTATCTATCTATGTCTATCTATCTATCTATCTATCTGACTATCTATCTATCTATCTATCTAAATGTCTCTATCTATCTATCTATCTATCTATATATCTGAATATCTCTATCTATCTATCTATCTAAATGTCTCTATCTATCATCTATCTATCTAAATATCTCTATCTATCTATCTATCTATCTATCTGAATGTCTCTCTCTATCTATCTAAATGTCTATCTATCTATCTATCTATCTAAATGTCTATCTATCTATCTGTCTATCTAAATGTCTATCTATCTATCTATCTATCTAAATGTCTATCTATCTATCTATCTATCTAAATGTCTATCTATCTATCTATCTATCTAAATGTCTATCTATCTTTCTATCTATCTAAATGTCTATCTATCTATCTATCTATCTAAATGTCTATCTATCTATCTATCTATCTAAATATCTATCTATCTATCTATCTAAATGTCTATCTATCTATCTATCTATCTATCTAAATGTCTATCTATCTATCTATCTAAGTGTCTATCTAGCTATCTGTCTAAATGTCTATCTATCTATCTATCTATCTAAATGTCTATCTATCTATCTATCTATCTAAATGTCTATCTATCTATCTATCTATCTAAATGTCTATCTATCTATCTATCTATCTATCTAAATGTTTATCTATCTATTTATCTAAATGTCTATCTATCTATTTATCTAAATGTCTATCTATCTATCTATCTAAATGTCTATCTATCTATCTATCTATCTAAATGTCTATCTATCTATCTATCTATCTAAATGTCTATCTATCTATCTATCTAAATGTCTATCTATCTATCTTTCTATCTATCTATCTAAATGTCTATCTATCTATCTATCTATCTATCTAAATGTCTATCTATCTATCTATCTATCTAAATGTCTATCTATCTATCTATCTATCTAAATGTCTATCTATCTATCTATCTATCTAAATGTCTATCTATCTATCTATCTATCTAAATGTCTATCTATCTATCTATCTAAATGTCTATCTATCAATCTATCTATCTAAATGTCTATCTATCTATCTATCTAAATGTCTATCTATCAATCTATCTATCTAAATGTCTATCTATCTATCTATCTAAATGTCTATCTATCAATCTATCTATCTAAATGTCTATCTATCTATCTATCTAAATGTCTATCTATCAATCTATCTATCTAAATGTCTATCTAAATGTCTATCTATCTATCTATCTATCATGGGACACACTCTCCTATAAAGGTCTTTTGTGTAGACTTTTTATCTATCTATCTATCTAAATGTCTATTTATTTGTCTATCTATATATCTATCTAAATGTCTATTTATTTATCTATCTATCTATCTATCACGGGACACACTCTCCTATAAAGGTCTTTTGTGTAGACTTTTTATCTATCTATCTATCTATCTAAATGTCTATCTATCTATCTATCTAAATGTCTATCTTTCTATCTATCTATCTATCTAAATGTCTATCTATCTATCTATCTAAATGTCTATCTTTCTATCTTTCTATCATGGGACACACTCTCCTATAAAGGTCTTTTGTGTAGACTTTTTATCTATCTATCTATCTATCTAAATGTCTATCTATCTATCTATCTATCTATCTATCTATCTATCTATCACGGGACACTCTTCTTTAAAGGTATTTTGTGTAGTTTTTTTAAATTTTATTTTTTATCCATCTATCTGTCTCTCTCTCTCTCTCTGTCTCTCTCTCTCTCTCTCTCTCTCTCTCTCTCTCTCTCTGTCTCTCTCTCTCTCTCTCTCTCTCTCCCTCTCTCTCTCTCTCTCTCTCTCTGTCTCTCTCTCTTTATCTATCTATCTATATATCTATCTATCTATCTATCTATCTATTTTCTTTTTTTAGATCATGGTGTGTATATGTGTATATATATATTTTGGGGTGGTGTTATTGTGTGTTGGTATATGTATATATGTTTGTTTTATTTGTGTGGTATAATGTTTTTTTTTCCTTTTTATTTATATTTACATTCTTCATGGTGTGTATTTCTATACGTATTTGGGTGTTGTTACCTGTGTGTAGAGGGATATGTATATGCTTATTTCATTTGTGGTATAATTTTTTCTTATTAGGGTGGTGGTGATAAATATGATAATGGCGATGAGGATGATAACTATTGTAAGGATAATAGAAATCAGAGATGTTAGTTTGGATTACGTTATTGTTAAAGATAATGATAATAATAGTGAGAATGGTATTTATAATGATAATAATAATAGTGAAAATGATAATGATGATAATCGTAATGACTATGATGATGATGAAGATAAGAACGATGATGATAATGTTAACAACGATAATAATAACAATGGTAATTATAAAGCTGTTAATAATGATAGTTAAATAATGGTACTAATGATTATAATGATAATAAGAATGTTAAGATAATCATAATGATATTCAAGATATTGATGATTGTAAAATGATAACAATAAGAAAAACAATAACCATGATAATAATGATGAATATATCCCCACTACTGCTACTACTAAAAATACAACAACCTCAATAATAACAATAAAAAAACAACTCCTGAAAAGATAAAAAAAATATATATTTCCCGACCCCAATTCTTCACCCATGTCGACGCAAAAAAAAAAAAAAAAAAAAAAAACTAGCTGGCAACCGCGCCTTCATTGCCCCTTGCAAGAACGTAGGAATCCCTAGGAATGTCCCCTCGTCGTCTTGGCTCGGGGATCCTTTAAGGGCTGGAGGAACGAGGGGCTCAATGGGAAGGGGTCACGGTGGGTTAGTGGATAGGAGGGGGGGGGGGGCGGGGTGGATGTGAGCTTTGGCTAAGGTTCGGGATATATATGTATGTGTGTGTGAGAGTATGAATAGATATATAAATACATATACAAATATACATATATCTACATAAATATACATACATACATACATATATATATATATATATATATATATATATATATATATATATATATATATATATATGCATATATATATATATATATATATAGATAGATAGATAGATAGATAGATAGATAGATAGATAGATAGATAGATAGATATATAGATATAGATATAGATATAGATATAGATATATATGTATAATTATAAACACAAACATATATGCATATATATATGCATATATATGTGTATATATATATATATATATATATATATATATATATATATATATATATATATATATATATATATATATATATATACAGAGATTTATATATATATATATACATACATAAATATATATATATGTATATATATATATATATATATATATATATATATATATATATATATATATACATATATATATATGTATATATACACACACACACACACACACACACACACACACACACATATATATAAATAGATATATATATATATATATATATATATATATATATATATATATATATATATATATATATATATATATATATATATATATATAAGAATAATGATAATAATAATAGCATCAATGATAATGATAATATCGATAATAATAACAACAATACTGAAAAGAGAAAATGATAAATAGTAATAAAGATAAGGGTAATACAAGGAATAGTGCCAAACTTTTTTTTTTTTTTTTTTATCAAACTGCGCCTATCTCAATCGCCCTCTGTGTGCCAGGAACGACCACGCGGGGTTCGAACTCGGGTCAGCGAGGGAAACGGACGAAGAGGCTCCCACTGGCCCACTTTGCATCTCTTAAGAAGGGAAAAAAGGATGATTAAAAAGGGAAAAAAGAATGTAATAAGAAGGGAAAAAGGATTATTAAAAAGGGAAAACAGAATGTAATAAGAAGGGAAAAAGGATTATTAAAAAGGGAAAAAAGGATGTAATAAGAAGGGAAAAAGGATTATTAAAAAGGGAAACAGGGATGTAATAAGAAGGGAAAAAGGATTATTAAAAAGGGAAAACAGAATGTAATAAGAAGGGAAAAAGGAATGAGATCTCGGAAGGTCCGTGTGATAAGGAATCCTCTATTGCGGGAAAGGATGACAGGGATGTAGGAAAAATATCCGGTCACTAAACGTACACTAACATACACACATACATACACACGATATGGATACGCTCTTCCTGCACAAACACGGACATGCGTGCATTTCTTAATCAAATGGACAAATATAGACATGCACGAACGGAGGCCCGCACGCACACACGTAGACACGCACGCACTCACACACACTCACGCAAACACTCACACAAACACACACACGTACACACACACACACACACACACA
>NC_091566.1:36554647-36557147 GCF_042767895.1 Penaeus vannamei | reverse complement strand
ATATATATATATATATATATATATATATATATAGATATATATATATACACACACACAAACACACGCACACACGCACACACACACACATATGTACATGTATAATCATATATATACATACATACATATGCATATATACACACACACACACACACACACACACACACACACACACACACACACACACACACACACACACACACACACACACACATATATATATATATATATATATATATATATATATATATATATATATATATATATATATATATATATATATATACATATTCAGGTGTATTCATGCAAATATCTAGTATACATGTATATAGCGTGTGTATATATGCATGCATTCACTCGTCCGAATTCATATATCAACACAAATCAACATAACCCTATAACCCGCCACAGTCACACCAAAAGACCACAAACAAACAAACAAACAAACAATAAAAAAACACAACTGGAATTCCCACAACCAAACCCCACAGTGGACCCCCCCCCTCCCCCGTGACAAGGCCGCTGGCACAGGAATTCTTATCCTCAGTGACTCAGCTGATAAACCTCTTGATAACTTAGCCTCCTAGGTCTCTGCCATTCCCCCCCCCCTCCCTCCTCCCCCCAATCACCCCCCCCTTCTTGATAACTTGGCCTCCTAGGTCTCTGGCACCCCCCCTCCTCCTCCTGCCCCAGTGTCAGTGCCAGTGTCAGTGCCAGTGTCAGTGCCAGTGCCAGCCTCGTACCTGACGATGAATGCCATGTGGGTAGGAGTGCCATCACTTAACCTGGTCTTCAGTGCCAGTGAATTGTATTACGTGAGATTCAACAACGTGAGAGCTTGGCGTTAGGGATGGTGTTCAGTGCTCAAGGTGGTTCATTTGTTTCTGTATTTTTATTTATCTATTAGTTATTATTATTATTTTTTTTAAATGGATTAATCTTATTTATTTATTATCATTTATTATAAATTAATTAATTAATTCAATTAATATTATTATTTTTTTTTGAGTGTTCAGTTCAATTCATAATATTTCGTCTTATTGGCTGACTTATATGATGTTGCTTGCTTTAGTCAGGGAATCATTAGTTGATTTGTGCTGTTAGTTTTTTTTCATCACATATTCTTTTTTTTCCTTTCTCCTCCTTCCTCATCATCGTCATCCTCATCATCCTTATCCTCAGCATCATTATCATCGTCCACATCCTGCTCCTCTTCTTCTTCCTCATCATTATCATCATTATCATCATTAACATCGTCCACATCCTCCTTCTCCTCTTCCTCATCCTTATCATCATCATTAACATCATCCTCATCCTCATCCTAATTATCCTCATAATCCTCCTCCGTCTCCTCCTCCTCCTCATTATCATCATCATCATTATCCCCTCCTTCTCCCTCTTCTCTTTCCCATCCTCCTCCTCTTTCTTCTTCTTCTTCTCCTCTTCCTCTTCCTCCTCCTTCTACATCTTTATGCTTCATCCCTCTTTCTGATACGCTAAAAGAATTTAAAAAATAAGAATTTTACATCAATACAGCAAGAACAAACACTCAACACAAACTAAGATCTAAAAACAATACTTCACACAAGATATCCCTGTTATCTTAATTATTATTCCTTCCGAGCATTGAACAGTTAAAATAAACTTTCCTTTTCATAATCCTATAATCTATACCAGAGCCTGCATTACCAGGAATAATTACAAAGAATCCATTTAAGATTATGTAAACAACGACATCTTTGAAATGACTAGAGTATTTGTCATCCGAAGTGAATAGAAAATTCTTTTATATTTCGGAAAGCCGTTCGATCTCCTGAATGAGACTAAGGTAATTAACATAAATTTAAAAAATGTATATGAATCCCTTCTGTATCTCATTACAATGTGTATCAACTCAAAAATTTAAATACAACTATTCTCATCCTTTACCATCAACCACTGTCATCCCTAATGATGAATAGATGAATAGATAGATAAACAGATTGATAAATGGGTCTACAAATAGATAGATAGGTAGGTAGGTAGGTAGATATACAGACAGGCAGACAGACAGATAGATAGATAGATAGATATACAGATAGAAAGATAGATAGATATACAGATAGACAGATAGATAGATATATAGATAGATATACAGAAAAATACACAGGGAGAGAGAAAGAGAGAGAGAAAGAGAGAGAGAGAGAGAGAGAGAGAGAGAGAGAGAGAGAGAGAGAGAGAGAGAGAGAGAGAGAGAGAGAGAGAGAGAGAGAGAGAGAGAGAGAGAGAGAGAGAGAGAGACAGAGAGAGAGAGAGAGAGGGAGAGGGAGAGACAGAAATAGGTAGATAGATTGAAGGACAGAAATGTAAAGAGATATATAGAAACTTAAATAGATACACAAATATGAACATCAAGAGAGAAATTAATAGACACACGGGTACATTAATACACAAAAAGAGAGACAGGAAGATACGACAAGCACAAGACCAAACAGAGAGATAGATACGTGAATGAACAAAACGA
>NC_091566.1:36514647-36522147 GCF_042767895.1 Penaeus vannamei | reverse complement strand
CCTCCACCCACCTCTCCCTCCTCCACCTCCACCTCCTCTCCTCCACTTCCACCTTCCCTCTCCCACCTCCTTTCCTCCACCTCCACCTTCCACCTTCACCTTCACCTCCTCCAAATTCCTCCACCTTCCCTCTCCCTTTCCTCCACCACTCTCTCTCACTCCACTTCCACCTCCCCTCCTCCACCTCCCTTTCCTGCACCTTCCCTCTCTCCACCTCCACCTCCTCCTCCACCTCCACCTCCCTTTCCCTCCACCTTCCCTCCCTTTCCTTCGCCTTCCCTCCTCACTCTCCACCTTCCCTCCTCCACTTCCACCTCCCCTCCTCCACCTCCCTTTCCTCCATCTCCTCCTCCACCTCCACCTCCCCTCCCCTCCACCTCCACCTTCCCTCCTCCTCCACCTCCACCCTCCTCTCCTCCACTTCCACCTCCCCTCCTCCACCTCCCTTTCCTCCATCTTCCTCCCTCCACCTCCACCTCCCCTCCTCCACCTCCACCTCCCTTTCTCCTCCACCTTCCCTCCCTTTCTCCTTCCCTCCTCCACCTCCACCTCCTCTGCTCCACCCTTCCACCTTCCCTCTCTCCACCTCACCTTCCCTCCACTTCCACCTCCACCTCCTCCTCCTCCACCTCCCTTCTCCACTCTCCCACCTCCCTCCACCTCTTTCTCCCACCTTCCTCTCTTCCTCCACCTCCACCTTTCCCTCCCTCCACCTCCACCTTCCTTCTCCTCCACCCTTCCCTCCACTTTCCTCCCCTTCCTCCACTTCCACCTCCCTTTCCTCCTCTTCCCTCCTCCCACTTCCCTTCCCCTCTCCCCACCTCCCCTTTCTTACCGCTCCTCCCTCCTCCACCTCCACCTCCCTTTCCTCTACCTCCCTCCTCCACCTCCGCTTCACTGCTTCCCTCCCTCCCTCCCCTTCCTCCCTCCACCTCCCCTTCCCTCCCTCTCCACCTCCACCCTCTTTCCTCTTCTCCCTCCTCCAACTTCCCTCCTCCAACCCCCTTTCTCCACCCTCCCTCCTAAACTCTCCACCTCCCTCCCTCCTCCTCCTCCCTTTCCTCCACCTCCCCTTTCCTCCACCTTCCCTCCTCCACCTCCCCCTTCCCTCCTCACCTCCACCTCCCTTTCCTCCTCACCTCCAACTTCCCTCCTCAACCCCTTCTCCTCCACCCTCCCTCCTAAACCTCCACCTCCCCTCCTCCTCCTCCTCCTCCCTTTCCTCACCTTCCCTCCTCCACCTCCACCTTCCCTCCTCCACTTCCACCTTCCGTCTCCCATCTTCCTTTCCTCCACCTCCACCTTCCCTCCTCCCCTCCTCCTCCTCCACCTCCACCTCCCCTCCTCCACCTTCCCTCCTCCCCCTCCACCTTCCCTCCTCCACCTCCTCCACCCTCCTCCTCCTCCACCTTCCCCCCTCCTCCTCCACCTTCCCTCCTCCACCCCCACCTTCTCTCCTCCTCCTCCATCTCCCTTTCTCCTCACCCCTCACTTTCCTCCACCTCCACCCTTCCCTCCCTCCACCTTCACCTTCCCCTCCTCCCACCTTCCCCCTCCACCTCCACCTCCTCTCCTCCACTTCCACCTTCTCTCTCCCACCTCCCTTTCCTCCTCCACCTCCACCTCCCCTCCTCCTCCTCCACCTCCACCTTCCCTCCTCCTCCTCCATCTCCCTTTCCTCCTCACAACAAATCTCGTTGCCCCGGAGACGTTAAGAGCAAGAGCCCTCAGTGGGGAAGGTTATTTATAGTTGACGTTGCGGGTGTCCACCTTCGTTCGGTCTTTCAGGGCGAAGGACTGAAAGACCGAGGAACTGAAAGACCGAGGAACTGAAAGACCGAAAGATCGAAAGATCGAAGGATCGAATGACCGAGGGATTGAAAGACCGAGGGATTGGGGGACCGAAGGATTAAAAGACCGAAGGATTGAAAGACCGAGGGATTGGGAGGATGAAGGACTGAAAGACCGAGGAACTGAAAGACCGAAAAATCGAAGTACCGAAGGATTGAAAGACTGAAAGACCGAAGGACCAAATGATCGAAGACCCGAAGGACCGAAGGAAAGAAAACTGAGGAAGAAAGGGGGAGGGATGATATATATAGATAGATAAAAATAGATAAGAAGGTAGATAAGTGAATGAGTAAATGAACGAAGAGGAATAAATAAACGATTGCCAGAATGAATGAGGAAGTAAATACATCAATAGCTAAATGAATTGATAAATAAACAAAATTTGAAGAGATAGACAGATAGATGAATAAGTAAAATGGATGAATAGATAAATAAGTAAACTAGATAAACCAGGATTCATGAATAAAGATAAAAAGAGGTAAACAAATAAAAAGGAAAAATCTAAAAGGTTTAGGATTTAAGATATATGAAACACGTGAAAGAGGAGGAAGGGAAAGGAAGAAGAGAAAGAAGGAGAGGGGGGGAAGAAGAGAAGAGGAGAAAGGGGAATGAAAGAGGGGAGAAAGAGAGAGGAAGAGAAGAGGAGATAGGGAAATGCAGGAGGGAAGAGAGAGGAAGCGAATAGGAGATGGAGGAAAGAGAGACAAAGAAGGAGGGGGAAGAGACAGGGGAGAAGAGTAGAGGAAAGAGAGAAAGGAGAAATGAGGAGAGAAAAGCAAGGGAAAGGAGGGAAGTGAGAAGAGAAAGGAAGACAGAGTAGGGGCAACGAGGAGATGAGAGAGAAGAGGAGAGGAGAAGAGAAGGCGAGAAGATGAAGAAGAAGAAAGGAGAGGGAAGACAAGACGAGAGGAAGAAGCAAGAAGGAAAATTAGAAAAGAAAATTGAAAAAAATGCAAGAGAGAAAAGCAAGGCAAGAGAACAAGAGGAGACGAGAGAAAATAAGAAAAGAAAAGCAAGACAAGAGAAAAAAGAAGAGAGAAAATGACAAAAGAATTGGAAGACAAGAGAAAAAAGAAGAGACGAGAGAAAATAAGAAAAGAAAAGCAAGACAAGAGAAAAAAAAAGATACGAGTGAAAATAATAAAAGAAAAGGAAATCCAAAGAGAAGAAGGGGCGAAGAGAGAGGAGCACCAGGCAAAGGGAAGGGTTAAGAGAAGGAGAACACGGAGAAATGAGACGAAACAAAGGAGATGAGTAATAGGTGTTAAAGTCTTCATATTTCGGCAGTCTTTACGAGGTGTCAAGCGTGTAATGCGTGTGGGCGATAAATGGGGGAGATTGGGGGTGAGGGAGGCGGTGGCGGGGGGGAGGGGGAGTGGGGAGGGGAAGGGAAGGAGAAGGAGTGAGGGGGCGGGGGAGGAGGTGGGGGAAGGGGAGGGAAATGGGGCGGGGGAGGGAAGGGACGTTGGGGGAGGGATGGCGTGGGGGGAGAGGAAGGAGATGGGGGATCGGGGAGGGGAGTGGGAAGGACGGGGACATTGGGGGTGGGATGGGGGTGGGGGGAAAGGGGGGTGGGGGTGAGGGAAGGAGAAGGAGTGAGGAAGGGGAGGGAAATGGGGTATGGGGGAGGGGAGGGGAGGAGATGGATATTGGGGGAGGGATGGGTGTGGGAGGGGAGAGTGGGGGAAGGGATGGGGAAGGAGAGGGACACTGAGGGAGGGATGGTGTGGGGGGAAGGAGGAAGGACGGTGAGGGAAGGGAAGGAGAGTGAGGGAAGGAGAGAGGAAGTGGGGGTATGGGGGGAGGCTGGGGGAGGGGGAATGGGGAGGGGAAGGAGAGAGAAGGAGTGAGGGGAAGGGAAGGGAAATTCGAAGGTACAGGGAGGGGAACCCAGGGAGGGAAGGAGAGGGACATTGGGGCAGGGATGGGGTAGGGAAGGGGAAGGAGGGTGGGGAAAGAGGGGGAAGGAGAAGGAGGTAGGAGGGAAGGGAAGGGAAATGTGAGGTAATTGTCGGGGAGGGGAGGGAAGGAGAGTGGGACATTGGGGGAGGGATGGGGTGGGAGAGGCGAGAGTGGGGTGGGGGAAGGGAGAGGAGAAGGAGTGAGGGAAGGGGAAGGAAAAGAGCTATGGGGGAGGGAAGTGAAGCGGAGGGGAGTGGGGGAAGGGATAGGGAAGGAGAGGGACATAGGGGGAGGGATGGGGTGGGGGAAAGGGATGGGGAAAGAGAGGGACAATATAAAAAACAAAGAAAATAGCATAACAGAGACGGAGGAGGAATAACTCAGACTAACAGGGGATTCTGCATTTGCAAGGTATCGGGGTCAAGGCCGTCAAAACCCTTGCAATGAAGCTGCGAATAAGTACTGGCATCAGCTGGGGTCAAAGTCGGGGAGGAAAAGGAGACGACCACCGCATCCTGTAGCTTATTGTGCGTGTTCCTAGGCGGATAAATGTGTACATGTATATGGGGAGAACTTTGGCTATAATGTAGGTAGCGTAAGGGGCATGTGAAGTTGGTAATGAGGGTTGAAATGGGTCGTTTTGTTAGCGTTTCTCTCTCTCTCTCTCGCTCGATCATTCTCTTTCTCTCTCTCTCTCTCTCTCTCTCTCTCGCTCGCTCAATCACTCTCTTTCTCTCTCTCTTCTCCGTCTCAACTCTGTCTGTCTGTCGATCTCTCTCTCTCTCTCTCTCGCACTCTTCTCTCTCTCTCGCTCTGCTCTCTCTCTGACATCTCTCTCTCTCTATCTCTCTCTGTCTGCTTGTGGTCATTTCTGTCTGCCTGCCTTCTGTCTCTCTCTGTTGCTTTCTCTCTGTTGCCCTCTCTCTCTATCTATCTTTCTATCTCTCTATCTATCTATCTTTTTATCTATCTATATTTCCCTTTTGGCTGCTTTCTCACTCTCACTCTCGCTCTCTCTCGTTCTGTTTGCCTGTCTGTCCGTTTGCCTGCCTGTCTCTCTCCCTCTCTCTCTCTCTTACACATACGCACAATTTCTCTATCTATCTGTCTGTCTAACTAACAATCATATCAACCATCTCTATATATATATCTCTCATTAATAATACAGACAAAGAATATTTCAAAGCGTAAAACCGAACACAGAAATAGGCAAGCTATAAATACCAAAAAGAAACACACAAACAAACAAAAACAAAAAAAAAACAGAAAGAAAAAAACAGAAAGAAAAAACAGAAAATAACCTTGTTGTTGTTGGGAAATCTCATTTTCTTCTAAATAAACGACTTGTCAGAACCAGCATTCGTCTTTACTTGAATATCGAACAACAACAACAACGAAAATAGAGCGTTCCAAAATATCATAGAGAATATAATTTCCTCTCAGCGTGATGTGGAAAATAAGATGTTTAATAAGAAGAAGAATATGCAAGAAAATAGAAAGTTTAAAGGTATTAAAAAAACGAAAAAAGGAGAATATGCAGGAAATTATAGAGGAAGGTAAAGGAAATAAAGTGAATGTAATGATGAGAATGAGAATGATAATAATAATTGTTTTGATATAACATTACAAAAAAAATTATATATATTTCGGGTTTCAAAGGGCTTAGCTGTAGTTTTAGATAGCAAGATTGCTACAGATATTGCCCTTCATCTTATTAAAATACAGACGTACGCACAAACAAGTATATAAATACACACAAGCACAAACACACACACATACTCTCTCTCTCTCTCTCTCTCTTTCTCTCTCTCTCTCTCTCTCTCTCTTTCTCTCTCCCCCCCCTTCTCTCTCTCCTCCATCTCTCTCTCTTTCCTCTCTCTCTCTCTCTCTCTCTCTCTCTTTCTCCTCGCACACACCTCCCCTCCCTCCCTCCCTCCCTCCTCCTCACACTCGCACACACACACACAGAAACCTCCTCCCTCCCTCCCTCCTCTCTCTCTCTCTCTCCCTCCCTCCCTCCCTCCTCCCTCCTCCCTCCCTCCCCCTCTCTCCCCCCCTCTCTCTCTCTCTCTCCTTCTCTCTCTCAAACAAAGACAGACAGACAGACGCTACCGACACCCTCCACATCCTACAAATCCTACGTCTCTTTTCTACGACAGAAAAGGGAGCCAAAGAGGTAGTAAAGATCCTTCGAGGGCGGTTGTCTCACTTCATGGATCCTGTTCGCCGAGTCTTAAGGAAGGCGCTCTCGCCCCTTCTTCCTCCTCCCTCTCCTCCTTCTTCCTCCCTCTCCTCCTTCCTCCCTCTCCTCCTTCTTCCTCCCTCTCCTCCTTCCTCTCTCCTCCTTCCTCCTCTCTCTCTTCCTTCTTCCTCCTTCCTCTCCTCCTTCCTCCTCCCTCTCCTCCTTATTCCTCCCTCTCTTCCTCCTTCCTCCTCTCCTCCTCCTTCTTCCTCCCTCTCCTTCCTTCTTCCTCCCTCTCTCCTCCTTCCTCCTCCTCTCCTCCTTCCTTCCTTCCTCCCTTCTCCTCCTCCTTCCTCCCTCTCCTCCCTCTTCCTCCTCTCCTCTCTCTTCCTCCCTCTCCTCCTCCTTCCTCCCTCTCTCCTCCTTCCTCCTTCCTCCTCCCTCTTCCTCCCTCCCCCGCTCCTTCTTCCTCCTCCTTTCCTCCCTCCCTCCTCCCTCCCCTGTTGCCCTTCACTCTCCTTCTCTTGTCTTCTCTTCTCCTCTCTTCTCCCTCTCCGATACCTCATCCCCCTACTTCCCCCTCCCCCTCCTATCTACCAACACCCCCCCACCCCTTCGCCAACACTCCCCTACCTCCTCCCCCTCCTTCCCCCACCTCCTCCGTCTTCCACTCCCCCCTCCCTCCCCCCTCCCCCCTGGACGCCATCATCTAGGGAGATAAATCGTGTTCTTGTTGGATAAAATAGTATGAATAGTCGAGGGCGGTTTTGATGGTGGTGGTGATGACGGTGGTGATGATGGTGGTGGTCGTGGTGATGATGACGGTGATGGTGGTGTCGATAGTGGTGGTGATGGTGATGACGATGTTGATGGTGGTGATGACGGTTGTGATGGTGGCGATGGTGGTGTTGGGGATGATGGAAGTGACGGTGATGATGAGGGCTGTGGTGATGACGGTGGTGGTGGTGGTGATGACGGCTCTGGTGATGACGGTGGTGGAGGTGATTGGAAGTGATGACGGTCGTGATTCTAGTGGTGGTGGGGATGATGTCAGCAAATGTGGTGATGATTTTGATATTGGCGGTTGTTTTGATGGTGATGACGGTGGTGGTGATATTAATTGGGATGATGGCAGCAATGGTGGTGATGAAGGTATTAGTGACAATGATGGTGATACTGGTGAAAGTGATGAAGATATTGATGGTTATGTTATTATAAGTGGTGATGTTAAGTGGTGATGATGAGTATTGGGAGGTGAAAAGGAGTGATGTTGATGATGGCAGTAGTGACGATGAGAATGTTGGTGATGATAATGGAGGTGGTCTTTGTGGTGATGCTTTTTGGTTGTTGCTATCATCATCATCATAATCATTTTTGTTATTATGATCATCATCATTCTCAGAGTAATGAGAAGCACTACGGCGGGGGGGGAGAGAGAGAGAGAGAGAGAGAGAGAGAGAGAGAGAGAGAGTGAGAGAGAGAGAGAGAGAGAGAGAGAGAGAGAGAGAGAGAGAGAGAGAGAGAGAGAGAGAGAGAGAGAGAGAGAGAGAGAGAGAAAGAGAATG
>NC_091566.1:36507147-36509647 GCF_042767895.1 Penaeus vannamei | reverse complement strand
TAAGGAGAGAGAGTAAAGAGTACTTTGAAGTCCAACCAAGAAAGAAAAAAAGAAAGAAAGAAAAGATAAATAAAAAGAAAAGATAAAATAAAATAAAATAAAATAAAATATATGAAAAAGGTAAGGAGAGATAGAGTAAAGAGTACTTTGAAGTCCAAGAAAGAAAAAAAGAAAGAAAGAAAAGATAGATACAAAAATAGATAAAATAAAATAAAATAAAATATATGAAAAAGGTAAGGAGAGATAGAGTAAAGAATACTTTGAAGTCCAACCAAGAAAGAAAAAAAAGAAAAAGAAAAAAAGAAAAAAGATAAGAAGGTAAGGTAAGAAGAGATAGAGTAAAGAGTACTTTCTGCCTCGCCCATTAAAATCTTAAATAATTTTTGCCTTCTTGAGCGATTCCTTTGACGAGAAAAGCCCATTAGGTCTGCAACAAGACCGTGGGTGAGTGCTTCTCTGTCTGTCTGTCTGTCTGTCTGTCTGTGGCTGTGTGCTTGTCGGTTTGGGTGAGTGCTTCTCTGTCTGTCTGTCTGTCTGTCTGTCTGTCTGTCTGTCTGTGGCTGTGTGCTTGTCGGTTTGGGTGAGTGATTCTCTGTCTGTCTGTCTGTCTGTCTGTCTGTCTGTCTGTGGCTGTGTGCTTGTCGGTTTGGGTGAGTGCTTCTCTGTCTGTCTGTCTGTGGCTGTGTGCTTGACGGTTTGGGTGAGTGCTTCTCTGTCTGTCTGTCTGTCTGTCTGTCTGTGGCTGTGTGCTTGTCGGTTTGGGTGAGTGCTTCTCTGTCTGTCTGTCTGTGGCTGTGTGCTTGTCGGATTGGGTGAGTGCTTCTCTGTCTGTCTGTCTGTCTGTGGCTGTGTGCTTGTCGGTTTGGGTGAGTGCTTGTCTGTCTGTCTGTCTGTCTGTGGCTGTGTGCTTGTCGGTTTGGGTGAGTGCTTGTCTGTCTGTCTGTCTGTCTGTGGCTGTGTGCTTGTCGGTTTGGGTGAGTGCTTCTCTGTCTGTCTGTCTGTGGCTGTGTGCTTGTCGGTTTGGGTGAGTGCTTCTCTGTCTGTCTGTCTGTGGTTGTGTGCTTGTAGGTTTGGGTGAGTGCTTTGTCTGTCTGTCTGTCTGTGGCTGTGTGCTTGTCGGTTTGGGTGAGTGCTTCTCTGTCTGTCTGTCTGTGGCTGTGTGCTTGTCGGTTTGGGTGAGTGCTTCTCTGTCTGTCTGTCTGTCTGTGGCTGTGTGCTTGTCGGTTTGGGTGAGTGCTTGTCTGTCTGTCTGTCTGTCTGTGGCTGTGTGCTTGTCGGTTTGGGCGAGTGCTTGTCTGTCTGTGGCTGTGTGCTTGTCGGTTTGGGTGAGTGCTTCTCTGTCTGTCTGTGGTTGTGTGCTTGTAGGTTTGGGTGAGTGCTTTGTCTGTCTGTCTGTGGCTGTGTGCTTGTCGGTTTGGGTGAGTGCTTCTCTGTCTGTCTGTCTGTCTGTGGCTGTGTGCTTGTCGGTTTGGGTGAGTGCTTCTCTGTCTGTCTGTCTGTCTGTGGCTGTGTGCTTGTCGGTTTGGGTGAGTGCTTGTCTGTCTGTCTGTCTGTGGCTGTGTGCTTGTCGGTTTGGGTGAGTGCTTCTCTGTCTGTCTGTCTGTCTGTGGCTGTGTGCTTGTCGGTTTGGGTGAGTGCTTCTCTGTCTGTCTGTCTATCTGTGGCTGTGTGCTTGTCGGTTTGGGTGAGTGCTTGTCTGTCTGTCTGTCTGTGGCTGTGTGCTTGTCGGTTTGGGTGAGTGCTTGTCTGTCTGTCTGTCTGTCTGTGGCTGTGTGCTTGTCGGTTTGGGTGAGTGCTTGTCTGTCTGTCTGTCTGTCTGTGGCTGTGTGCTTGTCGGTTTGGGTGAGTGCTTCTCTGTCTGTCTGTCTGTCTGTGGCTGTGTGCTTGTCGGTTTGGGTGAGTGCTTGTCTGTCTGTCTGTCTGTGGCTGTGTGCTTGTCGGTTTGGGTGAGTGCTTGTCTGTTTGTCTGTCTGTCTGTCTGTGGCTGTGTGCTTGTCGGCTTGGGTGAGTGCTTCTCTGTCTGTCTGTCTGTCTGTGGCTGTGTGCTTGTCGGTTTGGGTGAGTGCTTCTCTGTCTGTCTGTCTGTGGCTGTGTGCTTGTCGGTTTGGGTGAGTGCTTCTCTGTCTGTCTGTCTGTCTGTGGCTGTGTGCTTGTCGGTTTGGGTGAGTGCTTCTCTGTCTGTCTGTCTGTCTGTGGCTGTGTGCTTGTCGGTTTGGGTGAGTGCTTCTCTGTCTGTCTGTCTGTGGCTGTGTGCTTGTCGGTTTGGGTGAGTGCTTCTCTGTCTGTCTGTCTGTCTGTGGCTGTGTGCTTGTCGGTTTGGGTGAGTGCTTCTCTGTCTGTCTGTCTGTCTGTGGCTGTGTGCTTGTCGGCTTGGGTGAGTGCTTCTCTGTCTGTCTGTCTGTGGCTGTGTGCTTGTCGGTTTGGGTGAGTGCTTCTCTGTCTGTCTGTCTGTCTGTGGCTGTGTGCTTGTCGGTTTGGGTGAGTGCTTCTCTGTCTGTCT
>NC_091566.1:36497147-36502147 GCF_042767895.1 Penaeus vannamei | reverse complement strand
CTTCTTCTTCAACTGTATTTTTTTTCTTGTTTTTCTTGGTGTTGTTGATGTTTTTCGTTCTTCGTTCTTCTTTCTTCTTCTTCTTCTTCAACTTTATTTTTTTTCCTTGTTTTTCTTGTTGTTGTTGATATTATTCGTTCTTCTTTTTTTTCTTTTCTTTTGTTATTATTATTATCATTATTATGATTATTTTTAGCAGTAGTAGTAGCATCATTATCATTATTACTACTATTATTATTTTATCATTATCAGCATTTCTGTTACTATTATCATTATCATTATTATTATTATTACAATTATTATTACCATTATCATTACCATTATCGTTATCCTTATTATTATAATAGTTATTAATATTATCAAAATTATTATTATCGTTATTCTCTTTCTTCTTATTATTCTTATTCATTTTTTCTTAATATTATTCGCCTTATTATATATATAATTTCTATCGTTATTATTATTATCATTGTTGTCATTATCATCATCACTAATATCTTTATTATTATTTTCATTATTAATACACACTGGCAGAGCCAGAAACGGAGAGAGAGAGAGAGAGAGAGGGAGAGAGAGAGAGAGAGAGAGAAAGAGAGAGAGAGAGAGAGAGAGAGAGAGAGAGAGAGAGAGAGAGAGAGAGAGAGCGCAAAGACACACGCACACACACACACAAGAAAACAAAAAACAAAACAAAAACAAAACGCAACCCAAATCTATATACAAAAAAAAAAATGGAATTACCCAAATATTTCAATGTTTCAAAGAATCGGACATCTGTTGTTTTCTAAAGTGTCCAAAAAAAAAAAAAAAATTGACTTAATAGGCCATTTGTTAAAGCTCTTTGGGAATTTATAGGTCACTCTGGTCGGAATGGGAATGTGTTTTATGACAGATCAAAGTTATGGCTTTCTGGAATCTCTTACTGGAATCTTCTGGAATCTCTTACTGGAATCTTCTGGAATCTCTTACTGGAATCTTCTGGAATCTCTTACTGGAATCTTCTGGAATCTCTTACTGGAATCTTCTGGAATCTCTTACTGGAATCTTCTGGAATCTCTTACTGGAATCTTCTGGAATCTCTTACTGGAATCTTCTGGAATCTCTTACTGGAATCTTCCGGAATCTCTTACTGGAATCTTCTGGAATCTCTTACTGGAATCTTCTGGAATCTCTTACTGGAATCTTCCGGAATCTCTTACTGGAATCTTCTGGAATCTCTTACTGGAATCTTCTGGAATCTCTTACTGGAATCTTCTGGAATCTCTTACTGGAATCTTCTGGAATCTCTTACTGGAATCTCTTACTGGAATCTTCTGGAATCTCTCACTGGAATCTTCTGGAATCTCTTACTGGAATCTTCTGGAATCTCTTACTGGAATCTTCTGGAATCTCTTACTGGAATCTTCTGGAATCTCTTACTGGAATCTCTTACTGGAATCTTCTGGAATCTCTTACTGGAATCTCTTACTGGAATCTTCTGGAATCTCTTACTGGAATCTTCTGGAATCTCTTACTGGAATCTTCTGGAATCTCTTGCTGGAGTCTTCTGGAATCTCTTACTGGAATCTTCTGGAATCTCTCACTGGAATCTTCTGGAATCTCTTACTGGAATCTTCTGGAATCTCTTACTGGAATCTTCTGGAATCTCTTACTGGAATCTTCTGGAATCTCTTACTGGAATCTTCTGGAATCTTCTGGAATCTCTTACTGGAATCTCTTACTGGAATCTCTTACTGGAATCTTCTGGAATCTCTTACTGGAATCTTCTGGAATCTCTTACTGGAATCTTCTGGAATCTCTTACTGGAATCTTCTGGAATCTCTTACTGGAATCTTCTGGAATCTCTTACTGGAATCTTCTGGAATCTCTTACTGGAATCTCTTACTGAAATCTTCTGGAATCTCTTACTGGAATCTTCTGGAATCTCTTACTGGAATCTTCTGGAATCTCTTACTGGAATCTTCTGGAATCTCTTACTGGAATCTTCTGGAATCTCTTACTGGAATCTTCTGGAATCTCTTACTGGAATCTTCTGGAATCTCTTACTGGAATCTTCTGGAATCTCTTCCTGGAATCTTCTGGAATCTCTTACTGGAATCTTCTGGAATCTCTTACTGGAATCTTCTGGAATATCTTACTGGAATCTTCTGGAATCTCTTACTGGAATCTTCTGGAATCTCTTACTGGAATCTTCTGGAATCTCTTACTGGAATCTTCTGGAATCTCTTACTGGAATCTTCTGGAATCTCTTACTGGAATCTTCTGGAATCTCTTACTGGAATCTTCTGGAATCTCTTACTGGAATCTTCTGGAATCTCTTACTGGAATCTTCTGGAATCTCTTACTGGAATCTTCTGGAATCTCTTACTGGAATCTCTTACTGGAATCTCTTACTGGAATCTTCTGGAATCTCTTACTGGAATCTTCTGGAATCTCTTACTGGAATCTTCTGGAATCTCTTGCTGGAATCTTCTGGAATCTCTTACTGGAATCTTCTGGAATCTCTTACTGGAATCTTCTGGAATCTCTTACTGGAATCTTCTGGAATCTCTTGCTGGAATCTTCTGGAATCTCTTACTGGAATCTTCTGGAATCTCTTACTGGAATCTTCTGGAATCTCTTACTGGAATCTTCTGGAATCTCTTACTGGAATCTTCTGGAATCTCTTACTGGAATCTTCTGGAATCTCTTACTGGAATCTTCTGGAATCTCTTACTGGAATCTTCTGGAATCTCTTACTGGAATCTTCTGGAATCTCTTACTGGAATCTTCTGGAATCTCTTACTGGAATCTTCTGGAATCTCTTACTGGAATCTTCTGGAATCTCTTACTGGAATCTTCTGGAATCTCTTACTGGAATCTTCTGGAATCTCTTACTGGAATCTTCTGGAATCTCTTACTGGAATCTTCTGGAATCTCTTACTGGAATCTTCTGGAATCTCTTACTGGAATCTTCTGGAATCTCTTACTGGAATCTTCTGGAATCTCTTACTGGAATCTTCTGGAATCTCTTACTGGAATCTTCTGGAATCTCTTACTGGAATCTTCTGGAATCTCTTACTGGAATCTTCTGGAATCTCTTACTGGAATCTTCTGGAATCTCTTACTGGAATCTTCTGGAATCTCTTACTGGAATCTCTTACTGAAATCTTCTGGAATCTCTTACTGGAATCTTCTGGAATCTCTTACTGGAATCTTCTGGAATCTCTTACTGGAATCTTCTGGAATCTCTTACTGGAATCTTCTGGAATCTCTTACTGGAATCTTCTGGAATCTCTTACTGGAATCTTCTGGAATCTCTTACTGGAATCTTCTGGAATCTCTTCCTGGAATCTTCTGGAATCTCTTACTGGAATCTTCTGGAATCTCTTACTGGAATCTTCTGGAATCTCTTACTGGAATCTTCTGGAATCTCTTCCTGGAATCTTCTGGAATCTCTTACTGGAATCTTCTGGAATCTCTTACTGGAATCTTCTGGAATCTCTTACTGGAATCTTCTGGAATCTCTTACTGGAATCTTCTGGAATCTCTTCCTGGAATCTTCTGGAATCTCTTACTGGAATCTTCTGGAATCTCTTACTGGAATCTTCTGGAATCTCTTCCTGGAATCTTCTGGAATCTCTTCCTGGAATCTTCTGGAATCTCTTACTGGAATCTTCTGGAATCTCTTACTGGAATCTTCTGGAATCTCTTACTGGAATCTTCTGGAATCTCTGCCTGGAATCTTCTGGAATCTCTTACTGGAATCTTCTGGAATCTCTTACTGGAATCTTCTGGAATCTCTTACTGGAATCTTCTGGAATCTCTTACTGGAATCTTCTGGAATCTCTTACTGGAATCTTCTGGAATCTCTTACTGGAATCTTCTGGAATCTCTGCCTGGAATCTTCTGGAATCTCTTAATGGAATCTTCTGGAATCTCTTACTGGAATCTTCTGGAATCTCTTACTGGAATCTTCTGGAATCTCTTACTGGAATCTTCTGGAATCTCTTACTGGAATCTTCTGGAATCTCTTACTGGAATCTTCTGGAATCTCTTACTGGAATCTTCTGGAATCTCTTAATGGAATCTTCTGGAATCTCTTGCTGGAATCTTCTGGAATCTCTTACTGGAATCTTCTGGAATCTTCTTTCGTTAGCGTCCGTGGTTATACTTGGAATATAGCTGATGGGAGGAGATATATTCTTGTTGGATAACTATTCATAAGGGATTAGGCTTCTGGATTTGTTGGTTGTGGGAGTGGGTGTGCAGGAGGGGGGAGGGGGGGGGCGTGTGTGTGTGTGTTTGTATGTTTGTATGTGTGTGCATGCATGTGTTTGTATGTATGTGCGTGTTTATGTGTGCTTATATGTCCGTAAACGTGTGTGTGTGTGTTTGTGTTTGTGTGTGTGTGTGTGTGTGTGTGTTTGTATGCGTGTGTGTGTGTCTAAGTGTGTGAGTGTATGTCTAAGTGAGTCCGCGCGCGTGTGTGTGTGCGTCTTCATACATCCCTGTGTATGTTTATGTATGTGTATATCTGTTTGGACGAACGCTCATATGAGTGAAAAAGCCCACTGTTGTATCTTAGTCCAAATTCTGTGATAAGCTCATTAGAGTATGCTTCGTAAAAAAAAAAAAAAAAAAAATCAAGAGGATTAATTTGTTTCAGAGTGTTTCCATAATTGAAAATTATAAGGATAACGATAATGATAAGGGAGCAATGATAGTAATGATTATGAGAGTTGTGATGAAAATAATAAGAATGATATTCTTGATGATGATAGTAGTAGTAGTAGTAGTCATAATAATAATAATAGTAATGATGATGATAATAATAATAATGATAATGATAATAATAATAATAATAATAATAATAATAATAACAATAATAATGATATTAATAAGGATAATAATAATAATAATAATAATAACAATAATAATAATAAAAATAAGGATAATGATAAAAATAATAATAATAATAAGAGCAATGTTGATAATAGTATATAATGACAATAAAAATT
>NC_091566.1:36493947-36496647 GCF_042767895.1 Penaeus vannamei | reverse complement strand
ATTCTACACGGCTATATAACGTCAAGGTAAATAATTGAGGAACACCATTCATGCCAATAGGTCAATACTGAAAGTTTGTTAAAGGATTTTTTCTCCTCTTAGTGCACAATGTTATGTAATCCCATCTGCAACTGTCACTGAATATTTATTTAATGACGTACATTTTCGTATAATTTTATACTGATATTGAGTCCCTGTACATATATGATGAATGCACATGTGAAGATGTCAAAATCATTCTAGATACAGGATGAATGCACATGTGAAAATGTCAATATCATTCCTTTATAAGCATTTTCTTTTCGTTTTTTCTGGCTTTTATTGCGGCAATGGACTGCACACAAATACCAACTCAGAGTCCAGGTGGTCCTCAAGGAGAGCAGTATTGATTACTTTTATTATTATTTCTGTTATCATTGTCGTTATTATTATTAGGAAAATCATTAGAATAGTGTTGAGTATTGCTATTATTGCAATTATTAGGCAAATCATCATTATAATTATCATTGTATAATTATTATCATAATTATTGTCCTAATTACTCTCATAATTACCTAACCTAACCTCAACCTAACCAACCTAACCTAAACCTAACCTAACCTAAACCACCTTACCTAACCTAACCTAAATAATCTAACTAACCTAACTTTAACCTAACCTAACCTAAACTAAACCTATCCTGACCTAAACTAACCCCAACCCTAACCCTAACCTAACCTAGGAGGAATGTGTGTATGCGTGTGTGTGTGTCTGTGCGTGTGTTTGTCTTTGTGTGTATGTGTCTTTGTGTGTATGTGTGTGTACATATATCCCCATATAAATATATATAAATATATATATATACATATATATATACATATATATATGCATATGTATACGTGTGTGTGTGTGTGTGTGTACATATTTTCTTATTTTATGTATTCACGTATGTACATGTACTTACATGGATATTGGTAAATGGCGGAGTAATAATGATTCAGATAATAATAAAAAAAATTCTACTGCTACAACTAATGATAATAATAATAATAATAACAATAATAATAATAATGATAATGAAAATTAAGATAACAAAAATGATAATAATGATAGTAAAACCTGTATTAATAATAAAAATAGGAATCATTATGAAGTAAGATCCTCACCATCAACAATGTTAAAAATGATTTTAATAATGATAGTGAGGATAACAGTAATTATAGTAACGATAACACTGATGATAAAAGATGTGTCAATGATAATATCAATGATAATGGAGACACAATCTCTTTTTGATATGAAATTGGTAAAAAAAAAAAAACTTGTATTAGAGAGAGAGAGAGAGAGAGAGAGAGAGAGACAGAGAGAGAGAGAGCGAGCGAGCGAGAGAGAGAACGAGTGCGAGAGAGAGAGAAGAGAGTGATCGAGCGATCGAGTTAGCGAGTGAGAGAGAGAGAAAGAGAGTGATTGAGCGAGCGAGAGAGAGAGAGAGAGAGAGAGAGAGAGAGAGAGAGACATAGATAGATAGGTTGCACTTTCATACTCGTTACCGGAATACACCCTCTCGCACTCATCGATGTCGCCCGACCCCATCCGTATCATTATATATATATATATATATATATATATATATATATATATATATATATATATATATATTATATTATATATATATTATATATATATATATACATATGTATGTATAAATAAATTTATATAAATAAATAAATAAATATATATTTATAGGACTTTTTTATTTTTGTTATTATCATAGTCATTATCGTCATCATTGCTATTATTATTATCATTATTGCAGATATTTTAATTATATTATAATTATTATTGTCATTTTCATCATTGTAACTACTTTTATAATGATAATAAAAATAATGATAATTTTAGATATAATAATGATAATAAAAATAATGATAATGATAATGATAATGATATTATTTCCATTATCATTATGTTGCTATTCTATCTGAGTCTTTGGAATCCTTAGTGGTGGCTCTTGATGCATTTAGTAATGAAGCGAATACCTTGGGTCTTGAGGTCTCCTGGACCAAGACCAAGATCCAGGACTTTGGGGACTTGCTAGGAGGGACTTTGGGGACTTGCTAGGAGAACCTGTTCAGTCGGTACGTGCTTGCAGCAAGAACATCAAAGTCACAGAGAGCTTTACAAACCTTAATAGTGTAGTTCATAACTCTGGGCTGCAGACCAGGAACTCAGCAGACAGATTGGCCTGGCAGCAGGGGTCATGGACTCTCATGACAGAGTATACGGAGATGCCGGTACCTGTGCAGGACTATGCTATGCGTCCTCAAGGCCCTGATAACTCCAGTTTTGTTATATGGTAGTGAAATCTAGACATTATCCTGCACCTTGTTGTCACGTCTTGATGCCTTTTGCAATAGATCCTTATGCTGGATCATGGGGTACTGTTGGTGGGACCATGTGTCAAACCAACGGTTGCACCATGAGACTGGCAAAGGAACTATTACCTGCACAATCCGTGATCGCCAACTCAGGCTATATGGCTACCGGGCTGACTTCCATCAGGATGATCCTGCCCACCAGGTTGTCTCTGTTCGAGGCAACCCTAGGTGGAGGAGACCTGTGGGACGACCTAGGAAGTCTTGGCTTGAGCAGATTGATCAATTCTGTCATGAGATGGGCCGAGTCCCTGCCTGGCGGCTTGCCATGAGGGACCCTTGCAGG
>NC_091566.1:36473947-36488947 GCF_042767895.1 Penaeus vannamei | reverse complement strand
GCAGTATTTATCAAAATTATCATTATAATTATTTTATCCTTATTATTGTCATTATCATTGTCATTATCATCATAATTATCATCATTAATGTCAATAATAAAGGATTTATTAAGGAAATCCTCATAATTACCTGAATTAATGTTAAAATCCTCATAATTACCATTACAAAGCGAAAAAGGTTTTTTCGACGTTTCTCTCAAAACGCTAGATTACGCTATTATTATACGCTAGATTTTGCGTTTTTTTTTTTTTTTTTTTTTTTTACTATTGTGATTTTATTACTTCTAGCCTTTATTTCATTATGAATGGAATGAATAATAATTATCATCATTATTATCAATACTTTCATTATTTTCATGATTATTGTCATTATAGTCATTATCATCATGATTATCATTATTATCATCATTATTGCAGTTATAATAATTACTATGCTAATTATTATTGCTAATTTTATCATTATAACTATTTATATAATGATAGGAATAATGATGATTTTAGAAATAATGACAATAATCAGAATTATAATGACAATGATAATTATATTATTATATCTATATCCATTATTAGTATGAAAATTATTGGAATAGAGTTAATTATTGCTATTATTGCAGTAATTATCAAAATTATTATTAGGATTTTATAATTATTGTCCTTATCATTGTCATTATCATCATAATTATCATCCTTATTGTCAATAATCAAGGAATTATCATGAAAATCATCATAATTACCATTTTAAAGCAAAAAGGTTTTTTTTCGACGTTTATCTCAAGGGGCTGTAATACGCTAGATTTTGCCGTTTTTTCGACTTTTGGGATTTTATTACTTCTGGCCTTTATTTCATTATAAAAGGACTGAAGAATAATTATTATCATTTTCATTACTGTCATTATTTTCATGATTATTATCATTATAGTAATTATCATCATGATTATCATTATTGTTATCACCATTATTGCAGTTATAATAATTATTATGCTAATTATCATTACTATTTTTATCATTATAACTATTTATATAATGATAATAGATATAATGATAATTTTAGAATTAACAATGACAATAATAATAATTAAAATGACAAAAATAATGATATTATTTTTATTACCATTATTACTATGAGTTCATTATTGCAGTAATTATCAAAATTATCATTATAATTATGATTTCATCCTTATCATTCTCATTATCATTGTCATTATCATCATAATTATAATCATTATTGTCAATAATAAAGGAATTATTATGAAAATCGTCATAATTACCTGGATTAATGTTAAAATCCTCATAATTACCATTAAAAAGCGAAAAAGGGTTTTTAACGGCGTTTCTCTACAAAGGCTGTAATACGCTAGATTTTGCCGTTTTTTCGACTTGGGATTTTACTACTTCTGGCCTTTATTTCATTATAAATGGACTGAATAATAATTATTATCATCATTATCATCATTACTGTCATTATTTTCATGATCATTATCATCATCATCATGATTATCATTATTATTATCATTATTACAGTTATAATAATTATTATGCTAATTATTATTGTTATTTTTATCATTATTACGAATTATATCATGATAATAGCAATAATAATAATTCTAGAAATAATAATGAGAATAATAATCATTATAATGACAATGATATATTATTTCTATTGCCATTATTAGTATGAAAATTCTTGGAATAGAGTTAATTATTATAGTAATTATCAATATTATCATTATAATTATGACTTTATCCTTATTATTGTCATTATCATTATCATTATCATCATAATTATCATTATTGTCAATAATAAAAGAATTATCATGAAAATCTTTATAATTACCTGAATTAATGTTAAAATACTCATAATTACCATTAAAAAGCAAGAAAGTTTTTTTTTCGACGTTTCTCTCAAAAGGATAGATTTTGCCGTTTTTTCGACTTCTGGGATTTTATTACTTGTGGCCTTTATTTTCTTATAAATGGACTGAATAATAATTATTATCATCATTATAATCATTACTGTCATTATTTTCATGATTATCATTATAGTCATTATCATCATGATTATCATTATTATCATCATTATTGCAGTTATAATATTTATTATACTAATTATTATTAACATTTTTATCATTGTAACTATTATGAAAATAGTTATAACGCTGAAAATGACAATAATAATTAGCATAATAATTATTGTAACAGCATTTATGATGACAATGATAATGATAATGATGACGATAATGACTATAATGATAATCATACAAATAATGACAATAATGATAATAATAATAACAATAGAGTGCTTTTATAATGAAATAAAGGCAAAGAATAGTAAAATCCCAAAAGTCGAAAAAATGGCAAATTTTAGAGAAACGTCGAAAAAGAACTTTTTCGCTTTTAAGTGATAATTATGATGATTTTAACATTAATTCAGGTAATCAGGATGATTTTCATGATAATTCCTTTATTATTAAATATAATAATGATAATCATGATGAAAATAACAATAATATTGATAATAATGATAAAATGATAACTATAATGATAGTTTTGTTAATTACTGCAATAATAGGTATAATTAACTTTATTCTAATAATTTTCATACTAATAACGATAATGGAAATAATAATAATATCATTATCATTATCATTATTTTTATTGTCATTATTATATCTAAAATTATCATTATTTTTAATATCACTAGAAAAGTAGTTACAATGATGGAAATGACAATAATAATTATAATATAATTAAAATAACTGCAATAATGATAATAATAATAATAGCAATGATGACGATAATGACTAAGATAATAACAAAAATAAAAAAAAACCCTATTAATATATATTTATTTATTCATTTATTTATTTATATATATTTATTTATACATACATATGTATATATATATATATATATATATATATATATATATATATATATATATATATATATATATATATATATGTATATATATATAAATATATATATATACATATATAATGTAAATATATATATATGTATATATATGTATATAATATATATATATAATGATATTTATAATGATAGGTTTTATAATTACTGCAATAATAGCAATGATTAACTTTATTCAAATAATTTTCATCTAATAATGACAATGGAAATAATAATACTATCATTATCAGTGTCATTATTGTCATTATTATTATTGTCATTATTATTTCTAAAATGATCATTATTTTTATCATTATAAAAATAGTTATAATGATGAAAATGACAATAATTATTAGCATAATGCTAATGCAATAATGATAATAATAACAATAATGATAATGACGACGATAATGACTATAATGATAATAATAATAAAAATAATGATACTAATAATGAAAATAATAAGAGTAGAGTCCATCCATAATGAAATAAAGGCAAAAAGTAGCAAAATCCCAAAAGACGAAAACAAGGCAAAATCTAGCGTATTACAGCCTTATGAGAGAAATGTCGAAAAGTCCCCTTTATCGCTTTTAAGTGATAATTATGATGATTTCAACATTAATTCGGGTAATTATGATTATTTTCATGATCATTCCTTTATTATTAACAATAATGATGATAATCATGATAAAATGATAATTATACTGATAGTATTCATAATTACTGAAATAATACCCATAAGTAACTCTATTCTAATCATTTTCATACTAATAATGACAATAGAAATAATAATATCATTATCATTGTCATTATAATTATTATTATTGTCATCATTATTTCTAAAATTATCACTATTGATATCATTATAAAAATAGTATAATGATGAAAATGACAATAATAAATAGCATAATAATTATCATAACTGCAATAATTATGATAATAATTATCATTCAGTCCATTTATAATGAAATAAAGGCCACAAGTAATAAAATCTCATAAGTCGAAAAAACGGCAAAATCTAGCGAATTACAGCCTTTTGAGAGAAACGTCAGAAAAAACATTTTAATTGTAATTATGAGGATTTTAACATTAATTCAGGTAATTATGATTATTTTCATGGTAATTCCTTGATTATTGACAATAATGATGATAATGACAATGACAATAACAATGATAAAATCATAATTATAATGATAATTTTGATAATTTCTGCAATAATAGCAATAATTAACTCTATTCCAATAATTTTTATACTAATAATGGTAATAGAAATAATAATGATAATGATAATGATAACGATAATGATTATAATGATAATAATCATAAAAATAATGATAATAATGATGATAATGATAAAAGAGTCCATTTATAATGAAATAAAGGCGAAAAGTAATAAAATCCCAAAAGTCGAAAAGCGGCAAAATCTAGCCTTTTGAGAAAAACGTCGAAAAAAAAACTTTTTCGCTTTTAAATGATAATTATGATGATTTTAACATTAATTCAGGAAATTATGATGATTTTCATGATAATTCCGTTATTATTAACAATAATAATGATAACCATGATAATGACTATAATATTGATATTAATGATAAAATGATAATTATAATGATAGTTTTGATAAATAATTTTCATACTAATAATGACAATAGAAATATTATCATTATCATTGTCATTATAATTAATATTATTGCCATTATTATTTCTAAAATTATCATTATTGTTATTATTATTATAAAAATAGTTATAATGATGAAAATGACAATAATAATTAGCATAATAATAATTATAACTGCAATAATGATGATAATAATTATTATTCAGTCCATTCATATTGAAATAAATGCCACAAGTAATAAAATCTCAAAAGTCGAAAAAACGGCAAAATCTAGCGAATTACAGCCTTTTGAGAGAAACGTCAGAAAAAACATTTTAATTGTAATTATGAGGATTTTAACATTAATTCAGGTAATTATGATTATTTTCATGGTAATTCCTTGATTATTGACAATAATGATGATAATGACAATGACAATAACAATGATAAAATCATAATTATAATGATAATTTTGATAATTTCTGCAATAATAGCAATAATTAACTCTATTCCAATAATTTTTATACTAATAATGGTAATAGAAATAATAATGATAATGATAATGATAACGATAATGATTATAATGATAATAATCATAAAAATAATGATAATAATGATGATAATGATAAAAGAGTCCATTTATAATGAAATAAAGGCGAAAAGTAATAAAATCCCAAAAGTCGAAAAGCGGCAAAATCTAGCCTTTTGAGAAAAACGTCGAAAAAAAAACTTTTTCGCTTTTAAATGATAATTATGATGATTTTAACATTAATTCAGGAAATTATGATGATTTTCATGATAATTCCGTTATTATTAACAATAATAATGATAACCATGATAATGACTATAATAATGATATTAATGATAAAATGATAATTATAATGATAGTTTTGATAAATAATTTTCATACTAATAATGACAATAGAAATATAGAAATAATATCATTATCATTGTCATTATAATTAATATTATTGCCATTATTATTTCTAAAATTATCATTATTGTTATTATTATTATAAAAATAGTTATAATGCTGAAAATGACAATAATAATTAGCATAATAATAATTATAACTGCAATAATGATGATAATAATTATTATTCAGTCCATTCATATTGAAATAAAGGCCACAAGTAATAAAATCTCAAAAGTCGAAAAAACGGCAAAATCTAGCGAATTACAGCCTTTTGAGAGAAACGTCAGAAAAAAACTTTTTAATTGTACTTATGAGGATTTTAACATTAATTCAGGTAATTATGATGATTTTCATGGTAATTCCTTGATTATTGACAATAATGATGATAATTACAATGACAATAATAATGATAAAATCATAATTATAATGATAATTTTGATAATTTATGCAATAATAGCAATAATTAACTCTATTCCAATAACTTTCATACTAATAATGGCAATAGAAATAATAATAACATCATTATCATTGTCATTATAAACATTATTATTGTCATTATTATTTCTAAAATTATAATTATTGCTATTATCATTATATATATCGTTATAATAATAAAAATAGCAATAATAATTAGCATAATAATTATTACAACTGCAATAGTATGATAATAATAATGATAATCATGTTGATAATGACTATAATGATAATAATCATGAAAATAATGACAGTAATGATAATGATGATGATAATAAATATTATTCAGTCCATTTATAATGAAATAAAGGCCAGAAGTAATAAAATTCCAAAAGTCGAAAAAACGGCAAAATCTAGCGTATTACAGCCTTTTCAGAGAAACGTCGAAAACCCCCCCTTTTCACTTTTTAATGGTAATTATAAGGATTCTAACATTAATTCAGGTAATTATGATGATTTTCATGATAATTCCTTGATTATTGACAATAATGATGATAATTATGATGATAATGCCAATGATAATGACAATAAAAATGAGAAAATCATAATTATATGATAATTTTGATAAAAACTGCAATAATCGCAACAACTAACTATATTCCAATAATTTTCATACTAATAATGGCAATAGAAATAATGATAACATCATTATCATTGCCTTATAATTATTATTATTGTCATTATTATTTCTGAAATTATCTTTTTTGCTATTATAATTATATAAATAATTATAATGATAAAAATAGCAATAATAATTAGCATAATAATTATCATAACCGCATCAATTATGATTATAATAATGATAATCATGATGGTAATGGCTATAATGATAATAATCATGAAAATAATGAAAGTAATAGTAATAATGATGATTATAATTATTATTCAGTCCATTGATAATGAAATAAAGGAAGAAGTAATAAAATCCTAAAAGTCGAAAAAAAAGGCAAAATCTAGCGTATACAGCCTTTTGAGAGAAACGTCGAAAAAAAAACTTTTTCGCTTTTTAATGGTAATTACGAGGATTTTAACATTAATTCAGGTAATTAAGATGATTTTCATGATAATTCCTTGCTTATATACAATAATGATGATAATTATGATGATAACGACAATGATAATGACAATGATAATGATAACCAATCATAATTATAATGAAAATTTTAATAATTACTGCAATAATAGCAATAACTAACTCAATTCCAGTAATTATCATACAAATAATGGGAATAGAAATAATAATATCATTATCATTATAAATACCATTGTCATTATTTCTAAAATTATCATTATTGCTATTATCATATATATATATATATATATATATATATATATATATATATATATATATATATATATATATATATATATATATATATATATATATATATATATATATATATATATATATATATATATATATATATATAGGTATAATTATAAAAATAGCAATAACAATTCCCATAATAATTATTATAACTACAATAATGATGATAATAATGAAAATAATGACAGTAATAATAAGAATCATGAAAATAATGACAGTAATGATAATAATGATGATAATTATTACTCAATCTATTTATAGTGAAATAAAGGCCAGAAGTAATAAAATTCAACAAGTCGAAAAACGGGAAAATGTAGCCTTTTGAGAGAAACGTCGAAAAAAAAACTTTTTTCCTTTTTAATGGTAATTATGAGGTTTTTAACATTAATTCAGGTAATTATGATGATTTTCATGATAATTCTTTATTATTGACAATAATGATGATAATTATGATGATAATGACAATGATAGTGAATAATAATGATAAAATCATAATTACATAATTACAAAGTTCCTTTATTCCAATAATTTTCATGCTAATAATGGCAATAGAAATAATAACATCATTATCATTGTCATTATAATTATCATTGTCATTATTTCTAAAATTATCATTATTGCTATTATCATTATATAAATAGTTAAAATGATAAAAATAGCAATAATAATTAGCATTATTATAACTGCAGTAATGATGATAATAAGGATAATCATGATGATAATGGCTGTAATGATAATAATCATGAAAATAATGACAGTAATGATAAAAATGATGATAGTTATTATTCAGTCCATTTATAATGAAATAAAGGCCAGAAGTAATAAAATCTTAAAAGTCGAAAAAACTGAAAAATCTGGCGTATTACAGCCTTTGGAGAGAAACATCGAAAAAAATCCCTTTTTCGCTTTTTAATGGTAATTATGAGGATTGTAACATTAATTCAGGTAATTATGATGATTTTCAAGATAATTCCTTTATTACTGACAATAATGATAATTAGGATGATAATAACAATGATAATGACAATAATGATGATAAAATCATAACTATAATAATCATTTTGATAATTACTGCAATAATAGCAATAATTAACTATATTCCAATAATTTTCATACTAATAATGGCAATAGAAATAATAATAACACTATCATTGTCATTATCATTATATATTTTTATTCTCAAAAGTCGAAAACACGGCTAAATCTAGCGTATTACAGTCGTCTGAGAGAAACGTCGAAAAAAAACTATTTCGCTTTTTAATGGTAATTATGAGGATTTTAACATTAATTCAGGTAATTATGAGGATTTTCATGATAATTCCTTTATTATTGACAATAATGATGATAATGAAAATAATGACTAATGATAATAATGATGATAATTATTATTATTGTCTATTTATAATGAAAAAAGGCCAGAAGTAATAAAATCACATAAGCCGAAAAAAACGGCAAAATCTAGCGTATTACAGTCTTTGAGAGAAACGTCGAAAAAAAAACTTTTTCGCTTTTTAATGGTAATTATGAGGATTTTAACATTATTTCGGGTAATAATGATGATGTCCATGATAATTCCTTTATTATTGACAATAATGATGATAATGACAATGATAATGACAATAATAATGTTGATAATAAAATCATAATTATGATAATTTTGATAATTACTGCAATAATAGCAATAATTAACTCTATTCCAATAGTTTTCAAAGCAATAATGGCAATAGAAATAATAATGACATCATTATCAAAATAGAAATAGTATTTAGCACACACACACAAACACACACAAACCCACACACACACACACATACACACAAACACACACACACACACACACACACACACACACACACACACACACACATATATATATATATATATATATATGTGTGTGTGTGTGTGTGTGTGTGTGTGTGTGTGTGTTTATGTATGTATATATATATATATATACATATACATATATATATATATAGATGTATATATATATATTTATATTTATATATATATTCCTCTCTCTCTCTCTCTCTCCCTCTCTCTTTCTCTCTTTCTCTCTTTCTCTCTTTCTCTCTTTCTCTTTCTCTCTTTCTCTCTTTCTCTCTCTATATATATATATATTTATACATATATATATATACATATATATATTTATATATATACATGTATCTAATTACTATTGACAACGAATCAGTAATAATAATAACAGTAATGCGAATAAAAATAGTAAATGTAGTGATAATGACACAAATAATGAAGATTATGAAAAAAATTATGATGACTAGAATTATATTAATAATGATGATAATATTAATAATTATAATAATGATAGTAGTGATACTGATGAAAATAATTATGAAAATAATGATAATAGTAATTATGATAATATTAACAAAAAGAACACAATAATGATGATCATTATTATCATTATAAATATGACATTGATTATAACTATAGTAATTATGAAATTGATAATAGTAACAATATTAGAAATGATAATAATAATAATGATGATGATAATGATAATGAAATAATAATAGCATTATTATAGATAATGATAATTATACTAATTATGATAATAATGATGATGGTATTAGTATTATGGATTATGATAACAGTAGCGGTAATAGTAATAGTAATAATAATAGTAATAGTAGTAATGATAACTTTAACAACAATGGTGATGATTATGATAATGAAAATAATGATAAATAATAGTAATGACAATAATAATAATAACATATGTCACTTTTACAAGAACCACATGAAAATATTTCAAATCCTTATGGCAGCATGTAATAAAACTATTATTCAGCTACAAAATGAGCCATAATACTTTAAAATCGGACCGAAAATACGTGTGCTATGCGTAAAAATGTGAAGGACCTCATAATCGCGATCTTATTCCTTTATATTATGTTTACATTTGGCATGACAAATCATGTACAGAATACTTGTACTTGATATAATTATCTATCATTTACCTATTATTGATGCTCTAATAGGGTTTTACAACGTATATTTGTCGAAAGAATAACTTTTCTCCAGTCGGAGGGTTACCATTTTTGAAAAGTTGACCTTACTTTTTTCTTGGGGAATATTTTCCGAAGGTGACTATTTTAACACCCTAGTAGGAGATTTTGAAAACATGTCACTTTTACAAGAACCACATGAAAATAATGCTTACATTAAAGGACCTTCAGAATCCACGAGAAATATTTTGTCTAAAAGATAGGCTTGGCACTTCTAAAAACAGATAAATAATTTCTTGTAATACTTTTTGTTAAATATGCATGCATGAATACTTTATATATCTATATCTATCTATCTATATATATATATTTTTTTCTACCCAGCACATAGTTTGGTTTTATTTCACAAGTACACAGGGATGTCCTTGTTTACTTCCAATAGTTTTTAATGGACTTTGAACGAATCTGATCTTTATTTTTGCTGCAAATCAGTATAATTGAGTATACTGAAAATATTTCGACACTACCTTCCCTTCCTGCTCTGCTATTGGTTAAGTTGGTTTTATTTTCAGGTATATAGGGATTAGAAATATATTTTACTATTATAGATATATAGATCACAACATTTTGAACCCCCAGAACCACAATCTGCACATTGTTAGCACTAAAAAAAAAAATTCTAGACACTCATTCGGGACCATGATCCCGCACACTTCCTCTGCCTGGCCATACGAGCTATTACTTTCGTTTTTCTAAGTAACCAGAATGAGTTTAAATTTTCTTTTGGTACTATACGCAAAGGAATAACTGATATATTTTCACCATTTCACCAGTTACAGGCCAAACTGTGTGAATCTGGGAACCCCCTTTTTCGGCTGGGGTCCACGGGCCAGAGGGACCGACACAGTTTGGCATATAACTGTCCTTAATAATGATCATTTTTCATTGTAAATATATGTGGAGCAGTGTGAGTTATTCCTTTATGTGTATTATCAAAAGAAACATGAAAATCACTCCATTTTCTTGGAAAAATGAAAGTGAAAACACTTATGGTCATGTAGATGAGACATCATCATAATCCATCGTGGAGCTAACGCCGATGGGGGCGCATAGCCGCCTCACCCTTTTGCTTGTACCTGCAAGGGTCGCTCATGGCAAGCCGCCAGGCAGGGGACTCGGCCCATCTCATGACAGAATTGATCAATCTGCTCAAGCCAAGACTTCCTAGGTCGTCCCACAGGTCTTCTCCACCTAGGGTTGCCTCGAACAGAGACAACCTGGTGGGCAGGATCATCCTGAGGGAAGTCAGCCCGGTAGCCATATAGCCTGAGTTGGCGATCATGGATTGTGCAGGTAATAGTTCCTTTGCCAGTCTCATGGTGCAACCGTTGGTTTGACACATGGTCCCACCAACAGTACCCCAGGATCCAGCACAAGGATCTATTGGAAAAGGAATCAAGACGTGACAAGGTGCAGGATAATGTCTAGATTTCACTACCATATAACAAAACTGGAGTTATCAGGGCCTTGAAAACGCATAGCGTAGTCCTGCACAGGGACCGGCATCTCCATATACTCTGTCAAGAGAGTCCATGACCCCTGCTGCCAGGCCAATCTGTCTGCTGAGTTCCTGGTCAGCAGCCCAGAGTTATGAACTACACTATTAAGGTTTGTAAAGCTTTCTGTGACTTTGATGTTCTTGCAAGCACGTACCGACTGAACAGATTCTCCTAGCAAGTCCCCAAAGTCCCTCCTAGCAAGTCCCCAAAGTTCTGGATCTTGATCTTGGTCCCAGGAGACCTCAAGACCCAAGGTATTTGCTTCATTAAAAAATGCATCAAGAGCCACCACTCACGATTCGAAAAGACTCAGATAGAATAGCAACATCATCAGCAAAGTCAAGGTCGGTAACTTTAATATTGCCCAGAGTTGCTCCAGAATGATTTTGAACAGTAGCTCTGCTCAGTATCCAGTCCATGCAAGTGTTGAAAAGTGTTGGTGCAAGGACACAGCCTTGAACAAGAAGGAAAGAAGTTTGACAGGCCCCCACCACACTTTACAACACTTGCAGTACCAGTATACAGACTTGCTATTAGTTCAATAATCCTTGTTGGAATTCCTCTCAATCTCAAGATCTCCCAGTGATTCCCAATGCACCGTATCGAATGTTTTCGTGAGGTCAATGTAGGCTGCAAGCAGCCCACGCCCCGAACTCACAATGGTGTTCTACAATGACTCTAAATACAAGTATACAGTCTATTGTGGACTTAACAGGAGTAAATCCAGATTGTTCCAGCCTCTGATGTCTCAGTAGGTAATCCCTGATACGTCTCAGAAGTGAGCAAGAACCTTGCCTGGTATACTGAGCAGGGTGATGCCTCGGTAGTTGCTGCAGTCCCATCTCTTTCCAGAGAGGGATGACCACACCCCCTCAACAGGTCAGGTGGAACGGTACCGTACCACCAGATGGCAGCCTGGACAGTATGCAACTCAAGCACCATAGATTCACCACCAGCCTTTCAAAGTTCAGCTGGGACTGCCGCCTATACCTGCTGCTTTACCTATTTTATTATTATTTTTTTTTCTTTTTAGATTTTTCGTTTTCTTGCCGATTTTGGATGAAATTCACAAGCCTTTTATTTGGGCCCCTTCCCACTGCATGTGGTCGATTGTTTTTCTCCAAAAATCGCCCAAACAGTTATTGAATTATTGTTAAAAAAAAAAAAAAAAAACGAAATGCGAAAGTCGCCATGTTGAAAAAGCAGTACCTAGGTAAAAGGACTCCGACTTCAGAAACGGCAAGACATTCAATTTTATTTGATTTTTGCCCTAAAACTACCATATAGTTATAACTTGTTTAAGAGCGTTTTTTCGATTTCGACTTCATTTTTTGTGTATTTTTGAAGTAGGGGACTTCAAGAAAAAAAAAGGTAAAAAATTTCTTACAATTGACCACTTTTACAAGAAGTACAAGCAATAATTGCGAAAACGCTTTCAAATAAGTTGTAGTACTAATTATTTTTCTACAAAATGAGCCATAATATATTAATTTTGGACATATGTTGTGCCCGAAATCCTTTTACCCACCCCAAAAGGTGGTGAGTTCCACGATATCGGCATTTTACATTTTCTTCATCTTTCCAAGGCTATCTTGATATCAACAAAACAAGGTATAAGATTAGTCTTCCTACACCATAATCTTCCATCATCTACCTGCATTCCGAAGTCTTGCGGTCATTGGCCAGCACGTAACGGTTTCTCAAAATCTTACGTATAGTGCGGAGTGGTGGCAGTGATCTGGGGGTATGTAGGGCCTACATTGACCATTTTTAAAATTTTCTCCAAAATCCCCCAAAAATCATACAGCCATTCTGATTTCATGCTTCAATAGAACTATTTTTCTACTATTATATGCAGAAGCCATTTTTGAAAAGTTGACCTTATTTTTTCTTGGGGAATATTTTCCGAAAGTGACTATTTTAACACCCTAATAGATTTTGAAAACATATGTTACTTTTACAAGAACCACATGAAAATATTGCAAATCCTTATGGCAGCATGTAATAGAACTATTATTCAGCTACAAAATGAGCCATAATACTTTAAAATCGGACCGAAAATACGTGTGCTATGCGTAAAAATTTGTGAAAAGTTGACCTTACTTTTTTCTTTGTGAATATTTTCCGAAAGGTGACTACTTTAACACCCTAATAGGAGATTTTGAAACATATATCACTTTTACAAGAACCACATGAATATATTGCAAATTCTTATGGCCGCATGTAATAGAACTATTATTCAGCTACAAAATGAGCCATAATACTTTAAAATCGGACCGAAAATACGTGTGCTATGCGGAAAAATGTGAAGGACCTAATAATCGCAATCTTATTCCTTTTTATTATGTTTACATTTTACATGACAAATCTTGTAAGAATACTTGTACTTGATATAATTATCTATCATATACCTATTATTGATGCCCTAAGAAGGTTTTACAACGTATATTTGCCGAAAGAATAACTTTTCTCCAGTCGGACGGGTACCATTTTTGAAAAGTTGACCTTACTTTTTTCTTGGGGAATATTTTCCGAAGGTGACTATTTTAACACCCTAATAGGAGATTTTGAAAACATGTCACTTTTACAAGAACCACATGAAAATATTGCAAATCCTTATGGCAGCATGTAATACAACTATTATTCAGCTACAAAATGAGCCATAATACTTTAAAATCGGACCGGAAATACGTGTGCTATGCGTAAAAATTTGTGAAAAGTTGACCTTATTTTTTTCTCGGTGAATATTTACCGAAAGGTGACTACTTTAACACCCTGATAAGAGATTTTGAAACATATGTCACTTTTACAAGAACCACATGAATATATTGCAAATCCATATGGCCGCATGTAATATAACTATTATTAAGCTACAAAATGAGCCATAATACTTTAAAATCAGACCGAAAATACGTGTGCTATGCGTAAAAATGTGAAGGACCTCATAATCGCGATCTTATTCCTCTTTATTATGTTTACATTTTACATGACAAATCATGTACAGAATACTTGTACTTGATATATTTATCTGACAAATCATGTACAGAATACTTGTACTTGATATATTTATCTATCTTTTACCTATTATTGATGCTCTAATAGGGTTTTACAACCTATATTTGTCGAAAGAATAACTTTTCTCCAGTCGGTCGGGTACCATTTTTGATAAAGTTGACCTTACTTTTTTCTTGGGGAATATTTTCCGAAGGTGACTATTTTAACACCCTAATAGGAGATTTTGAAAACATATG
>NC_091566.1:36468296-36473447 GCF_042767895.1 Penaeus vannamei | reverse complement strand
GGGAATGAGGAAGAGGGGGAATGGGTGAGGGGAGAGAGCTGGAAATGGAGGAAGGGAGGGAGGGGGAAGGTGAGGGGAAGGAGGGGGGGAAGGCGAGAAAGGAGGGAGGGGGGATGCGAAGGGGTAGAGAGGTGGGAATGGGTGAGGGGAGGTGGAAGGTGAAAGGTGAGGGGAGGGAGGGAGGAATGGGTGAGGGGAGGGAGGGTGAGAGAGGGAGGAAGGTGAGGAGAGCCGTGAGGAGAAGGTGAAGGAAGGAGAATAGGCGAAGGAGAAGGAGAGGGGAAGGAGGAAAAAAAAATTAGAATGAGTGAAAGATGTGGGGAGATGGAGAAGGGGAAATGACGACAGAGAAGAGAGGGGAAGGAGGAGAAAAATTAGGGCGAGGCAAGGGATCGGCGAGGAAGGGGAAAAGGAAGGGGAGATGGTGGGCTGAAGAGGAAAAAATAGGAAGAGAGAGAGAGACGAGGGAAACGGAGAGAGGAAACAGGACGAATGGAGGAAAAAGCGAGGGAGAGGATTGATGAGAGAGGAAGAAGAGGAAAGAGACGGAAAAGGGGAAACACGAGGGAGAGAGGGGAAAAAAGAACAGGAAGAGGGGAGAGGAATGAGGTAATGGGGGAAGGGAGTGAAGAAGAAGAGAAGAAGAAAGGAGATAAGAAGAAAAGGAATTAGAGAGGGATAAAGCTTTGTCCGATTTTGGGGAGAGGAGAGAAGAGGAAGCAGAGCAGAAAAGCGAAAGACGAAATGGAGAATTAGGAAAGGGAGAGAAACACATACAGCAAAAAGGAGAAAAGAGGGAGAGAGATAAAGGAAAATAGAGAGGAGATATGAGGAAATGAGAAGGTGAGGGGAAATTGAAGAGATACGAAAGTGAGGGAAGGCGAGAGGCAAAATAGATAAATAAATAAATAAATAAATGAATAAATAAATAAACATAGATAAATAAATAAATAAACAAAACAGGTAAAAGACGATGTTAAGAAGAAAAAATGAAAGACCAGAAATAATGAAGAGGGAAAGGTGAAGGAAGCGGAAGAAAAAAGAGAGAAAGAGATAGAAAAAGAGGGGAAGGGATGAAAAATGGGAGAGAGGAAGTGAAGACGAAAATTTAAAGGAAACGAGAATGAAAGAGAGAGAGAGATAAGAAGGGAGACAGGAGAGAGAGATCACGAGAGAAAGAGAGAGAGAGAGAAGGGGGGGTAGTGAAGGAGAAAGAGAGAAAGAGAGAGAGCGAGAGAGATCCTTTTTTTACACGTTTATTGAGACATCTCAAAGGGCTGAGGTAAGAGAGAGAGAGCGAGAGAGAAAAAAAGAGAGAAAGAGATAGAGAGAAAGAGAGGGAGAGGGATGTAAATAGGAGAGAGAGAGAGAGAGAGACAGAAATTTAAAGGAAACGAGACATGAAAGAGCTGGTAGAGAGGAGAGAGAGAGAGAGAGAGACGAGAGAGAGATCGCGAGAGAGAGAGAGAGAGAGAGACAGAGAGAGAGAGAGAGAGAGAGTAGTGAGAGAGAGAGAGAGAGAGAGAGAGAGAAAGAGAGCGAGAGAGATCCTTTTTTTACACGTTTATTGAGACATCTCAGAGGGAGAGGAGAGAGAGAGAGAGAAGGGAGAGAGAGAGAGAGAGAGAGAGAGCTAGAGAAAGCTAGAGAGAGAGAGAGAGAAAGCGAAGAGAGAGAGAGAGCGAAAGAGAGACAGAGAGAGAGAGAGAGAGAGAGAGAGAGAGAGAGAGAGAGAGAGGAGAGAGAGAGAGAGAGAGTTAGAGAGAGAGAGAGAGACAGACAGACAGACATGAAAGAAAGAGAGAGAGAGTGAGAGAGAGAGAGAAAGAGAGAGTGAGAGAGAGAGAGAGAGAGAGAGAGAGAGAGAGAGAGAGAGAGAGAGAGAGAGAGAGAGAGAGAGAGGGAGAGAGAGAGAGAGAGAGAGAAAGAGACAGACAGACAGACAGAGAGAGGAGAGAGAGAGAGAGAGAGAGAGAGAGAGAGAGAGAGAGAGAGAGAGAGAGAGAGAGAAGGAGAGAGAGAGAGAGAGAGAGAGAGGAGAGAGAAGAGAGAGAGAGAGAGAGAGAGAGAGAGAGAGAGAGTGACGTACCAAGAAACGGCTTGAAAGGGGAAAGATCTCATCCCAAGCTAAGTGCCAAGCGGTAGTGTGGGAAGGGGGAGGGGAGGAGGAAGTGGTGGAGGAGGAAGAAAGTAGAGAATGAGGAGGGGGTAGAGGTAGTAGCAGATTCGGAGAGGAGGGAAGGGAATGGCGAGGGAAAGGGGATGGCAGGAGGTGGAGGGGGTAGGGAGGAATGACATGGGAGGAGAAGGGGGAGGGGAGGAATGGGAAAATGACAGGGGAGGGAGGAATGACAGTGGAGGGGGAGGGGGTGAGGAATGGGAGCAGGGGAGGGGAGGGGAGAAATGACAGGGAGAAGGGGGAGAGAGGGTGACAAGGGAAGGAAGGGAGGGAGATGTAGAATGGGCGAGTACATTTAGACGTAGAATAGTGGAAGGAGGTAGAGGTGGGGGACCGAATGAGAGGTGGAAGGGGGGGGGGGAGGGGGGGAGATTATGTAGCAAGGGAGGAAGGAGGTAAGATGTATGACTGGGAGGGGGAGAGGGGGAGAGGTCGAATGGGAAAGGGGGAAATTGGAGGTAGAATGGGAAAGGAGAAGGAGAGGGAGGAGAAAGAGAGAAAATGGGAGAATGGGTGAGGAAGAGAAAGGGAGAATGCAGGAGAGGGAGAGAGAAAGAGAGAATGGGAGAGGGAGAGAGAAAGGGAGAATGGGAGAGGAGAGAGAAAGGGGAGAATGGGACAGGGAAAGGGAGAATGGGAGACGGAGAGGGAAAGGGAGATAGAAAGGATATGGAGATGGAGACGAACGAGAGAGAGGAAGAGGGGGAGAGCGGGACGGGTGGGGAGGAGGGAGATGGAAGAGGAGGCGGGGGGGGGGGGGGTAATGAAAGTATAATTCTGATTAAATGGAAAGTGTCTGAGATGGTGACTCTGAGATTTGTCTTTTTTCTATTATCACTTTTCTCTTGTTTATCCCTATTTATCTCAGTATCTCTCTATAAATATCTTTCACTTGCTCTCTATCTTGCACACACATAAACACACACACACGCACGCACACATAAACACACACACACACACACACACACACACACACACACACACACACATAAACACACACACACACACGCACACATAAACACACACACACACACACATATATAAGTTTGTATGTATGTACATACAAATACACGCACACACACACTTACAAACAAATTTACTTAAAGTGCAATTTTTTACAGACACATGTACACACACTCACACAAACTTATCCACTTTGATGCGCATCTTGGCCCAGGAAGCTCCACAGGTTTTTAGAATGTAAACAACTCTCACGTATTCCTACACCCCCTCCACCCCCCTCCCCAACCCCCATCACCCCGCCCCCTTCCACCACCCCCTCGCCCCTCTCACCCCCTGCCCCCTTCACACCATTCCACCACATCCACCCCCGCCACCCTTCCCCCACCCCGCCCCCTCCACCCCCTCTCACCCCCACCACCCTCCACCCCCTCCACCCCCCCACCTCCAGTTACATGCCAGACATTCATCCCAAGTTTACTCATGAATTAATACTCGGACTTCAATATTTGTGCGCTAAAAATAGTTGTGTCTATTTGCTTTCCCACGTGTTTGTGTACCCCGGTGGCGAGAGGCGTGTCTTTGATGTGGGGGAGGGACTAAAAGTTTTTTTTTCTCTCTTTTTTCTTCTTTTTTTTTTTTTAAGTTCTTGTGTGTGTGTTTTTGGGGGAGGGGCTAAATTTTTTTTTTCTTTTTTTCTTCCTTTTTTTTTTTTTTTTTAGTTCTTGTGTGTGTGTTTTATTAATTACTTTTGTAAATATTGACGGATTTTGAGCGCGCTGTTTTCTGGTAATCGGAATGTAAGAATTGGAATAAACTGGAGAAAAAAAGAGAGAAAAAAAACGAATGATGAATTTAGAATTTTAATATATCAAAAGTGGATTTTCATATACGTGTCCTAAGGGATAATGGGACACCTGATTTTGCATAATGAGATACATCCCCCCTCCCCCCCCATAAAAAAAACATCAAAGCGAAAAAAAAACATTATGCAACATGTGGTCATCATGTGTTATGTCATGTGTATTTTTTTCCCTCAGGTGTATTCGTAAAAAGATATATATTTTGAAATGATTGCATGTTAATGGTCTAATCTGAATAATATTTGTGGGAATGAACGAGGTGTACTTGTTCGTTGTTGTTTGTACCTTAATGTTGTTAAAGGGAGAGGGAGAGAGAGAGAGAGAGAGGGAGGGAGGGAGGGAGGGAGGGAGGGAGAGAGAGGTAGGGAGGGAGCGAGGGGGAGGAAGGAGAGAGAGAGAGAGAGAGAGAGAGAGAGAGAGAGAGAGAGAGAGAGAGAGAGAGAGAGAGAGAGGGAGGGAGGGAGGGAGGGAGGGAGGGAGGGAGAGAGAGAGAGAGAGAGAGAGAGAGAGAGAGAGAGAGAGAGAGAGGAGGGAGGGAGGGAGGGAGGGAGGAGAGAGAGAGAGAGAGAGAGAGAGAGAGAGAGAGAGAGAGAGAGAGAGAGAGAGAGAGAAACAGGGAGAAAGAGAGAGAGAGAGGGAGAGAGAGAGAGAGAGAGAGAGAGAGAGAGAGAGAGAAAGAAACAGGGAGGGAGGGAGGGAGGGAGGGAGGGAGGGAGAGAGAGAGAGAGAGAGAAAGATTTGAGATAGATATATAAAGAGGGAGGGAGGGATGGAGGGAGTGAGGGAGGGAGGAGGGGATTGACAGACAGACAGACAGACAGAGACAGAGTGACACAAAACACAAATCAAACCCGGATATACAACAACCCTTCCCCTCCTCCCCCACAACTATCCCCTCCCACTCCCCAACTCCAACTTCCATCCCTACTCCACCTCTAAAAACAAAAAAAAAAAAAAAAAAAAAAACGCAACACCCCCTTCTTGTACCCCCACCCCACCCCCACCCCCCTCCATCCAACCAACCCTCATCTCTCATTAATTAATCTTCATTTTTTTTTCCTCTCTCTCTCTTATTCCTCTCTTCCTCCAACCTTCCTCCCGAGTAGCACTTGAATGATGTTTCGAATCAAACTCTTGGCGTTTTGAGAA
>NC_091566.1:36455796-36458296 GCF_042767895.1 Penaeus vannamei | reverse complement strand
AGAATAGTGAGGAGGAGGATAATGCGATATGTTTCTTTTATATTATTATTTTTTTCTTTTTTTTCTTCTTCTTTGTCTGTTTGTTTGTCTCTCTCTCTCTCTGTTTCTCTCTCTCTCTCTCTCTCTCTCTCTGTCTCTGTCTCTCTCTCTCGCTCTTTCTCTCTCTCTCTCTCTCTCTCTCTCTCTCTCTCTCTCTCTCTCTCTCTCTCTCTCTCTCTCTTTCTCTGTGTGTGTGTGTGTGTCTGTCTCTGTCTTACTCTCTCTCTCACTCTTTCTGTGTGTGTGTGTATGTGTGGCTGTCTCTGTCTCACTCACTCTCTCTCTTTCACTCTCTCTCTCTCTCTCTCTCTGTCGATCTGTCTGCCCCCTCCCCCTCTATTTCGCTTTCTTTCCATCTTTCTCACAAGCAGGGTACAGTTTTCTTGTAACCCGACACACACATACACCGTTCTTAGTACAGCATTTTCCCTATAACAATTATAATAAACATAACGACAATGGCAAAACACCGAGCTATTCTGTATAGAGGACATGTTGTATAAACCAGATGATTAAATTAATCCGATTTCATGAACAAGACAAAACCGAAAGAAAAATGTCTTGTCCTTCTATAACGTAAGAAAGTTATGAATAAGGAATTTATTTTCCTGGAACTTAAACAAGGACACGTGAGCGATATTCAGTGTTGCATGAAAGATTTGTCGTTGCAGGGAAAATGTGGATCTGATTTTTCTTTCTTTGTCTGTCTGTCTTGTGTGTTTGTTTGCCTGTTTCCTTCTATTTCTAGCTCTTTGTCTGTCTGTCTGTTTCATTCTCTCTCTCTCTCTCTCTTTCACTCTTTCTCTCTTTCTCTTTCTCTCTCTCTCTCTCTCTCTCTCTCTCTCTCTCTCTCTCTCTCTCTCTCTCTCTCTCTCTCTCTCTCTCTCTCTCTCTCTCTCTCTCTCTCTCTCTCTCTCTCTCTCTCTCTCTCTCTCTCTCTCTCTCTCTCTCTCTCTCTCTCTCTCTCTCTCTCTCTCTCTCTCTCTCTCTCTCTCTCTCTCTCTCTCTCCCTTCCCCTTTCTCCTTCTTCCCCCTTTTTCTCTCTCCTCTCCCTCCCTTCTCTCTCTCTCTCTCTCTCTCTCTCTCGCTCTCTCTCTCTCTCTCTCTCTCTCTCTCTCTCTCTCTCTCTCTCTCTCTCTCTCCTCTCCCTCCTCTCCCTCCCCCTCCCTCCCCCCTTCCCACCCTTTCTCTCTCGAACCTGATTTTTCGGAACCAAATTCGCAGCCGTTATATTTCGCGGAAGTTCTGCTTATTCCACGGGTTTTATTTTATGATTTCGCTTTACTTTGCTGTCGAGAGATACGAGCGAGTCTGTGGAGAAGAAATTGGAAATTCAGTTTTTTTTATTTTCTTTTAGCTTTATTCTTATCTTATCTTTATATCACGTTATTCTATATATTTTTTTAGTTCTGTTTATCCATACATCTATTTATTTATTTATTTCTTTTTATCCATATGTCTATTTATTAATCAGTCTGTCTATCTATTTATCTGTCTATCTATCTATCTATCTGTCTGTCTATCTATTTGTCTATCTGTCCACCAAGCTATCTCTCTGTCTGTCTGTCTATCTGCCTATCTGTCCATCAAACTATCTCTCTCTCTGTCTATCAATCTGCCTTATCTCACTGCCTATCTATCTATTTACCTATTCCCTTATCTATCCATTCATCTAATTTCCCCCTCGTCCGAAACCCTGCGACGACCTTGGCTTCCCGTGTTCGTTACGTTGAGGATGTAATAAACGAACGAAGACGTACAAGTTTTGAGGGGATGATTGCACGCTTTCGGACACCTGATGACGTATCATTTCCGGGGGAAGGAGAGGGGGGGAAGGGGGAAGGGAGGGAAGGGGAGGGGAAGAGGGGAAGGAGAGGGGAGGAGGGGAAGGGGAGGAGGGAGAAGGGGAAGGGGAGGAGGTGAAGGGGAGGGGGAAGGGGGGAGGGGGAAGGGGAAGGGGGAATGAGGGGGAGGGAGAAGGAGAGGAAGAGAGGAAGTGGGGGGGGGGGAAACGGAGAAGAGGAAAGGAGGAAAAGAAGGGGAAGGGAAGGAGGAAAGAGAAGGAGAAGAAGGAAGGGAGAAGGGAATAGAAATGGAGAAGAAGGGAGGGGAAGATGGAAGACAGGAAGGAGGAAAAAGAAGAGAAAGAGGAAGGGGGGAAAGAGAAAGGAAAGAAGAAGAAAAAGAGAGAAGAGCGAAAGGACTGGAAGGGGGGAATGGAGAAGAAGCAATGAGGGGAAGGGAGAGCGAAGGAAGGAAAGGGGAAGGAGGAAAGAAGGGAAGAGGGGGAAGATCTCGCAAAACCTTCGTTGATTTAAGTTCGAACGGGCGGTTAAGTTTGAAAGTAAGTTCAGGGTTAAGTTCGGGGATTCCCCGCCTGATCCTCCGACTCGAAAATTGAAATGGTTGTTGATTCGATGTAAATATTTTAGGAGTAGTTATTACTGGTGTTGGGGGTGGG
>NC_091566.1:36443296-36450796 GCF_042767895.1 Penaeus vannamei | reverse complement strand
ACCCTGCAACATCATACAACATCCTGCAACATCCTACAACTTCCTTCAACACCCTACACCATCCTGCAACATCCTGCAACGTCCTACAACATCCTACAACACCCTGCAACATCCTACAACTTCCTTCAACACCCTACACCATCCTGCAACATCCTACACCACCTTGCAACATCCTACATCCTAAACATTCTACAACACCCTGCAACATCCTATACATCCTGCAACACCTTTCATCCTACAACAACCTTCAACATCCTACAACGCCCTGCAACATCCTGCAACATCCTACAACAACCTACATCAACCTTCAACATCCTGCAACATCCTACAACGCCCTGCAACATCCTGCAACATCATACAACATCCTGCAACATCCTACAACATCCTGAAACACCCTACAACACCCTGCAACATCCTACAACATCCTAAAACACCCTACAACATCCTGAAACACCCTACAACACCCTGCAACATCCTACAACATCCTGCAACATCCTGCAACATCCTACAACATCCTGCAACCTCCTACATCCTACAACACCCTACAACATCCTACATCAACCTCCTACATCCTACAACATCCTACGACATCCTGCAACATCCTTCCTCTCATCTCCAAACATCTCAAACATCCGACAACAGCGTGCATTAGGCGTGTAATCTGACTCCATTGCAATGTCCTCTTCCCTTTGCAATATTGCATCCTGTGCGAGGCAATCCTGAGAGGATAATTTTTATTCATTTAGAATTTCTCTCTCAGAAAAAGAGTGAGGGATGGAGGGGTGGGAGGGAGAGGGAGGGGAGGGAGGGAGAGGGAGGGAGGGAGAGAGAGAGAGAGAGAAGGAGAGGGTGAGTGAGTGAGAGATAGATACAAAGATAGAGAGAGAGAGAGAGAGAGTGAGTGAGTAAGAGATAGAGAGATAGATAGATAGATAGATAGAGATAGAGCGAGAGAGAGAGAGAGAGAGAGAAAGAGAGAGACAGAGAGCCAAACATACATACAAACAAACAGACAAACAGACAACCACACAACCAACCAACCAAACAAACAAAAAAACAGACAAACAGACAACCACACAGCCAACCAACCAACCAACCAAACAGAAAAAGTCAGAAACAAAAAACAAAAAAACAAAAAAGAATTCCAACACACGCACCGACAAAACGAGAGACAAAAAGTGACACTCCCTACGTCGCCTCTCCCCATCGACGCTCCTCTGCCTTCATGTGCGTGTATGTCCGCGTGTGTGCGTGTCCTCACGTGTGTGTACAAGATGGCAGAGTAAATCTACCCAAACATCTTAACAAAGCGCATTATTTTCTCCTATATTCATATAAAGTGCCTCTAAAACAATGACACACACTTCCGATTGACAGCCCTTTCATTTTGACGCGTCATCAAAACAAATGAACATCCCTGAAATATTCTTTATTTCATAGAATAGCAGATATATTCTCGATTTAGAGAGACGAAGAGTTTAACAGTACGCATGCCCGTGAAAGAGCCTTCTGTCCCAAGTGATGTAAGACCTACACCCTACGACAGCGCAGCCTCCCTACACGCGCCATTAATTTGCTTGTGGCGAATACGAAGCTGTGGTGCTGGGGTCTCCCGTCGCCATGGCAACACGGTCATCCTAACTACCCTGGTGATGCTGTAGCGGAGAGGATGTAGGCGATGGGAGACAAAATGGATGTGTAGTCTCTGTCTGTTTGTGTATAGACCTAGCATTCTCTCTATATTTCTATCTATTTGAAATTATTTTTCTCTATTTGTTAATGTGTCTATCTATCTAACTGTTTATCTATCTATATGTCTGTCTATCTGTCTAATTTAATCTCTCTCTCTCTATCTGTTATATCTATCTAATTGAATCTCTCTCTCTATCTATCTATCTATCTAATTTAATCTCTCTCTCTATCTGTCTATTTATCTATTTTAATCTCTCTCTCTCTCTCTATCTATCTCTCTAGTTTAATCTCTCTATCTATCTATCTATCTAATTTAATCTCTCTATCTATCTATTTATGTAAATGATTCAATCTCTCTCTCTCTCTCTATCTATCTATCTATCCACCTACCCATCTACCCATCTATCTATCTATCTATCTATCCACCTACCTATCTACCTATCTGTCTCTCAATCTTAGTATTTGAATTACTGAATCAATATCCACCGAGAACCCACGGGGAGAGTGTATAAACCTGACCTATCAACACTTTATTAAGGGTAGATAGGAAAGGTCCATGGAGCTAGTGTATGGTAGTTGCACACTCCTTTTTGTGGGTCGTGTGGTATGGTTGGTTTATTACAGGTCACGCTGGGTCACATCCTATACAGGTCGAGGTATGAGTCCTGGTCAGGGAGAGTTATTCTATATATATATATATATATATATATATATATATATATATATATATATATATATATATATATGTGTGTGTGTGTGTGTGTGTGTGTGTGTGTGTGTGTGTGTGTGTGTGTGTGTGTGTGTGTGTGTGTGTGTGTGTGTGTGTGTGTTTGTGTGTTTGTGTGTGTGTGCGTGTGAATGTGTATGTGCGTGTGTGTGTGTATGTGTGTATGTCTGTGTGTGTGTTTGTGTGTGTGGGTGTGTGTGTGTGAATGTGTAAGTGCGTGTGTGTGTGTGTGTATGTGCGTGTGTAAATTACATTACGTAACACTAGTGCACATATAATACGCATTTCTCCCCAAACACGTCAACCTCAAGGATGAGATCCGGATAATATTCCCGCCATCACAGGCACACGATCTTCAAAGAAATCTGATTTCCCATCGGATAAGATGACGAATATTCTTCCAAGAAAAAGAAATCCCAGGAGAAAAGCCAGCTACCGCAATCTTTGGCTCTGGCTTAGGTTTAGATCCAGTAGATGTAGATCTGAAAGCTATATTGGGAAAAAAATAGATTTTACGCTACATAAACCCTACTGCAATTCTTTTTGTCCATCAGCCTGAACAATGCAATAAAGTCTGTATTTCAGATTAAAGTATTTCAGATAAAGTATTTCAGATGTAGTAGATCTGAAAGCTATATTGGAAAAAAAATAGATTTTACGCTGCATAAACCCTACTGCAATTCTTTTTGTCCATCAGCCTGAACAATGCAATAAAGTCTGATCAATAGAGTGATCAATTGCAAAAGGATAATACACATTGAAAGCATAATGCCACGCCGTCAAGCCTGAAATTCAATAATGTAATGGTAATTGGTCACGTGTGAATGATATAGATTGACATGTTATACAGTCATGCATTTATGACAATGTGTGGGAGACAGAGGGAGAGAGAGAGAGAGGCAGAGAGAGGGGGAGAGAGAGAGAGAGAGGCCAAGAGAGAGAGGAAGGGAAGGAGGGAGGGAGGAAGAGCGAGAGAGAGAGAGAGAGGGGGGGAGGAAGAGCAAGAGAGAGAGAGAGGGGAGGGAGAGAGAGAGAGACAGACAGAGGGAGAGAGAGAGAGAGAGAGAGAATAAATAATAATGATAAAAATAACAATAGTAATAGTGATAATCATAATAATAACAACAATGATAATGATCATAACATAAGGATGATTATAACAACAACAATGATAATAATAATAACAACAAAAATAGCAACAACAGTAGAGATAATCATCACAAGATTGAAAATGATAACAAGACATATCCAGCAGCTTTCCATAACAACCCTAATCACAGATGTATTTCTGTGTCATGATCATTCAACTTTTAGAAGCACATTAGCATATCCCGAGTATAATTGGTCCATTTCAGCGAACGTGTGTTTGACTTCATGAATACACGGGCTCCACTCGGCACCAGTTTGCAATCTAGACTTTGGGAATCTTTATTGCACAGTTAACTCTGGGCTACTTTGCACAGACCAATAGCAATTTAATGAGGGCCAAGTGGAGTTGTTTTAGAGATCTGTGGAAGTGTAATGAGGTATTCTGATATGAGGCAGAACATATATATTTGTATATTTATATATATATATATATATATATATATATATATATATATATATATATATGTGTGTATATATATATATATATATATATATATATGTGTGTGTGTGTGTATGTGTGTGTGTGTGTGTGTGTGTGTGTGTGTGTGTGTGTGTGTGTGTGTGTGTGTGTGTGTGTGTGTGTGTGTGTGTGTGTCGTGAGCGTAATGGGGGTCATTGCAATGTCCTCTTCCCTCTGCAATATTGCATCCTGTGCGAGGCAATCCTGAGAGGATAATTTTTATTCATTTAGAATTTCTCTCTCAGAAAAAGAGTGAAGGGGAGGGGAGGGAGAGAGGGAGGAAGGGGAGGGAGGGGAGGGAGAGGGAGGAGAGGGAGGGAGAGGGAGGGAGGGAGGGAGGGAGGGAGAGAGAGAGAGAGAGTGATTGAGTAAGAGAGTGAGTAAGAGATAGATAGATAGATAGATAGAGAGAGAGAGAGAGAGATTGAGAGATTGAGAGAGAGACAAACATACATACAAACAAAAGACAAACAGACAACCACACAGCCAACCAACCAACCAAACAAAAAAAAGCCAGAAACAGAAGAAAAACAAAAACAAAAAAGAATTCCAACACACGCACCGACAAAACAAGAGACAGAAAGTGACACTCCCTGCGTAGCCTCTCCCCATCGACGCTTCTCTGCCTTCATGTGCGTGTGTGTCCGCGTGTGTGCGTGTCCTCACGTGTGTGTACAAGATGGCAGAGTAAATCTACCCAAACATCTTAACAAAGCGCATTATTTTCTCCTATATTCATATAAAGTGCCTCTAAAACAATGACACACACTTCCGATTGACAGCCCTTTCATTTTGACGCGTCATCAAAACAAATGAACATCCCTGAAATATTCTTTATTTCATAGAATAGCAGATATATTCTCGATTTAGAGAGACGAAGAGTTTAACAGTACGCATGCCCGTGAAAGAGCCTTCTGTCCCAAGTGATGTAAGACCTACACCCTACGACAGCGCAGCCTCCCTACACGCGCCATTAATTTGCTTGTGGCGAATACGAAGCTGTGGTGCTGGGGTCTCCCGTCGCCATGGCAACACGGTCATCCTAACTACCCTGGTGATGCTGTAGCGGAGAGGATGTAGGCGATGGGAGACAGAATGGATGTGTGCTCTCTGTCTGTTTGTGTATAGACCTAGCATCCTCTCTATATTTCTATTTATTTGAAATTATTTTTCTCTATTTGCTAATGTGTCTATCTGTCTGTCTGTTTATCTATCTATATGTCTGTCTATCTATCTAATTTAATCTCTCTCTATCTATCTATCTATCTAAATTAATCTCTCACTCACTCTATCTATCTAATTTAATCTCTCTATCTATCTATCTATTAAATTCAATCAATCTCCCTCTCTATCTCTCTATCTATCCACCTACCCATCTACCCATCTATCTATCTATCTATCTATCCACCTACCTATCTACCTATCTACCTATCTGTCTACCAATCTTAGTATTTGAATTACTAAATCAATATCCACCGAGAACCCACGGGGAGAGTGTATAAACCTGAACTATCATCACTTTATTAAGGGTGGATAGGAAAGGTCCATGGAGCTAGTGTATGCTAGTTGCACACTCCTTTTTGTGGGTCGTGTGGCATGGTTGGTTTATTACAGGTCACGCTGGGTCACACCCGGAGCGGCCGAGGTATGAGTCCTGGTCAGAGAGAGTTGTTATATATATATATGTATATATATGTGTGTGTGTTTGTGTCTGTGTGTGTGTGTGTGTGTGTGTGTGTGTCTGTGTGTGTGTATGTGTGTGTATGTCTGTATGTGTGTGTGTGTGTGTGTATGTGTGTGTGTGTGTGTGTATGTCTGTGTGTGAATGTGTATGTGCGTGTGTGTGTATGTGTGTGTGTGTGTGTAAATTACATTACGTAACGCTAGTGCACATATAATATGCATTTCTCTCCAAACACGTCAACCTCAAGGATGAGATCCGGATAATATTTCCACCATCACAGGCACACGATCTTCAAAGAAATCTGATTTCCCATCGGATAAGATGACGAATATTCTTCCAAGAAAAAGAAATCCCAGGAGAAAAGCCAGCTACCGCAATCTTTGGCTCTGGCTTAGACTTAGATCCAGTAGATGTAGATCTGAAAGCTATATTGCAAAAAAAAGAAAAAGAATAGATTTTACGCTGCATAAACCCTACTGCAATTCTTTTTGTCCATCAGCCTGAACAATGCAATAAAGTCTGATCAATAGAGTGATCAATTGCAAAAGGATAATACACACTGAAAGCATAATGCCACGCCGTCAAGCCTGAAATTCAATAATGTAATGGTAATTGGTCACGTGTGAATGATATAGATTGACATGTTATACAGTCATGCATTTATGACAATGTGTGGGAGAGAGAGGGAGAGGCAGATAGAGGGAGAGAGGAAGAGCGAGAGAGAGAGAAAGAGAGAGAGAGAAAGAGCGAGAGAGAGAGAAAGAGCGAGAGAGAGAGAAAGAGCGAGAGAGAGAGAAAGAGCGAGAGAGAGAGAAAGCGAGAGAGAGAGAGAGAGAGTGAGAGAATACATAATAATGATAAAAATAACAATAATAATAGTGATAATCATCATAATAACAACAATGATAATGACCATAACATAATGATGATTATAACAATAACAATAAAAATAATAATAATAACAACAAAAACAGCAACAACAGTAGAGATAATCATTACAAGATTGAAAATGATAACAAGACCTATCCAGCAGCTTTCCATAACAACCCTAATCACAGATGTATTTCTGTGTCATGATCATTCAACTTTTAGAAGCACATTAGCATATCCCGAGTATAATTGGTCCATTTCAGCGAACGTGTGTTTGACTTCATGAATACACGGGCTTCACTCGGCACCAGTTTGCAATCTAGACTTTGGGAATCTTTATTGCACAGTTAACTCTGGGCTACTTTGCACAGACCAATAGCAATTTAATGAGGGCCAAGTGGAGTTGTTTTAGAGATCTGCGGAAGTGTAATGAGGTATATTGATATGAGGTAGAACGTATATGTATATATATATATATATATATATATATATATATATATATATATATATATATATATATATATACATATATATATGTATATATATGTATGTATATATATATATATATATATATATATATATATATATATATATGTGTGTGTGTGTGTGTGTGTGTGTGTGTGTGTGTGTGTGTGTGTGTGTGTGTGTGTGTGTGTCGTGAGCGTAATGGGGGTCAAAGGTCAGAAGATGTCTGTTATTTTGTCTCTTCTTTATCTTTTTCTTCGTTCGATGTGTCTGTCTGTCTGTTTGTATGTTTATTTGTCTGTCTGTTTCTCTCTCTCTGTGTATGTGTGTGTATATATATATATATATATATATATATATATATATATATATATATATATATATATATATATATATATATATATATATATATATATATATATATATATATATATATGTGTGTGTGTGTGTGTG
>NC_091566.1:36433296-36438296 GCF_042767895.1 Penaeus vannamei | reverse complement strand
ACACAAACACATGCAGTATAAACAAAAACACAATCGAACACACGTATTAATAAACAAACAAACAAAAAATAATCGAAATAAGGTGATAAACCAACATCAAAATCCAACAGAGACCATTAAAAAAAAACTTTTAGAAAAATGGTGGAAACTAAAAAAAAAAAATAATAAAAAATAAATAAAGAAATAATAAAGAAATAAAAAATAAAAGATGACATTTAAACAAAATGTGAAAATGCATAACAATACAGAAAGCTAAATAGATAAATGAATAAATAAATATTAAGATAAAAATGTGACAAGAAAGAACAGATAACAAAATAGAGATAGATAGATATATAAATAGATAAAAAACAATTGAGAATTTCTAAAGAAGATGATACACAAAGGAATAAATCTTCAGCATAAGAAACGTGAATGGAAAGCGAAGATAAAGAAAAGAGAGAGAGAGAAAAGTAGAGAAAATCAAGAAAAAACAAAGATGGTAGAAAATGAATATCAAAAATGTTTCCAAAAACGATCGAAGAGTGTAACGTAAAAAGATATATGAAAGGAAAATTATTCATATATAAGCTTAACAAAGAGAAAGAAAGAAAGAAAGAAAGACAAGGAGAAAGAAAGCCAGAAGTAACAAAAGAAAGGAAAAAATGGAAAACCAAATGACTCACTTCAAACAGAAAGACGAAAAAATAATAATAATGAAAAATAAATAAAAAAACGAAGGGAAGTAAGAAAAAAATGGAAAAACAAATAACTGAAGAGAAAAGAGACATAGGAATAAGACGAAAAGGCAAATATAATCAAGAAAGAGACCTAAAGAAAAGAAAGGATTTAGCAAAGGGGAGGGAATGGAAATGTCAAGAAAGGTGAGGAGGAGAGGAAGGTGAAGAGGAAAAATTATGCTTAGAAAGAAGAGGTAAAGAAGAGAAAGATCAAAAGGGAGAGAGAAAAGAGAGGAGAATGCTCGTGGGAAAAGAAGAGAGAAGCAAAGATCGGAAGAGAAGAGAAGAGAAGAGGGGCGAAGTGAGAGGCAGAGAAGTGAAAGGAAGGACGAGAGAGTGCGAGAAAGAAAGAAAAAGAAAGAAAGAATTAAAGAAAGATACGTAGAAAAGAGAAAAAAAAAAAAAAAAAAAAAAAAAAAAAATATATATATATATATATATATATATATATATATATATATATATATATATATATATATATATATATATATATATATAGAGAGAGAGAGAGAGAGAGAGAGAGAGAGAGAGAGAGAGAGAGAGAGAGAGAGATCACAAGAGAGAGAGAAAAAAAGATAAAGAGAGAGAGAGAGATCACAAGAGAGAGAGAGAGATCACGAGATAGAAAAATAAATAGGCAGAGAGAGAGAGAGAGATCACAAGAGAGACATACATACATACATACAGACAGATAGAGATAAAGAGATCACAAGAGAGCGAGAGAGCGAGCGAGCGCGGAGAAGGCTCAACCCCCGAGCGAAGACGGCAGGAAAGGGATCAGCTCCCCTTTGAAGACTGTTTACTCGATCTGAAGAAAGTTCCTCAAATCTGCTTGTTAATCTTATGGAGTGCTTTCATGCGCGTCTTTGAAGGAGATGTCTGTTGGCGATGAGGCGTCCTGATGAAGGCAAACATCAGGTGGGGTGGAGGAGGGGTGGGGTAAGGGTGGGGGAAGGTGGATGAGGGTGGAGGAGGGTGGTGGAGGGGAGACGAGAGGGGAGGAGGGGGGAGGAGGGGGTGATGGAGGGGGGAGAAGGGTGGAGGAGGGGGGAGAAAGGTGGAGATGGGAAGAGGGTGTAGAAGGGTGGAAGAAGGTGGAGGAGGGTGGAGAAGGGGTGGAGGGGGGAGAAGGGTGGTGGAGGGGGAGGAAGGGTGGATGAGGGTGGGGGGAGGGTGGGGGAAGGTGGAGGAGGGGGGAGAAGGGGGGATGGAGGAAAGTGGAGGAGGGGGAGAAAGGTGGAGGATGTGGTGGAAGGTGGAGAAAGGTGGATGAGGGGGGTATGGGGTGGAGGGTGGAGAAAGGTGGATGAGATGGGATGTGGTGGAGTGTCGGTGAGGTGGAAGGAGGGTGGATAGAGTGAAGGAGAGTGGAGGAGGTGGAGGAGGGTGGAAAGTGGAAAGGGTGAAGGAGAGTGGAGGAGTGTGGAAAGTGGAGAGGGTGAAGGGAGTGGAATGTGATCTAAGGATGTGGAAGACATCTTGTGTTTGATAATGGCTCTTGAGAGCGGCCGTGAAATGACTTTATAAAGAAAGAAAAAAAAACACACATACAATTCTAATAGTAATAACGATGCTGTTGCTACTGATAATGATATTGACGATGATGATAACAACAATATTGAAAGCGACATCAACAACATCAAAATTAGGAAAGAAGATAATAAACACAAACATATCAAACCCAACATAAAAAGAATAACGATTTTTAAACACAAACATCCCAAAAACCAACATAAAAATCAAAACACAAACATATTACGTCCACCACAAAAAAAATTATAATGATGATTAAAAAAAAACAAGCACACCAAAACCAACATAAAAATGATAATGACGAATTATCATTATCAAACATACCAAAAACCAACATAAAAAAGATAACGATTATTAAAACACAAACATATCAAATCCACTATAAAAAGTTATAATGATGAATAAAACAAACCTATCACACCCAAACCCTATCAACCCTAAAATAAAAAAAAAATAAAAAAATGATAACGACAATCAAAACACAAACATGCCAAAAACCAACATAAAAACAACATAAAAAAACAACATAAAAACAACATAAAAACATAAAAACCAACATAAAAACAACATAAAAACCAACATAAAAACAACATAAAAACATAAAAACCAACATAAAAACAACATAAAAAACAACATAAAAACAACATAAAAACATAAAAACCAACATAAAAACAACATAAAAAAAACATAAAAACCACCATAAAAAACAACATAAAAAACAACATAAAACACGAATACGCCCTCCCCCCGCTAAACATAAACAATATAAAAAAAAAACATAAAATTATGAAAAAACAACACAAAAAACAACAACATAAAAACCAACATCAAAACCAACATAGAAAACATTAAAACCAACATAAAAAAAACATAATACACCTCCCCCCACCACCACCACCACCACCCCCACCCCTCACTCATAATCACTCACACAATCATCCCTCCCTAACAGACCTCCCTCCCCCACACCCCCACCCTCACTCATAATCACTCACACACTCCTCCCTCCCCAACAGACCTCCCTCCCCCCACCCCCCTCACTCATAACAGACCTCCCCCCCCTCACTCATAATCACTCACACACTCATCCCTCCCCAACAGACCTCCCTCCCCCTACCCCCCCTCACTCATAACAGACCTCCACCCCCTCACTCATAATCCCTCACACACTCATCCCTCCCCCAACAGGACCTCCTACCCCCCCCCACCCCACCCCGCCCCACCCCCCCCTCACTCATAATCACTCGCACAATCATCCCTCCCCAACAGACCTACCTCCCCCCACCCCACCCCGCCTCACATCCCCTCACTCATAATCCCTCACACACTCATCCCTCCCCAACAGACCTACCCCCACCCCCTCACACTCACACACCCCTCCCTCCCCAACAGACCTCCCTCCCCCCACCTCCTCATAATCCCTCACCCCATCCCACCCCAACAGACCACCCCCCTCACTCATAATCCCTCACACACCCCTCCCTCCCCAACACACCTACCCCCCACCCCACCCCATCCAACCCCACCCCCCCTCACTCATAATCCCTCACACACCCCCTCCCTCCCCAACAGACCTCCCATCCCCACCCCCCTCACTCATAACAGACCTCCCCCCCCTCACTCATAATCCCTCACACACTCCTCCCTCCCCAACACCCCTCCCTCCCCAACAGACCTCCCCCCCTCACTCATAATCCCTCACACACCCCTCCCTCCCCAACAGACCTGCATGCTGACATCCCCAACACAATAAACGGGGACACAAAAGGGCCCAACGACGGCGTGCAGGTGTCCCGAGGGCCCCGTCCGCCATAACAAGGGGGGGGGGGTAATTAGGCCGATGTTTATCTGTCTGTTATAGTGCTGTTATCATGGCCTCGAAATTATATTGTTTTATGTTCCTCGATGAGGGATTGTAATGCCTTGTCCTTTTTTTTTTTTTTTGTTTTTTTTTTTTTTTTTTTACTTTTTTACTTTTTCTTCTTTTTTGTGTTCTATTTCTGTTTTTTTTTCGTTTTTTCTTTGTTATTTTTTCTCTTTTTTTTTCGTTTTTTACTTTTCCTTCTTTTTTTCTGTTTTATTTCTGTTTTTTCTTCGTTTTTTCTTGGTTATTTTTTCTCTTTTTTTCTTTCGATTTTGTTTCCTTTCTTTCTATTTATTATTTTTCCGATTTTCTTTTTTTTCTTTCTTTCTTTCCTTCTTTCTTCCTTTTGTTATTATTATGATTATCACAATCATTAACCATATTTTCTTTACTATTATCATCATCATTAGATTGTCACTATATCATTGTTATTTCCATCATCATTTTCATTATTGCCATAATTTTGGCCATTATTATTATCATTATTACGATTATTTTCATTACTATCATCGTCATCATCATCAATATCATTATCATTATGACTATCATGATAATCAAGAACATTAACATCATTACTATTACCACACCAACACACACACACATACGCAGATATATGTATATATATATATATATATATATATATATATATATATATATATATATATATATATATATATATATTTATATATATATATATATATATATATATATACATATATATATACATACATACAAGAGAAAGGAAAGAAGGGAATAATAGAGAGAGAGAGAGAGAGAGAGAGAGAGAGAGAGAGAGAGAGAGAGAGAGAGAGAGAGAGAGAGAGAGAGAGAGAGAGAGAGAGAGAGAGAGAGAGAGAGCGAGAGAGAGAGAGCGAGAAAGAGAG
>NC_091566.1:36383296-36385796 GCF_042767895.1 Penaeus vannamei | reverse complement strand
CTCTCTTTCTCTCACTCCTCTCTCTCCTTACCATCCTTCCATTTTCCCTTTTCCTTTCATAATTTTTATATCAAAGGATCCCGTTAACACAGAGCGAGCCCTTGTTCACCATGCAGCCCTAAAGACGACTCGGAATCTGTAAATCTGAAGAGCACAAAAATCCGTGAAAATCCTTTTGGAAAATCTGCAGTGACAAGGAGGCAGCGTTAAATTATAATCTCTTAATCCGAAGCTTGTCAAATTAAGCAAAACATCGTTATTAATAGAAGAAAGATTTTGAAAAATCACTCGTTTCTCTTGTCGATCATGAGCGTGAGAGAGAGAGAGAGAGAGAGAGAGAGAGAGAGAGAGAGAGAGAGAGAGAGAGAGAGAGAGAGAGAGAGAGAGAGAGAGAGAGAGAGAGAGAGAGAGAGAGAGAGAGAGGGGGGGGGGGGGGGAAGCGGAAAGAGAGAATTATGAGAGAGAGAAAGAGAGAGAGACAGAGATAAAATAAAAATCACAGAGAAAGCCAAAGAGAGAGACAAAAAGAAAGAAAAAGAAAGAAAACAACCCCCACCCCACCCCACCCAACCTCAACCCCCCCAAAAGAAACCCTACCCCCACCCCCCACCCCCACCCCCCCAAAAAAAGACCCATAATTAAGGCATCACTCTTCCGCATCAAGGAATAAAAAAGTCAATCTTCCTATAATGATGTTGCAATTAAAACTTTGAGGAAGGCTGTTCACGAAGCCCGAACAGGACGCCCTTCGGAGCTCGGGTGGAAGGGCTGCGGGAGGTAAAGAATGGGGAGGGGCGAGGGAGAGGGAGGGAAAGAGAGAGGGGGTGGGAGAGGGAAAGAGAAAGGGAGATGGAGGGAGGGTGGAAGGGCTGCGGGAGGTAAAGAGTGGGGAGGGCGAGGGAGAGGGAGGGAGAGAGAGAGGGGGAGAGAGAAGAGGGAGGGGGAGATGGAGGGAGGGTGGAAGGGCTGCGGGAGGTAAAGAGTGGGGAGGGGCGAGGGAGAGGGAGGGAGAGAGGGAAGGGAGAGGGAGAGAGAGAGAGAGGGAGGGAGATGGAGGGGGAGGGAGGAAGGGAAGGGGAGGGAGGAAGGGGGAGATGGAGAGGGAGGGAGGGAGAGAGGGAGATGGAGGGAGGTAAAGAATGAGGAGCGAGGGAGAGGGAGAGAAGGAGAGGAAGGGAGAGAGAGAAGGGGAGGAAGGGAGGGAGAGGGAGCGAAGGAGAGAGAGAAGGGGAGGGAGAGGGAGGAAGGGAGAGAGGGAGGAGAGAGAGAGGGAGATGGAGGGAGAGAGATGGAGGATGAGAGAGAGAAGGGAAGGGAGAGGGAGGGAGGAAGGGAGAGAGGGAAAGAGCAAGGGGAGATGGAGGGAGAGCGAGAGAAGGGGAGGGAGGGAGGAAGGGAGAAAGGGAGGGAAGGAGGGAGAGAGAGGGGAGGAATGAGAGAGGGAAAGAGCAAGGGAGATGGAGGGAGAAAGAAAGGGGGTGGGAGGGAGGAAGGAGAGAGGAAAATAGCAAGGGAGATGGAGGGAGGAAGGGAGAGAGGGAAAGAGGGATGGAAGGATGGAGTGAGAGAGGGAAAGAGCAAGGAAGATGGAGGGAGAGAGAGGGGGAGGGAGAGGGAGGCAGGGAGGAACGGAGAGAGGGAAAGAGCAAGGGAGATGGAGGGAGGGAGGAAGAGAGGGAAGGAGGGAGGAAGGGAGAGAGCAATGGAGATGGAGGGAGGAGAGAAAGAGAGAAAAAAAAGGCAATAACAAAACGAATATTAACGAAACACCTTCCCCCTTTCTTTAAAAAAATAATAATAATAAAAAAATAATAAATAAATAAATAAATAAATAAAAAGAAACGAAACTAAATATTGAAAAATAAATAAACACCCACACGAATCCACATCCACGCATCCTATCTTTCCAACTTTGTCTAATTGCTTCGCTCATATTTACGCGGGAGAGTGAAAATACTCATCAACACCAGGCTAATTGTTTCCATTATGCTCGTAATTAGCAGCTCGCTCATTACCACAGAATGTGCCGGAATTTCGTTGCTCAGAGGATACTCCCCCCCCCCCCTCCGGCTCCTCCCCTCCTTCGCAGCCTCAGCATCCCTAGGAGATGAATCCTGCATCGCTTTCGGTCTCACAGGAGAAGAGGATACCCCCCTCCCCCCTCCCCTCTCCCCTCCTTCGCAGCCTCAGCATCCCTAGGAGATGAATCCTGCACCGCTTTCGGTCTCTGAGAAGATGCTTGGGAACTCTACATACCCCCTCCCCCCTCCTCCCCTCCTTCGCAGCCTCAGCATCCCTAGGAGATGAATCCTGCACCGCTTTCGGTCTCACAGGAGAAGAGGATCCCCTCCCCCTCCCCTCCCTCCTTCGCAGCCTCAGCATCCCCGGGAGATGAATCCTGCACCGCTTTCGGTCTCACAGGAGAAGAGGATACCTCCCCCTCCCCTCCTTCACAGCCTCAGCATCTCTAGGAGATGAATCCTGCACCGCTTTCGATCTC
>NC_091566.1:36368296-36370796 GCF_042767895.1 Penaeus vannamei | reverse complement strand
TATATATATATATATATATATATATATATATATGTATATATATATACATATATATATATATATATATATATATATATATATATATATATATATATATACATGTGTATATATATATATACATATATATGTGTATATATATATATATATATATATATATATATATATATATATATATATATGTGTGTGTGTGTGTGTGTGTGTGTGTGTGTGTGTGTGTGTGTGTGTATGTGTGTGTGTGCATTATCAGATACAAAAATAGACAAAAAACGTTTAAAAAGATATTTCATATTCCTGGATGATCCTTTACACTTCTCAAAAATAAATGTTTTTGTGAAAGGATTCTCTCTTATGGAATCGCTGTGGCAGGGAGAGCGAAGAGTGAAAACAGGCCTCAAAGACCACAATGCCCTTGTTATCTCGTGCAAAATGACCTTAACGTGAATTTTCCTTTCGGATGATTAAGTCTTAAAATGTTTGTGAAGGATTTTTTTTTTTTTTTTTTTTTTTTGCTTCTCCCATTTCTTCTTTTGTTTTCTTTCCGTTTTATTTCTCCACTTCTTCCTCCTTCTTTTAATCGTCATTCTTATATACCTTCTTTTTCTCTCCCTCCTTCTCCTCCTTTTTCTTCTTCTTCTTCCCATCTTCCTTCTCTTCCTCTTCTTACCTCTTCTTCTTCATATTTTTCTTCTTCTCCTCCTCCTCTTCTTCCTTCTCCTCCTCCTCCCATTTTCTCCCTTTCCTCCTCCCACATTCCATATATTATCATTATCATTATTATTTCCTCTTCCTTCTCCTCCTCTTCCTTCCTTCCAAACCCCTTTCCCCTCTCTCTTCCTCTTCTTCTCCTTCCTCTCCTTCCTTTTTTTCTCTAATATTCATCGCCTTCCTCCTCTTCCTCTTCGCTTTCGGAAGGAAAATAATCTAGATTCCTAATAGGTTATTCTCTTAGTTGAATAATTCTCTTTCGTACCCGGTGGAAAGAAGGATAATTTGCATATCCAATAAAGATCATGAATTATCTATCATTTGGTATTTTCTTGGATAATGTGATGGTGGGAGGAAGAGCTGGAAAGGGGGAGGGAGGGAAGGTGAGTGAGAGAAAGCGAAAGGGAGATGGAGGGGAAAGAGAGAGATAGTGAGGGAGAGAGAGTTAGTTGAGAGAGAGGGGGGGAGGGAAAGAGAGGGAGGGAGAGAGATATAGTGAGGGAGAGAGAGAGGGGGGGAGGGAGAGAGAGAGAGAGAGAGAGAGAGAGAGAGAGAGAGAGAGAGAGAGAGAGAGAGAGAGAGAGAGAGAGAGAGAGAGAGAGAGAGAGAGAGGGAGAGGAATAAAAGAGAGAGAGAGAAATTTAAGAAAGAGAGAGAAGAGTAAGAATTAACTAACTATATTTTAAAGAAAGAGAGACAAAGGAGAGTGACGGTTAAAATATAAGAAAGAAAAAATATCAGAAACTGTCATTCATCCAAAGTATAACAGAAGATTGGGACTTGCAATAACAATAACAACAATAATAGCAATAACAACAGTGACAACATCAACAGCAAGAACAATAACACCAATAACAGCCATAACAACAATTACAACAATAACAGCATAAACAACAATAAGACGATAACAACAACAACACGAAATCTTCAGAAAATAACACAAATCATGTCACACCTGATAAAATTATAATAATAATATTAGTAATAATGATAATGATAATAATAGTAATAATGATAATTGCAATATCAACAACAACAAAAACAACAATAACAATAATGATAATGATAATAATAATTATAATGATAAAAATAGTGATAACAGCAAAAATTATAATAATAATGATGACGATGGTGATGATGATAGAACAAGACCAATGATAACAATAATAATGATAATAATAATAATAATAATAATAATAATAATAATAATAATAATAATAATAACATTAATAATAATAATTATAATGATAATAACATCAACGATAACAATGATAATCAATACCATTACTATTACAATAACAAGAACAAGAACAACCTCACACATTCAGAATTCCCGTCATTCGAAATGCTATTACATACTGCCTTTATCCCCGCAAAGGAGACCACGCAGAACTGTGTCTTCTCACCAACATTATTTCTCTACATAACGAATAATAAAGTCGGCCGAACACTGCCTGAAATCGTTAATAAAAAGCACGAGCGAATTCCGGTAGAGTTACTAAGTTAATTATCCATTATTTATTATCCATTTCGTAGAGGAGTTCGTGTGAGAGAGGAAGTGCGGGAATTTTAGCGGAAACTCAATCATTTTATTCATATTGCGATTAAGTTCGTGTCTCTGATTCTAACTTGCGCTGTTTCAATGGCTTTGAAACAGGTATCACTGTGGCAGGGAGAGCGAAGAGTGAAAAACAAGGCCTCAAAGACCACAATGCCCTTGTCATCTCGTGCAAAATGACCTTAACGTGAATTTTCCTTTCGGATGATTAAGTCTTAAAATGTTTGTGGAGGATTC
>NC_091566.1:36338296-36343296 GCF_042767895.1 Penaeus vannamei | reverse complement strand
CCCTCTCCAGCGTTTCTGCCCTCCCCCTTCCCCCCGCTTCACCCACGCTCCCCATCCCCGCCCCTTTCCTCACACCTCCCTATCTCCCCCCCTTCCCCCCACACCTCCCCATCCCCGCCCTCTTCCCCCCACCCCTCCCCATCCCCGCCCCACCCCTTCCCCCACACCTCCCTATCCCCCTCCCCATTCCCCCACACCTCCCTATCCCCCGCCCCTTCCTCCCACACCTCCCCATCCCCCCATACCTCCCCATCCCCCGCCCCATCCCCCCACACCCCCACCCCATCCCCATCCCTTCGAAGCTTCAACAAACCAAAGCATTTTCTTAAACGGGAGAAGCGGAGATGCTGGATTTGAGGCCGAGAGGAAATCTTCGTTCGACAACACGGGGGCCTTAAGAATGGTTATTCGCTCAGGAATGCAAACTTCCATGATTTTCCTCCGTGCCCGCATGGTGAGAGGGAGTGGGGGGGGGGGGGGAGAGAGAGAGGGAAGGAGTGGGGAAGAGAGGGAAGGAGGGGGAAGAGAGGGAGGGGAGGGGAAGGAGGGGAGGAGGAGAGGGAGGAGGTGAGATAGGGAAGGGAGTGGAGAAGAGGAGGAGTGAGTGGGGAAGAGAGGGAGGGGGAGAGTGAGAGAGGGAAGGGAGTGGAGAAGAGAGGAGGAGGGGGAAGAGAGGGAGGGGGAGGGGAGGAAGGGAAGGAGTGGGGGGAGTGAGAGAGGAAGGGTGGAGAAGAGAGGAAGGAGGGGAAGAGAGGGGAGGGGAGGGAGAGGGAGAGGGAGGGTGAGAGAGGAGAGAGGGAGAGAGAGAGAGAGAGAAGGAGGGAAGGAGGGAGAAAGGGAGTGGAGAAGAGAGGGAAGAAAGAAGAGGAGATAGAGAGGAAGCCAAGGAGGGAAGGAGGGAGAAAGGGAGTGGAGAAGAGAGGAAAAGAAAGAAAGAGGGAGAGAAAGAAAGAAAGAGAAAGAGAGAGAGAGAGAGGCAAACAGACAGACAGAATAATGTTTACCCTCCCTTTCAAGTCTGCTTTTCCTCTTTCTTGATTCAGATCTCAAAAAGAATTCCACGTTGAAACTCAGGTCAAACGAGGTGAGTGCGGGTGGAGGTCGGGCGGTTGGGGGGGGGGGGAGGGGAAGGGGAAAATTCGGATGGGGGGGGGGTGGAGGCTTTAACCCAATGAGATGGTAATAGAAAAAAAAGTGAATTCTAGTCTTACACTGTTGACTTTTGGATTTAATTCTCTCTCTCTCTTTCTCTTTCTCTTTCTCTCTCTCTCTCTCTCTGTCTCTGTCTCTGTCTCTCTCTCTCTCTCTCTCTCTCTCTCTCTCTCTCTCTTTCTCTCTTTCTCTCTCTCTCTTTGAGCGTTTAAGATGTTTGTCTTTCTTGTAAGTCGCTGATGCAAAGTTGCAGTTTATTAGCTCGTAAAGTGTAATATAGACCTTAATGACATGTTGGACTGTCACATAGTTGGGAATTTTACTTAAACCCCAGTTGGAAAGAATTTTTTAAAAATATGAAAATAAATAGATAAATAAACAAATGAATAGATAAAACCTTACATCAACACCTGTTGTCGTTTATCCAAATTAATCTACATACACATTATTTAAAGTTTATTAACTATATTATATCATGAATTATATTGTGGAATGAATAGCACTATCTCTATACGCTCCTGGTATTGTACATATATACTATTTCGAACAAAATGTAATAACAGCATAAAGGAATAAAGTTTCTCCATTAACTAAATAAGCCAATTAATAAACAATGAATAAAAAAAGGTAAGTAATGTAGGTATATAGAAGTAATTATGTATAATGAATAAAAATGATAAACCTACTAGTTCTGTGTACACGCTGATCGCTGATGTAGTTATTGACGAATGCTAGCCTCAAATTACATTATTACATAAACAGTATTGATGTAAAACACTACATCATTTTTATTTTTATTTCTTATTTTTTCACTATTTATCTTTCTTTTTTTTTTTCTTTTCTTTTTTTGGGGGGTGAAGGGGTATGTGTATAAATGCCTTTATATTTGAAAATGAAACATAAAAGGCATGACAGGTAAGGCCAAGTGGAATCATGTCATATTTGCATATCTTGTGCTTAGTAACGAAAAATATAGAATCAAGATGCGCTTCTAATCAACAGAATAATACTGAATAGAAATAGCAATAGAAATAAAATAATAATCATAATTTGATCTTCTAATCAATAGAATGATACTGAATAGAAATAATAATAGAAATAAAGTAGTAATCATGATTTAATCTTCCAATCAACAGAATAATACTGAATAGAAATCATAATAGAAATATAATGATAATAATAATTTAATCTTCTAATCAACATAATAATACTGAATAGAAATAATAACAGAAATATAATAATACTCATGATTTAATCTTCTAATCAACAGAATAATACTGAACAGAAATAATAATAGAAATATAATGATAATAATTTAATTTTCTAATCAACAGAATAATACTGAATAGAAATAATAACAGAAATAAAATAATAATCATAATTTAATCTTCTAATCAATAGAATAATACTGAATAGAAATAATAACAAAAATAAGATAATAATCATAATTTAATCTTCTAATCAACATAATAATACTGAATAGAAATAATAACAGAAATAAAATAATAATCATAATTTAATCCTCTAATCAACAGAATAATAATGTCAACGCTCTTGAAACCAGTCAGTGTACGAATCTAAATCCGCGACATATTTTATTCGTCTTAAATTGGGTACACTTAATCAGCCATTTATCCGCGGTGACACAGAACACTCGTATGGCCAGTTTGTGCGCTCGTTTCTGCTTTTCGTCGCCCTAAGATAAAGCAATGTTCACTGGCTAATAAAAATAGAAATAAATAAAAATCGTAATAATTGAGGAACGGGGGGAGAGGGAGAAGGGTTGAGGCAGCAATACTGAAGAAGTTATTTGCAATCTAGTGTTGATTGTAGATTGTAGTGTTCTGTTATTTGATTTTATGGTTATTATTAATCATTTTTCGTCATTATGAGTTGTTTTTTTAAAAAGAAGTAATCTCTGTCTGTATGGAAATAAAGGGGAGTGTAACTTGTGAAAAAAAATATAGGAATAGATGTCGATTGATACCTTTTTTATTGTTTTAGATTGCTATACTGATGAACTGAGACCAACCAACTGAGAATAAAATATGGTACATGGTAAATATGAATTTCTACTTTTTCTTTTTTTCTATAAAAAATAAATCTGAACAAATGATGTATTTTAGATGTTATTCTTTGTTGATTTCAGTGTCCACCCTTCTTTCCCAAAGACCATAGGCTTGAAACATAAATTTCTTAATTATAGGAGGACCTTATGATATGAAAATACCCATATTAGATTATCATAATAATCATACGTCATCAAACATCTGTGAAAGAAAGTGAAAGTATACCTCAACTGATACATACCGCTACGACAATAATGGCTTTATAATTAACAAAACAAGACACAGAAACTTATTTGTGAATTACGTATCGACTCGCCTAACATTTATACAAAAACACACATAGATAAAAAAAGAGAGAAAAAAAACAGACAGAGAGAAATATTAAACAAAGATGGTCACTAAACTCTCCCAATTGTCCTATCTGGTTGCTTCTCTCTTTTTCTTTATCCTCTCCTCCTCTACACTGTCATTTTCCCTCCCTTCCCCCTCTTCCTCCCCTTCCGCTCTATAGCTTAACTCCCTTCCCCTGCCCCCGCCCCCCCCCCCGTTCCTTATAGGGAAAGGCTAGATCAGTAGCAACTCGAGGAGGTGTCATGGCGTCTGATTCTATTAAAAAGAAAAAAAAAAAAAACATGGGGTTTATTTTGATGCCGTCACAAACGTTACGGATACTTGGTGAATGTGGTCGATCATTTTGGTCTCTTCAGGTTTCAAAAAGGATGGAAAATGATGATTTTGATGGTTATATTTTCATTGAACGATCATCAAAACAGACGCCATGACACCTCTACGAGTTGCTGCTGATCTAGCCTTTCCCGTTCTTTATGCTCAAGACACGGCGTACACTGCGCCATCTATGGGTACCGGGCAAAGGCACAAGCCAGGTAGAGACTATAGGCGGACTTTTGCTTATGAGTGCATTTGTTTAGAGTTCTTCATACTATTTGTTTATTTACCTAGTTAAAATTAGTGGTAAAGAAATCTTGTAACAAAAACGGCAAGGGAAAAGAGGAAGCTACGTTGGCGTAGAAGAAGAAGAAGAAGAGAAATAAGAACAGGAAGTGACACAACGAAACTTCCACAATGTGTATATTAGATTTACATCAGCTTATCTACCTCGAAACACAAGGCTGACATCACCACTACAGCCATTACAACACCTCACTACTTATGGACACAGCAGATTAGATTACGCTCATCCCTATAAATTTTGTAAATCTAGTGATGCAGTTGTATGTATTAACTTTGGCTGAGAAATATTCATCCTGAGGATCAAGCTAAAAGAAAGAAAAGATATGAGTGTGTGTCTATTTATCTACCTATCCATCCATCCATCTGTTTATATATAATCACATACATACGTACGTACATATATATATATATATATATATATATATATATATATATATATATATATATATATGTGTGTGTGTGTGTGTGTGTGTGTGTGTGTGTGTGTATCTGTCTATACATCTATATGTATGTATACATACACACATACATGTACATATACATATACATATACATATATATAATATATATATGTATATATATATATATATATATATATATATATATATATATATATGTATATATGAATATGTATATATGTATGTATGTATCTATATGTCCAGCTACACGGATGAGTATCATGAGGAGAGGTGTTGAAACATTCAATATCGAACAGAAACATGTTACGGAAGGGTTGGTTGGAAATCAGGAATACCTACAGAGAGTATCGTTGCTTGTCTCAGAACGTTTAGCATAATTTTCTACCGA
>NC_091566.1:36310796-36315796 GCF_042767895.1 Penaeus vannamei | reverse complement strand
GGAAGGGGAGGCAGGGTGGTGGTGAAGTTAGAAGGGGAGGGGGAAGGATAAAGGGGAACAGGGATGGGTTGGGAGAGGAGGGGGAGGCAGGGTAAGGGTAAAAAGTAGTGGAAGTGGAGATGGATGAAGGAGTGAGGGGGGAGAGGGGACAGGGGTTGAGGGGAGAACAAGGAGGGGGAAGGAGGTTGGGGGGAGAGGGATACAAGACCACGTGAGCTGCCCAGGACGTTGATACCAGAATCCCGCGTGCGTGCGTGCGTGAGCGCTGAATAAATGCATATAACTCTACAAAGATATATGGAAATTTATGTATATATACACCAGTGCCTCAACGTACATACAGCCAAGTAAGTGCACATAAAACGCCTCACAAGTTTTGTACAAGTCCGGACGAATACACATATATGTAGATATATACATCCTATCTCCCATGAATTCCATCCCCCCCACCCTCGAATACATATATATGTAGATATATACATCCTATATCCCATGAATACCATCCCCCCCACCCCACCACCACCATCACACCTTTCTCTGAATATACACATCTTCTCTCCCATGAATTCCACCCCCTACCCCCACCCTCGAATACATATATATGTAGATATATACATCCCTACCTCCTACATAGAATACCATCCCCCCGACCCCCACCCCGCCCTCCCCCCTTCTCTAGATATATACATCCTATCTCCCATGAATTCCATCCCCCCCCACCCTCGAATACACATATATGTAGATATATACATCATATCTCCCATGAATACCATCCCCCCCACCCCACCACCACCATCACACCCTTTCTCTAGATATATACATCCTATCTCCCATGAATTCCATCCCCCCCCTCCCTCGAATACATATATATGTAGATATATACATCCTATCTCCCATGAATACCAACCCCCCACCCCACCACCACCACCACCCCTACCCCCCCCCCCCTCTCATCATACCTCGGCCACTGGTATGATGCCGACCTGATCAGGATGAGAAAAAAATGGGCTAAAAAACACAATACATTATGAAATCATTAAATATTCATACAACACGACACCCTGGCGGTGTCTCTCGAGAGGGGAAACGCGAGAGAGGGGAGGCGAGGGGAGAGAAGAGGGGAAGAGGGGAATGCGACGAGGGAAAATTAAGGGGAACTTTGAGATGAAGGAACCCCCTGAGTTTGGTCTTTTTTTTTTTAATAATCTATGTGTCTTAATGTGTTTGTGTATCTTGTGATTATCAGCTCCCCTCTCTCTCTCTCTTTTTTTATCCTGAATTTATTTTTCTCTGTCTGTTTGTCTGTATGTACGTATCTCTCTCTCTCTCTCTCTCTCTCTCTCTCTCTCTCTCTCTCTCTCTCTCTCTCTCTCTCTCTCTCTCTCTCTCTCTCTCTCTCTCTCTTTCTGTGTGTGTGTGTGTGTTTGTATGTGTGTGTGTGTGTGTGTGTGTGCGTGCGGGTGCGTGCGGGTGTGTGCGTGCGTGCGTGCGTGTGTGCGTGCGTGCGTAAGACACAAATACATAAACAAAATCATTCGCCATTAACTCATCATGCGACTGAACAAGCGGGCAATTTGCTCAAAAATGTTTCTCGTCTCCTCTCTTTTTATCCGCAGCGCCACCTGCAGATGTTGCAACCAGAGACACAGTAAGTGGCAGAAATAGAATAAGGTTGCAGGTTGAGGCCCTTGCATGAATGTTGACAATAGCGTATCATCATAATTTTTTGCGAAGTCGTCATAAACGGATTGGCGGTAGAGCATGGATGACGTCAGAGGAATGGAGCGATGACGTCATGAGAGTGATGACGTCAGAGGAATGGGGCGATGACGTCATGAGAGTGATGACGTCAGAGGAATGGGGCGATGGCGTCATTAAAGTGATGACATCATAGAAGTTGAGCAATGACGTCGTGAATGTCATGTAATGGCATTAGCAGCAGGGGCAAAACGGTGACGTCAGTCGAAGAGAGTAAAGAGGAAGTCATTAATAGAGTAAAAGCGTCGAAAAAAAAGCTATGCAAGAGCAAAAGAAGTTATGACATCAGTAACAGGTGAAAGAGTAACGTCAACAATAACAGAAAAAATAATGACATCATCAATAACAGAAAAAAATAATGACGTCATCAATAACAGAAAAAAATACGTCAACAATAACAGAAAAAAATTACGTCAATAATAACAGAAAAAATAATGACGTCAACAATAAAAGAAAAAAAAAATAATGACGTCAACAATAACAGAAAAAAATAAATGACGTCAACAATAACAGAAAAAAAAATAATGCCCCAACAAAAATAATAACAAATAATCATAATAAAACAAACAAAACAAATAAACAAGCAATAGGCCCAACCCGAGAGAGAGAAAAATGAATCCAAGCAATTTGGCGACCGCAAGGACACCATCACCGGGGCGTCCTTCACCTACAGTCTGCAATCGTCGCTGCGGTCGCCTCTGCAACGCCCTTTTAAACGCCTGGCATGGAAGGCCGCGCGTCCTTGGCATCGTGGGAAAGGCCCATCCTTCTTCGTCCTATCGCGTCCTACTTCTCTCCACTTGGCTCTGCTTCCTTTGGCATCGTCCTGCTTCGTCCTGCATCGTCCTGCTTCCTTCTGCTTCGTCCTGCTTCCTTCTGATTCGTCCTGCTTCAGCCTGCATCGTCTTGCTTCCTCGTGCTTCATCCTGCATCGTCCTGCTTCATCCTGCATCTTCCTGCTTCATCCTGCTTCCTTCTGCTTCATCCTGCTTCATCCTGCATCGTCCTGCTTCCTTTCGCTTCATCCTGCATCTTCCTGCTTCATCCTGCTTCCTTCTGCTTCATCCTGCATCTTCCTGCTTCCTTCTGCTTCGTCCTGCTTCCTTCTGCTTCGTCCTGCTTCCTTCTGCTTCGTCCTGCTTCCTTCTGCTTCGTCCTGCTTCCTTCTGCTTCATCCTGCATCTTCCTGCTTCATCCTGTTTCCTTCTGCTTCATCCTGCTTCATCCTGCATCGTCCTGCTTCCTTTCGCTTCATCCTGCATCTTCCTGCTTCATCCTGCTTCCTTCTGCTTCATCCTGCTTCATCCTGCATCTTCCTGCTTCATCCTGCTTCCTTCTGCTTCATCCTGCTTCATCCTACATCGTCCTGCTTCCTTTCGCTTCATCCTGCATCGTCCTGCTTCATCCTGCATCGTCCTGCTTCCTTTCGCTTCATCCTGCATCTTCCTGCTTCATCCTGCTTCCTTCTGCTTCATCCTGCTTTATCCTGCATCTTCCTGCTTCATCCTGCTTCCTTCTGCTTCATCCTGCTTCATCCTGCATCTTCCTGCTTCATCCTGCTTCCTTCTGCTTCATCCTGCTTCATCCTGCATCGTCCTGCTTCCTTTCGCTTCATCCTGCATCGTCCTGCTTCCTTCTGCTTCGTCCTGCTTCCTTCTGCTTCGTCCTGCTTCCTTCTGCTTCGTCCTGCTTCCTTCTGCTTCGTCCTGCATCGTCCTGCTTCATCCGAAATAGGGTGCCCTACTGCACCCTGTTTCGTAATTTTGCTTTCTACTTCGTCCTACCGCGTCCAATTTCGACGTCCTGCTTTGTCCTGTTTGGCCCTACTGCTTCCCACTTCGTCCTGCTTTGTCCTACGTAGACCAACCATTTTCTGTTTGATTCTGCTTCTCCCTGCTTTCTTCTACTACGTCGTGCTTCATCCTCCTCGGCCCTACTGCTTCCCACTTCGTCCTGCTTCAACCTACTTTGTCCTACCACTTTCTACTTCGTTCTGATTCCTCTTTCTTAGTCCTACTTCGTCTTGCTTATCTCTACTGCTTTCCACTTGGTCCCACTTACTCTATCTTAGTCCTACTTTATCCTACTACATACAGACCTCATCCTACTTCGTCCTACTTTGTCCTGCTTCGTCTTATTGTTTCTCACTCCGTCCTTTTGCTTCCTATTTCATCCTGCATCGTCCTTCTTCCTGCTGTTATGTCCTACACGGCCCTACTTCATCCTACTCTCTCCTACTTCTTCCTAGTTTCTTACTCCGACCTGTTCTCTATGTCTGTATGTATGAATCTCTCTCTCTCTCTCTCTCTCTCTCTCTCTCTCTCTCTCTCTCTCCCTCTCTCTCTCTCTCTCTCTTTCTCTCTTCCTCTCCCTCTCTCTCTCTCCCTTCCTCTCCCTCTCTCTCTCTTTCTCTCTCTCTCTCTCTCTCTCTCTCTCTCTCTCTCTCTCTCTCTCTCTCTCTCTCTCTCTCTCTCTCTCTCTCTCTCTCTCTCTCCCTCACTCCGACCTGCTCTCTATGTCTGTATGTATGAATCTCTTTCTCTCTCTCACTCTCACTCACTCACTCTCTCTCACTCACTCACTCACTCACTCACTCCCTCCCTCCCTCCCTCCCTCCTTCCCTCCCTCCTCCCTCCCTCCCTCCCTCCCTCCCTCTCTCCTTCCCTCCCTCCCTCTCTCCTTCCCTCCCTCTCTCCTTCCCTCCCTCCCTCCCTCTTTCTCTCTCCCTCCCTCCCTCTCTCTCTCTGTATACGCCCTCTATTGAAAACCACGACGGCCGGAGTGTGTGAACGTCCTTGCCGGTTTGTGTGAATGGGAATTTGTGAAAGAAGTGCGAGAAATTAGTCAAGGTTGAGTGTGGTTTTATCATTGAGGGTGTTTAAGTGTGCGTGTGTGAGAGAGAGGGGGAGATAGAGAGAGAAAGAAAGGGGGGAGGGAGAGAGAGAGAGAGAGAGAGAGAGAGAGAGAGAGAAGGGGGGAACGGATGGAGGGAGAGGGGGAGACAGAGAGAGAGAGAGAGAGGGAGGAACAGAGAGAGGGAGAGAGAGAGAGAAGGGGGGGGGGGTGGATAGATGAAGGAAGGGAGAACGAGTGTGTGTGTGAGAGAAAGAGGAAAGGGAGGGAGGGAGGGAAACGGAGAGGAAGAAGGAGAGACAAACAGATAGAAAGAGAAAGAGAGAGAGGGAGAGACAGAGAGAGAGAGAGAGAGAGCGCGAGAGACAAAGAAAGAAAGAGAGAGAGTG
>NC_091566.1:36233296-36235796 GCF_042767895.1 Penaeus vannamei | reverse complement strand
ATAATGAGAATGATGATAATAATAATAATGATGATGATGATAACAATAATAATGATAATAATCATAATAAAAACAATAGTTATGATAATAATAATGATGATGATAATAATAATAATAATGATAACAAGAGCGATATAATAATAAAAATGATAATGATGATGATGATGATGATGATGATAATGATAAAGATAAAGATGATAATGATCATAATAATAATAACGATAATAATAATAATAATAATAATAATAATAATGATAATGATGATAACAATAACAATAATAATGATGATAATAATAATGATAATAATGATAATATTAAGGACAATAATAAAAATAATAACAATAATGGTAATAATAATAACAATAACAATAATAATAATAATAATAATAATAATAATAATAATAATAATAATAATAATAATAATAACAATAATAATAACAACAACAACAACAACAACAACAACAACAACATCTCTCACATTTTCTCAGCACCTAAGCCTTTTCAAATAATGTTGGTGGTGCTGCTAATGCATTGGCTCAGACGACAAGCACTCTGGACCGAAGCCCTGTGGGAAAAGACCTAAAACAAATGCATAATTCTTATATATATGTTATTTTTGAATTATCTATGTTGTATCTATATATGTTATTTCTTTATACATATATGTTATTTTTATATATGTTATTTCTTTATATATATGTTATTTCTTTATATATATGTTATATATTTCTATTTGTTATTTCTTTATATTTGTTATTTCTTTATACATATATGTTATTTCTTTATATATATGTTGTATATTTCTATATGTTATTTTCATACATGTCATTTCTTTATTTATATATGTTATATATTTATATTTGTTATTTTTATATATGTTATTTCAAAATGTTATTTCTCTATACTGTAAAAAGGATGTATGTTATTTAGGGAGATTTTCTGAAAAAGAGAAAAACTAAATCTTGAAGGGGATATTAATTTCTTGAAGGGAAGCTAGCAGGAAAATAATGGATGTATAGTTATATAAAAAAGGGGGGAATTTATCATGTTTTATATAATGGGGGAAAGTCCGGAAGAAATGACTGATATGAAAAATAAGGAAAAAAATAATTCATGTTAAAGGTGCCCAGTCGAGGGGACGAATATAAGGTGTCCGTGAATTATATTAATAAAAGATTAGGGTTTATAGAGGAGTATGACGATGCATTTTTACAAGAAAAGACGACATAAATAAGGTGTCCGTGAATTATATTAATAAAAGATTAGGGTTTATAGAGGACTATGACGATGTATTTTTAGAAGAGGAAGGGACGTAAATAATATGTCCGTGAATTATATAAAATAAAATTGGGGTTTATAAAGGACTATGACGATGTATTTTTGGAAGAGGAAGGGACGTAAATATGAGGAATTATATATGTGAATTATATAATATGAAATTGGGGTTTATAGAGGACTATGACCAAGTATTTTTATAAGAGGAAGGAACGTAAATAATTAGTCCGTGAATTATATAATATAAAATTAGAGCTTTTAGAGGACTATGGCAATGTATCTTTTTATAAGGGGAAGATCAAATAATATTCTTTAATATTCTTTGATCTTTGTGTATACTCCTTTCGGTAATGATATAATCTGTACAATGATTTCTCAGAAGTATTGTATCCTCTTTTACTATTTTCTTTTTTCCTATCTCTCTTCTTTATTCCTTTTCCTTCACCTATGATTCCCTTCTTCGTCTGTCCCTTATTCCTCCTTTATTTTAGCCCATCCTTTCCTTCCTCCCTTCTCCTCTTCCTCTTCGACCTTTCCTGTATTTCCTTCCTTTTTCTTGTCTCCCCTATTCTTTCTGCTTCTCCACTTCCCGTAATCCTATCCTAACTATCACTTCCTCTCTCTCTCTCTCTCTCTCTCTCTCTCTCTCTCTCTCTCTCTCTCTCTCTCTCTCTCTCTCCTCTCTCTCTCTCTCTCTCTCTCTCTCTCTCTCTCTCTCTCTCTTTCTCGTTCTCTCTCTCTCTCTCTCTCTCTCTTTCTCTCTCTCTCTCTCTCTCTCTCTCTCTCTCTCTCTCTCTCTCTCTCTCTCTCTCTCTCTCTCTCTCTCTCTCTCTCTCTCTCTCTCCCTCTCTCTCCCTCCCTCCCTCCCTCTCTCTTTTTCTCTCTCTCTCCTCTTCCCCTTCTTCTCTTTACCCTCCCGCTCTCTTGTTCCCTCCCCTTTTCCCCCTCTTCTATTCCCTCCACTCCCCCCCTCTCCTACCCCCCCCCCTCATGTCATGGTCACGCTGGTGCTGTCACTGTCACTTCCTCCCAAGACGCTAGAGATATCCACCAAAAGAAGTGAATCTTCCTTTTTCTTCTTCTTCTTCTTCTTTTTCTTCTTCTTCTTCTTCTTCCTCTTCTTCTACTCTGCCTGTTCCTACTCCTCCAGCTACTACTACTCCTTCTTCTCTTTTTTCCTCCTCTTGCAATTTTTCTTCTTTCTCCTCATTTCTTTTTTTTTTTC
>NC_091566.1:36217986-36227986 GCF_042767895.1 Penaeus vannamei | reverse complement strand
CAGAATTTGATAATGATAGCTGGATAGTTGTAATGTTGATAAAAGCAATAATAATAATAGTGATAATTAATGATGATAATAATAACAGCAATGATGATAATAGCGAAAATATTAGCAATGATAATGATAATAATCATTAAACTTAAAATAATAGTAATGATCATAATGATATCAATAATACCTTCCTACCTACCTACCTGCTTGCCTACATTCCTTCCTACCTACCTGCTTGCCTACCTTCCTACCTACCCACCTGCTTGCCTACCTTCCTACCTACCTACCTGCTTGCCTACCTTCCTTCCTACCTACCTGCTTGCCTACCTTCCTTCCTACCCACCTGCTTGCCTACCTTCCTACCTACCTACGTGCTTGCCTACCTTCCTACCTACTTACCTGCTTGCCCACCTTCCTACCTACCTACCTGCTTGTCTACCTTCCTACCTACTTACCTGCTTGCCCACCTTCCTACCTACCTACCTGGTTGCCTACCTTCCTACCTACCTACCTGCTTGCCTACCTTCCTACCTACCTACCTGCTTGCCTACCTTCGTTCCTACCTACGTGCTTGCCTACCTTGCTACCTACCCACCTGCTTGGCTACCTTACTACCTACCTACCTGCTTGCCTACATTCCTTCCTACCTACCTGCTTGCCTACCTTCCTACCTACCTACCTGCTTGCCTACCTTCCTACCTACCCACCTGCTTGCCTACCTTCCTACCTACCTACCTGCTTGCCTACCTTCCTTCCTACCTACCTGCTTGCCTACCTTCCTACCTACCCACCTGCTTGCCTACCTTCCTACCTACCTACCTGCTTGCCTACATTCCTTCCTACCTACCTGCTTGCCTACCTTCCTACCTACCCACCTGCTTGCCTACCTTCCTACCTACCTACCTGCTTTTCCTATCTCTCAGCACATGTAAACAAAACCAGGGGGACGAGAGCCTATATTTTTTAAACGACTCCCCCTCTCCCCCACCCTCCCCTACCGCGCCCCCCTCCATCCCATACCGCGCTCCCCCTCCCCACCCCCTTTACTGCTTTTTTAAACGACTCCCCCCTCCCCTCCCTTACTCTCTCCCTCCCCTCCCCCTCCCTTACTCTCTCCCTCCCACCCCCTCCCACACCCCCTTTACTGTTTTTTTTAAACGACTCCCCCCTCCCCTCCCTTACTCTCTCCCTCCCACCCCTTCCCCCACCCCCTTTACTGCTTTTTTAAACGACTCCCCCTTCCCCACTCTTACTCTCTCCCTCCCACCCCCTCCCCACGCGCTTTACTGCTTTTTTAAACGACTCCCCCCTCCCCTCCCTTACTCTCTCCCTCCCCACCCCTCCCCTCCCCTACTGCCCCCCACCCCCTCCCCACCCCCTTTACCGCGGTTCTCAGTCGAACGAAAGGGAGCGATATTGGCTCGGTGCATTTTCCTTCAAGAGATTTTCCTTCAAGAGATTTTCCTTCAAGAGATTTTCCTTCAAGAGATTTTCCTTCAAGAGATTTTCCTTCTTCGAGGTTTTCCTTCAAGAGATTTTCCTTCAAGAGATTTTCCTTCTTCGAGGTTTTCCTTCAAGAGATTTTCCTTCAAGAGATTTTCCTTCAAGAGATTTTCCTTCTTCGAGGTTTTCCTTCAAGAGATTTTCCTTCTTCGAGGTTTTCCTTCAAGAGATTTTCCTTCAAGAGATTTTCCTTCAAGATATTTTCCTTCAAGAGATTTTCCTTCAAGAGATTTTCCTGCAAGAGATTTTCCTTCAAGAGATTTTCCTTCTTCGAGGTTTTCCTTCAAGAGATTTTCCTTCAAGAGATTTTCCTTCAAGAGAATTTCCTTCAAGAGATTTTCCTTCAAGAGATTCTCTTTCAAGAGATTTTCCTTCAAGAGATTTTCCTTCAAGAGGTTTTCCTTCAAGAGATTTTCCTTCAAAAGATTTTCCTTCAAGAGAATTTCCTTCAAGAGATTTTCCCTCAAGAGATTTTCCTTCAAGAGATTTTCCTTCAAGAGAATTTCCTTCAAGAGATTTTCCCTCAAGAGATTTTCCTTCAAGAGATTTTCCTTCAAGAGATTTTCCCTCAAGAGATTTTCCTTCAAGAGGTTTTCCTTCAAGAGATTTTCCTTCAAGAGATTTTCCTTCAAGAGATTTTCCTTCAAGAGATTTTCCTTCAAGAGATTTTCCTTCAAGAGATTTTCCTTCAAGAGATTTTCCTTCAAGAGATTCTCCTTCAAGAGATTTTCCTTCAAGAGATTTTCCTTCAAGAGATTTTCCTTCAAGAGGTTTTCCTTCAAGAGATTTTCCTTCAATTGATTTTCCTTCAAGAGATTTTCCTTCTTCGAGGTTTTCCTTCAAGAGATTTTCCTTCAAGAGATTTTCCTTCAAGAGATTTTCCTTCAAGAGATTCTCCTTCAAGAGATTTTCCTTCAAGAGATTTTCCTTCAATTGATTTTCCTTCAAGAGATTTTCCTTCAAGAGATTTTCCTTCAAGAGATTTTCCTTCAAGAGATTTTCCTTCGAGAGATTTTCCTTCAAGAGATTCTCCTTCAAGAGATTTTCCTTCAAGAGATTTTCCTTCAAGAGATTTTCCTTCTTCGAGGTTTTCCTTCAAGAGATTTTCCTTCAATTGATTTTCCTTCAAGAGATTTTCCTTCTTCGAGGTTTTCCTTCAAGAGATTTTCCTTCAAGAGATTTTCCTTCAAGAGATTTTCCTTCAAGAGATTCTCCTTCAAGAGATTTTCCTTCAAGAGATTTTCCTTCAATTGATTTTCCTTCAAGAGATTTTCCTTCAAGAGATTTTCCTTCAAGAGATTTTCCTTCAAGAGATTTTCCTTCGAGAGATTTTCCTTCAAGAGATTTTCCTTCAAGAGATTTTCCTTCAAGAGATTTTCCTTCAAGAGATTTTCCTTCAAGAGATTTTCCTTCAAGAGATTTTCCTTCAAGAGATTTTCCTTCAAGAGATTTTCCTTCAAGAGATTTTCCTTCAAGAGATTTTTCCTTCAAGAGATTTTCCTTCAAGAGATTTTCCTTCAGGAGATTTTCCTTCAAGAGATTTCCCTTCAAGAGATTTTCCTTCGAGAGATTTTCCTTCAAGAGATTTTCCTTCTTCGAGGTTTTCCTTCAAGAGGTTTTCCTTCAAGAGATTTTCCTTCAAGAGACTTTCCTTCAAGAGATTTTCCTTCAAGAGATTTTCCTTCAAGAGATTTTCCTTCGAGAGATTTTCCTTCAAGAGATTTTCCTTCAAGAGGTTTTCCTTCTTCGAGGTTCCCAGGTGGACGTCGAGCTTGCGGATCGACGAGGGTCCGAAGCTCAGGCAATATTGCGCTCCGATGAGTTTTATATCTGATGAATCGCTGGGATATTGAAGGGCGGTTGGAGAGGCTGCGGCGCCTGGCCAGGTGGGATGCTCCGGTTTTGTTTGTTTGTTTGTTTGGTTGGTTGGTTTTTTAAAGGTTTGGGTGGCTTTGTTTTCTATTTTTTTATTGGCGAGGTGGGATACTCCGGTTTTTTTTTTGTTTTTGTTTTTGTTTTTTTTAAAGGTTTGTGGCGTTTTTCTTTTTTTTCTTTTTTTTATTCTTTTTTCTTTCTTTCTTGTTTATGTTGATATGAAGTTTCTGTTTCTTCTTGTTTTTTTGTTTTTTATACTATTTTTTCTTTTTTTTACTGAGAGCTTTGATTTCCCTTTTTATTCATTATTCTTTCTTTTTATTATTATTATCATTATTCATTTTTTCTTTTTTAAATGACTCCCCCCCCTCCCCTCCCCCTCCCCTCCCTTATACTCCCTCCCCCACCCCCTCCCCCACCCCTTCTCCCCTCCCTTCCCCTACCGCCCCCAACCCCCTCCCCACCCCCTTTACCGCGGTTCTCAGTCGAACGAAAGGGAGCGATATTGGCTCGGTGCATTTTCCTTCAAGAGATTTTCCTTCAAGAGATTTTCCTTCAAGAGATTCTCCTTCAAGAGATTTTCCTTCAAGAGATTTTCCTTCAAGAGATTTTCCTTCAAGAGATTTTCCTTCTTCGAGCTTTCCAGGTGTACGTCGCGCTTGCGGATCGACGAGGGTCCGAAGCTCAGGCAATATTGCGCTCCGATAAGTTTTATATCTGATGAATCGCTGGGATATTGAAGGGCGGTTGGAGAGGCTGCGGCGCCTGGCCAGGTGGGATGCTCCGGGGTTTTGGTTTTGTTTGTTTGTTTTTTAAAGGTTTGGGTGGCTTTGTTTTCTATTTTTTTATTGGCGAGGTGGGATGCTCCGGGTTTTTTTGTTTGTTTGTTTGTTTGTTTTAAAGGTTTGGGTGGCTTTGTTTTCTATTTTTTTATTGGCCAGGAGGGATACTCCGGTTTTGTTTGTTTGTTTGTTTTTTTAAAGGTTTGGGGGCTTTGTTTCCTATTTTTTTATTGGCGAGGTGGGATACTCCGGTTTTGTTTGTTTGTTTGTTTTTTTAAAGGTTTGGGTGGCTTTGTTTCCTATTTTTTTATTGGCGAGGTGGGATGCTCCGTTTTTTTTTTTTTTGTTTGTTTGGTTGTTTGTTTTAAAGGTTTGGGTGGCTTTGTTTTCTATTTTTTTTATTGGCGAGGTGGGATACTCCGGTTTTGTTTGTTTGTTTGTTTTTTTAGAGGTTTGGGGGGCTTTGTTTCCTATTTTTTTATTGGCCAGGTGGGATACTCCGGTTTTTTTTTTTAGTTTGTTTGTTTGTTTGTTTTTTAAAGGTTTGGGTGGCTTTGTTTTCTATTTTTTATTGGCGAGGTGGGATACTCCGGGTTTTTTTGTTTTTTTTTTAAGGTTTGGGTGGCTTTGTTTTCTATTTTTTTTATTGGCGAGGTGGGATACTCCTTTTTTGTTTGTTTGTTTGTTTTTTTAAAGGTTTGGGTGGCTTTGTTTTCTATTTTTTTATTGGCGAGGTGGGATACTCCGGTTTTGTTTGTTTGTTTTGTTTGGTTGTTTTAAAGGTTTGGGTGGCTTTGTTTTCTATTTTTTTTTATGGGCGAGGTGGGATACTCCGGTTTTGTTTGTTTGTTTGTTTGGTTGGTTGTTTTTTTAAAGGTTTGGGTGGCTTTGTTTTCTATTTTTTTACTGGCGAGGTGGGATACGCCGGTTTTTTTTTTTTGTTTGTTTGTTTGTTTGTTTTTTAAGGTTTGGGTGGCTTTGTTTTCTATTTTTTTATTGGAGAGGTGGGATACTCCGGTTTTGTTTGTTTGTTTGGTTGGTTGGTTGGTTTTTTAAAGGTTTGGGTGGCTTTGTTTTCTATTTTTTTATTGGCGAGGTGGGATACTCCGTTTTTTGTTTGTTTGTTTGTTTGTTTGTTTTTTAAAGGTTTGGGGGGCTTTGTTTTCTATTTTTTTATTGGGGGGGGGCTTTGTTTTCCATCTTTTTTTTTTATTCGTTTATCTTTCCTTCTTGTTTTTGTTGTTATGAATTTTCTGTTATTTCTTGTTTTTAGTTTTTTTGTTATTTTTACTTTTTTTTGCTGAGAGCTTTGATTTCCCTTTTTATCCATTATCCTTTATTATTATTATTATTATCATTATTCATTTTTTCTTCCTTCTTATTTCTAGTCTTCGTCTCTTTCTTATTTCTACTTATCACATATTATTATTCTCTTTCTTCACTTTCATCATTTTTTCTTTTTTTTGGCTTCATTAAAAATTGTCTGTCACTTGCTTAAACTTATTTTTTTAAGATAAAAAAGTATAGATTATATTTTCATATTCATAAATGTGTATCTGGATGCTCAGTTTTATCTTTTCTTCTAGATTTAAACATGCGTGTAGAATGTAATGGTTGACGAAGTTAGTTTAATTTGTGCGTAAATCCACACACACACACACACACACACGCACACACACACTACCTATCTGCTTGCCTACCTTCCTTCCTACCTACCTGCTTTTCCTATCTCTCAGCGCACGTAAACAAAACCAGGGGTACGAAAGCCTATATTCTTTTTAACGACTCCCCCTCCCCTCCCTTACTCTCTCCCTCCCACCCCCTCCCCACCCCCTTTACTGCTTTTTTAAACGACTCCCCCCTCCCCTCCCTTACTGTCTCCCTCCCCACCCCAGCCCCTCCCCTCCCCTACCGCCCCCACCCCCTCCCCACCCCCTTTACTGCTTTTTTAAACGACTCCCCTCCCTCCCCTCCCTTACTCTCTCCCTCCCCTCCCCACCCCCTCTCCCCTCCCCTCCCCTACCACCACCACCCTCCCCCAGCCCCTCCCCACCCCCTTTACCGCGGTTCTCAGTCGAACGAAAGGGAGCGATATTGGCTCGGTGCATTTTCCTTCAAGAGATTTTCCTTCAAGAGATTTTCCTTCAAGAGATTTTTCTTCAAGAGATTTTCCTTCTTCGAGGTTTTCCTTCAAGAGATTTTCTTTCAAGAGATTTTCCTTCAAGAGATTTTCTTTCAAGAGATTTTCCTTCAAGAGATTTTCCTTCAAGAGATTTTCCTTCGAGAGATTTTCCTTCAAGAGATTCTCCTTCAAGAGATTCTCCTTCAAGAGATTTTCCTTCAAGAGATTTTCCTTCAAGAGATTTTCCTTCTTCGAGGTTTTCCTTCAAGAGATTTTCCTTCAAGAGATTTTCCTTCAAGAGATTTTCCTTCTTCGAGGTTTTCCTTCAAGAGATTTTCCTTCAAGAGATTTTCCTTCAAGAGATTTTCCTTCAAGAGATTTTCCTTCTTCGAGGTTTTCCTTCAAGAGATTTTCCTTCAAGAGATTTTCCTTCAAGAGATTTTCCTTCAAGAGATTTTCCTTCAAGAGGTTTTCCTTCAAGAGATTTTCCTTCAAGAGATTTTCCTTCAAGAGGTTTTCCTTCAAGAGATTTTCCTTCAAGAGATTTTCCTACAATAGATTTTCCTTCTTCGAGGTTTTCCTTCAAGAGATTTTCCTTCAAGAGATTTTCCTTCAAGAGATTTTCCTTCTTCGAGGTTTTCCTTCAAGAGATTTTCCTTCAAGAGGTTCCCAGGTGTACGTCGAGCTTGCGGATCGACGAGGGTCCGAAGCTCAGGCAATATTGCGCTCCGATGAGTTTTATATCTGATGAATCGCTGGGATATTGAAGGGCGGCTGGAGAGGCTGCGGCGCCTGGCGAGGTGGGATGCTCCGTTTGTTTTGTTTGGTTGTTTGGTTTTTAAGGTTTGGGGGGCTTTGTTTTCTATTTTTTTATTGGCGAGGTGGGATACTCCGGTTTTGTTTGTTTGTTTGTTTGTTTTTTTAAAGGTTTGGGTGGCTTTGTTTTTTATTTTTTTATTGGGGGGGGGGGGCTTTGTTTTCCTTTTTTTATTCGTTTATCTTTCTTTCTTGTTTTTGTTGTTATGAATTTTCTCTTCTTTCTTGTTTTTTAGTTTTTTTTATTATTTTTACTTTTTTATACTGAGAGCTTTGATTTCCTTTTTTATTCATTATCCTTTCTTTTTATTATTATTATCATTATTCATTTTTTCTTTTTTAAATGACTCCCCCCCTCCCCTCCCCCTCCCCTCCCTTATACTCCCTCCCCACCCCCTCCCCCACCCCTTCTCCCCTCCCTTCCCCTACCGCCCCCAACCCCCTCCCCACCCGCTCCCCACCCCCTTTACCGCGGTTCTCAGTCGAACGAAAGGGAGCGATATTGGCTCGGTGCATTTTCCTTCAAGAGATTTTCCTTCAAGAGATTTTCCTTCAAGAGATTTTCCTTCAAGAGATTTTCCCTCAAGAGATTTTCCTTCAAGAGATTTTCCTTCGAGAGGTTTTCCTTCAAGAGATTTTCCTTCAAGAGATTTCCCTTCAAGAGATTTCCCTTCAAGAGATTTTCCTTCAAGAGATTTTCCTTCTTCGAGGTTTTCCTTCAAGAGATTTTCCTTCTTCGAGGTTTTCCTTCAAGAGATTTTCCTTCAAGAGATTTTCCTTCAAGAGGTTTTCCTTCAAGAGATTTTCCTTCAAGAGATTTTCCTTCAAGAGATTTTCCTTCAAGAGATTTTCCTTCAAGAGATTTTCCTTCAAGAGATTTCCCTTCAAGAGATTTTCCTTCAAGAGATTTTCCTTCAAGAGATTTTCCTTCAAGAGATTTTCCTTCAAGAGATTTCCCTTCAAGAGATTTTCCTTCTTCGAGCTTTCCAGGTGGACGTCGAGCTTGCGGATCGACGAGGGTCCGAAGCTCAGGCAATATTGCGCTCCGATGAGTTTTATATCTGATGAATCGCTGGGGTATTGAAGGGCGGTTGGAGAGGCTGCGGCGCCTGGCCAGGTGGGATGCTCCGGTTTTGTTTGTTTGGTTGTTTGTTTTTTTAAGGTTTGGGTGGCTTTGTTTTTTATTTTTTTATTGGCGAGGTGGGATGCTCCGGTTTTGTTTGTTTGTTTGGTTTTTTAAAGGTTTGAGGGACTTTGTTTTCTATTTTTTTATTGGCGAGGTGGGATACTCCGGGTTTTTTTTTTTGTTTTGTTTTTGTTTTTTTTAAAGGTTTGGGTGTCTTTGTTTTTTTTTTTTTTATTGGCGAGGTGGGATACTCCGTTTTTTGTTTGTTTGGTTGGTTGTTTGTTTGTTTTTAAAGGTTTAGGGGGGCTTTCTCTTCAATTTCTTTATTGGGGAGGGGCTTTGTTTTTTTTTTTTTCGTTTATCTTTCCTTCTTATTTTTGTTGTTATGAATTTTCTCTTCCTTCTTGTTTTTATTTTTTTTTATTATTTTTGTTTTTTTTTTACTGAGAGCTTTGATTTCGCTTTTTATCCATTATCCTTCCTTATTGTTATTATTAGCATTATTCATTTTTTTTCTGCCTTCTTATTCCTAGTCTTCGTCTCTTTCTTATTTCTACTTATCCCTTTTTATTATTCTCTTTCTTTACTTTCATCATTTTTTCTTTTTTTTTTGGCAACTTCATTAAAAATTGTCTGTCACTTGCTTAAACTTGATTTTTTTTAAAGATTAAAACGTATAGATTATAATTTCTTTTCTTTTACTTTCATATTCAGAAATGTGTATCTGGATGCTCACTTTTATCTTCTCTTCTAGATTTGAACATGCGTGTTGAATGTAATGGTTGACGAAGTTAGTTTAATTTGTGCGTAAATCCACTATTATCATTATTATCATTATTCATTTTTTCTTTTTTAAATGACTCCCCCCCTCCCCTCTCCCTCCCCTCCCTTATACTCCCTCCCCACCCCCTCCCCCACCCCTTCTCCCCTCCCTTCCCCTACCGCCCCCAACCCCCTCCCCACCCGCTCCCCACCCCCTTTACCGCGGTTCTCAGTCGAACGAAAGGGAGCGATATTGGCTCGGTGCATTTTCCTTCAAGAGATTTTCCTTCAAGAGATTTTCCTTCAAGAGATTTTCCTTCAAGAGATTTTCCTTCAAGAGATTTTCCTTCAAGAGATTTTCCTTCGAGAGATTTTCCTTCAAGAGATTTTCCTTCAAGAGATTTTCCTTCGAGAGATTTTCCTTCAAGAGATTTTCCTTCAAGAGATTTTCCTTCAAGAGATTTTCCTTCAAGAGATTTTCCTTCAAGAGGTTTTCCTTCAAGAGATTTTCCTTCAAGAGATTTTCCTTCAAGACATTTTCCTTCTTCGAGGTTCCCAGGTGTCCGTCGAGCTTGCGGATCGACGAGGGTCCGAAGCTCAGGCAATATTGCGCTCCGATAAGTTTTATATCTGATGAATCGCTGGGATATTGAAGGGCGGCTGGAGAGGCTGCGGCGCCTGGCGAGGTGGGATGCTCCGGTTTTTGTTTGTTTGTTTGTTTTTTTAAAGGTTTGGGTGGCTTTGTTTTCTATTTTTTTATTGGCGAGGTGGGATACTCCGGTTTTGTTTGTTTTGTTTGTTTTGTTAAAGGTTTGGGGGGGCTTTGTTTTTTATTTTTTTTATTGGGGGGGGGCTTTGTTTTCCATCTTTTTTTTTATTCGTTTATCTTTCCTTCTTGTTTTTGTTGTTATGAATTTTCTCTTATTTCTTTTTTTTAGTTTTCTTCTTATTTTTACTTTTTTTTTACTGAGAGCTTTGATTTCCCTTTTTATTCATTATCCTTTCTTCTTATTATTATTA
>NC_091566.1:36202986-36205486 GCF_042767895.1 Penaeus vannamei | reverse complement strand
AATTCACATTTGAAGTTTTAAAAGGCCAAGCTGAAGCTTTAGGTCTACAGGGGAAAGATGTTGCCCAATATATTATCCGACAACAAAGAGCTAAAGGAGGATTTTCAACTAGTAGAGATTGAGGTAGAGGTTGAGACGGAACAAGTTGAATTAGAAGCTGAAAGAGAACGTACTAGATTAGAGCATGAATTGGAAATGGCTTGGATAAATAAGTTGGGGAAACTTATGAGCAATTTTCCACTCAGGAAGATGTTTTGATCACTGGATTGAATTCTGTAACACTGATAAGAGCTATGAATCATTAAAAGACTTCATGCTATTAAATCAGCTGATGGTTTCACTTTCCCCAGATCTTCATGTTTATGTGAAAGAACACATGTCATCCTTGTCTGAAGCAGTACGTCTGGCTGACAACTGGGCTTCCGCTCATGATGCATACCCTGACCTGATAAAGGTAAGAGAATTATGGCTACAAAACCTCTTGACTTATGAGCAACTAGATTTAAAAAGGAATTTTTCAAAGATAAAGTGTCATGGATGTGGGGAAATGGGACATATCAAACCTTGTTGCTCTAAAAATCCCCTTGCCTTTAAACAATATTCATCTGCAGTCCCAACTCAAAAGATTGGATTTTTTGCTTTTAAGACCTAGATTCGGGTTGTAATTGCGTAATTGTATTGGAGAACATACTACCAGATGTAGACCTCACTAATACTGAAAAGGTCAAAGTTCAAGACTGTCCAGGAAGAGTTGACAACTTTCCTAGAGTCAAGTGTTATTTGAAATGCCCTTATTACACTGGATGGGTTAATGCTTTAAGAGCTCCAATTAAGTGTTGTAGTGTCTTGTTAGGAAACGTACCAGGTGTATTTGACCCTTAGAAAAGTTTAGTGGTGATACTTCTCATGAACAGCAAACGTGCAGTTTAAACAAGAGCTTGTAAGACAAAACGGGTGCATCCATTATTTTTGCCTGAAATTGAATCCTTAAGCAGGAATTTCCCAAGTTGCAGTCTCTGTCCATCTCTTTCAAAGACTAGAGAGATTAAGTTCAAGAGAGCTAGATAGAATGTGAGATGGTACAGAGTTCAAGTTTGAAGAACGTAACGGCTTGATTTATCGTATTTGTGTGTACTCAGATTGCAGCCAAAGAATTGGAAAGTCTTCTTTAGTTGTGCCAACTGAATGTAGAGCAGTCATTCTTTCAGTTGCCGATGAAAACCCTCTTGCTGGACATTTTTCATATCATAAAACTGAAATGAGGGTTAAAGATAATTTTTATTGGCCAAATATGGGAAGTGACTTAAGGGATTACTGCAAATCATGTGACAAATGCCAAAGGATGTCTGTTAAGGGGCGGGTGAAACCTGTACCATTGAAACAAATGCCCACTTTAACGGAACCATTCTCTCGGGTTTCCATTGATTTAGTAGGTCCACTTTCTCCATCTTCCGAAGGCCATAGATATATTTTAACTTTAATAGACTTTGCTACTGGATTTCCTGAAGCTTTCCCTGCATGTGTCACATACATTCGTGTCATGCGTTCAGTTGGTGGCTTAGATAAAGTTTTTTTTATTTTGATAATATTTTCATTCATACTAAGACCTGGGAAGAACACATTGTGCTTAATATGGTACTTGATCATTTACATACTCATAACCTGACTGCTAAACCATCTAAGTGTAGGTTTGGGTATAAATATATAAATTATTTAGGATTTATTGTTGATGGAAATTTCTTGCATACCCAACATATTAAGATTGAAGCTATTTTGAACCTGCCACCTCCAGCCACTAGAAAGTCTTTACGGTCATTTCGGTCATACAGATTTAGATCAGTTCATGTTGCAGGTCATGATAATATTGGGGCTGATTTACCTAGCCGTGCAGTTGGTTGATTGGTTGATTGTATGGTCTATTTTCTTTTTTGGTCTATCTATCCGGTGGATAGATACTTGTTGGAGGAGCTGTGTAACGGCAGAATTAATTTATTTACAAAGAATGTTTTGGTCAGGAATGTCCGAATAGTATTTGAGTCGAGTGTTTCAAATGAAAATTAGAACTGGGTGTTCAAACTCAATATTGTGTCATTCTGGCGCTCGAACTTTCACTCTTACTCGAGCACCAATGAAAATGCTACTATTTTGATATGTTTTGTGTATTGATATATATATATATTTAAGTTTTGTAATAAATCCTAAACATGTTCTTGAGTTTACCTTAATTCCTCTAAACTAGTAAAGTTTTGACATCAAAAGATCCTGTCTTCAGACATCCATATATACATATACACACGTATACACACACATGTACACACACACACTCATTTACACACACACTCATGTACACGTACACACACTCATGTACATGTACACACACTCATGTACACGTACACACACTCATGTACACGTACACACACTCATGTACACGTACGCACACTCATGTACACGTACACACACTCATGTACACGAACACGTACACATACACACACATGTACAC
>NC_091566.1:36194230-36197486 GCF_042767895.1 Penaeus vannamei | reverse complement strand
AAATTCGCAACTTATTAAAAAAAAAAAAAACATTACATAAAAAAGTAAATTTGAATCCACGCATTTTTCACTATATATACACAGTGTCTCTGCACTTTTGTCAATATGCAAATACTTTTTTTCACATTCCCTACCGTAAAGAGAACAATAGTGGAATACAGAATATTGGTTCGCTATAAAAGAATATTCGTGTGATTTTTATGCCTTCTGTTTCGTAAAAATGGGGATTCATATTTCGTTCGTTCCACTGTGACTGTAATAGTGATACAGTTGGCTACAAAACTTTATAACTGGGGACGTATTGTCAATAACATCACATCCTAAAATTCTATAGTCAATAGCCGTCCTCTCTGTCTTTTATGTATTTCCATTTCAACGATTATTTCATTTGAGTTCTATATTTTTCTTTTTTTTCTGATGCATTTTTTTTCTTTTTTATTCTATTTTCTTTCTTTCTTTTATTTTACTTTCTTTCTTTCTTTCCTTCTTTCTTTCTTTCCTTTCATCCTTCCTTCTTTCATTTTCCTTTCTTTTCTTTATTTATTTCTTTTCTGTCTTACTTTCTTTCTTCTGCAATCTTTCTTTTTTTCCTTTCTTTCATCTTATTTTCTTTCTTCCGTTTCTTTTCTTTCTTTCGTGTTCGTCTCTTTTCAATGAATTTCGTTGACTTTCATAAAGAATCTGGATAATTATCAACCATAAGTGATAATTTTTATTTCCGTCGCGTATTTATAGGTTCGTATCTATGTCATTTTAAAAAAAATATTATTACTGATTTTCTTTCGTATCTGTATTTGTTTGTGGCTACTTTGTTCTTCTGCCAATCTCTTTTTTTTCTTTTTTTCTATTTGATTCTTTGTCTTTCTGTTTAATTCCTTTTATAGTTGTCCTTGTTTTTTTTTCTGTGTATGTTTGTCTGATTTTTGTTTTACTTTGTTTTAATTGCTTGCATTATTCATTCATTATTCATTCTATCGGATAACTAACAAAGCAGAAGAGTAGTCAGTATTTTGCATAAGACAGGAATAGAATTAGGGGGAAATGTGAAATAAATAAAGTGGAAAGCAATATGGGACAGGATTAACACAAGAAGGCCAATGGCAAGTCACACATACACATATAAATGCATGCATACATACATACATACATACATACATACATACATACATACATACATACACACGCATACTTACATACAGATATACACAAGCACACACACAGGCACACACACACACACACGCGCACACATATGTGCGTGTGAGGCCTAAAAGGGTGATAATGCTTAACCCTCACTGAAAGTTTTTTTTCAGAATATTTATTAAGGCAATCCTAAAAAAGATCATGAACTAGCTAAACAAAATAATAAACCGACTATAATAAACCATTATAGCACAATACCAAAAAAAAAAAAAAAAAAAACATCACACATGCATCCACACACACACACACATACATACATACACACAGATACACACACGCCCGCACACAGGCACACACACAAACATATATGTGTGCGCGTGAGGCCTAAAAGGGTGATAATGCTTAACCTTCACTGAAAGGATTTTTTTTCCAGAATATTTAATCAGAAAATCCTAAAAAGGATCATGAACTAACTAAACAAAATAATAAACAAACTTTTACAAACCATTATAACACAATACAAAAAAAAATAATAGAGAGAGAGACGGGCGGCAGAATAAGCAAGAGAAATGAAAATAGACAGATAGATAAATGGATTTATGGCCAGAAGCATAAATAACTAACGCAAAAACAGGCCTTTTTCGGATGCCTTCTCTCTCTCTCTCTTTCATTATTCACAACGGCATACAAGCCCATTTATTATTCAGGTCCCGGATGTAATTATCGACCTTGTGTCTGTTATTCGGGACAGTAGGCCTGGAGGAGGGGAAATAAGACAAAAGAGGAGAGGGAAGAGGAAGGAGAAAGGGGAGAAGAGAGGGAGGGAGAGGAAGAGGAGAGGGGAGAAGAAAGGGGGGGAAGAGGGAGAAGAGAGGGAGGGAGAGGAAATAGAGAGGTAAGAAAGGGAAGGAGAGGGAGGAAAAAGGGGGGGGGAGGGAGAAGAGAGAGAGAGAAAGGAAGGAGATAAGTAAGAAGAGGAGGGGGAGGAAAAGGAAGGAGAAAGGGAAAAAGAGAGGGAGGGAGTAGAAGGAGATGAACGAAAAAGGGGTAAAGTGGTGGAGGAGGAAGAAGGAGGGAAAAGGTTAAGAAGAGGAGAAGAAGGAAGAAAGAAAAGGTAAGAATAGGAAGAAGAAAATACTAAATCGTTAAAAGAGGAGAAAGAAGAAGAAAGAGAGAGGTGAATAAAGAAGAAAAAGGAAGAGGAATGGATACGATCTCCCTCTGGCTCGGAGATGAGAACATCTTTCGGAAAGCATCATGTCCCCATTAACAGGTTATTCATAAATACAACCAAAATGAAACTCTTTCATATAGACCAATAGTTTATATAGGCCTATACATACAACAAGAGATTCCATAATACTATCAAGCTGAAACTTTGTTTATATAGGCCTATAGTTTATATACACCTATAGATACAACAAGAGATTTCGAAAAGCTATCAAGCTGAAAGTCTGAAATAGTTTATATAGGCCTATAGATACAGCAAGAGATTCTTAAAAACTATCAGGCTGATTTTTTATATAGGCCTAAAGATACAACAAAACATGCCGGTTTCATCCATTCGAAGATAGAAAAATAATTAATTCAAAACACAGAAGACAAACGAAAATCCCAAATACCGAAATAAAACGAAAAAAAAGAGATAAAACTCAAAAAATAATAGCAAAAAATAAAGATAAATAAAACGAAAAGAAATAAAGAATAACGAGTACAAATAAAACACGGATAAAAAAAATAGATCAATAAAAAGGAGAGACAATAAGAAACAGAAAGGCAAAAAAAAAACAAAGAACAAAAAACAAAGAAAAGAACACATCTCATGGCACTGTTATCACGAATTCCTTGTCATTCCTCTCCTTTTTGCTGGAGAATTACGCTGAGGGTCTTATTCTCTCGTCATCCCGTCACCGAGGCATGCGTGACGGAATGTGGTAAAGCGTGAGAGAGAGAGAGAGACAGAGAAAGAGGCAGAGAGAGAGAAGAGTGAGTGAGAGAGAGATAGAGAGAGGGAGAGAGAGAGAGAGATAGAGAGAGAGAGAGAGAGAGAGAGAGAGAGAGAGAGAGAGAGAGAGAGAGTAGGGAAGGGGAAAGAGAGAGAGACTAGGGGAGACAA
>NC_091566.1:36154230-36166730 GCF_042767895.1 Penaeus vannamei | reverse complement strand
TTTCATCCCTGGAGAATTTTTTATTCATTTTGTATTTTGCTATGTTTTAGCTTTGTTTTCATGGCCTCGATTTTTTTCAACTCTTCAAGCGACTTCAAATGGTGAAAGTTGTGTGCCGAAAGGGGCCAGCGTCGTAGCAGAGGCCCAGCGAGGACACCATGGAGAGCGTGGAGACGAATCCGCACTCACGATGCACACATGCGCACAAACGCACAAACTCGAGGTCGTGCAGAGTTTGCAACATTTTCATTATTACAAACATATACCATATTTTCATATCTGCAACATTACTAACTGCACGATTGTTTTTTCTGTTGGCATCATCTCTAGCAGTTCTCTGAAAAGATGAAGAGAAATGCAATAGTTTCAGATAAACTGGACAGAAAGATCAAGATCATATTACGATAACAAAGCTCATGCATTATGAAGAAAGTGAAGACAAAAAGCTCATAAAACTTACAACTTCACTGAGGAACCCCTCTGGCTTCCCGCCTTGTTTTTTTAACCCTTCCCATTGCGTCTGGATATCTGTAACATAAATGTGTATGAATAAAACTAGACAAATGATTGCATAAATAATAATCTTAATCAACAACAAAAAACATAGATTTGAGGTTAAATGATACCAGATAAATAATAGCCTAAATCATAATAACATTGTATCTAATTGTTGATATAATTATCATATCTATCATTACTCTTATTATTACCTCCACATAGGAGGTTACGTTTTTGGTAGCGTTGGTAAGTTCGTTTGTTCATTAGCAAGATAACTCAAAAATTTATGAACTGATTTTTATGAAATTCCTACCAATGTGCCTCAGCCCAACTTAGATGACATTAAGATTTGGTGGTGATGAATTATTAATCATGATAAGAATAATGATAAATTAGACACAAATAAGTTATAATAATAATAACAAATAAGTTGTAATAATAATAATGTTGATAATGAAGATAATAACAATAATGGTAATAATGATAGCAGTAATATAACAATAACAATAATTATTATTACTATTATGATAAGAATTACATTATTGATGATGGTGATGATAATGATAATGATGTGATAATGATAACAGTAATAACAATCATAATACTAATTATCATTATCATTATAATGATACCCCCAATCCCTGGCTCGTTGTTGAGGTGGGGGGAAGAGACGGGGACTGGGCCCCAATGCAGGGATCTCCCCTTTCTTGGGCCTCAACGCTCGACTCAACTAATTTTGCATGGTCCTTTCTCCCTTCTGCTCTTTCGTTTCCGTCCCTTCTCCGACCACTTCTACTGTCCACTTCCTAAGATATAAGAGCCGTGCTGAAATGATGAAAGGCTGACTTTGTGCTAGTCCTGAACAGCCTGAGGGAGCCATGTCTCTTACCCCTCAAAAGGAACCTGAGCGGTACAGTCTCTTTCCCTAACACAATCAAGGCTTCCCATGGCCTCTACCCAGGCAACCTTCTTCATCAATCACCCCATCCACTCTTATTACTATTTTACAGCCCTATACTCCCTCTTCCACATATCCACGTACTTTTACCACCCCCCAACTCTGCAAATATCTTATATTTAGCCCAGCCAAATGAGGCTGATTTTTCTTGATCGCCTCCAGCTCTTTACTCAGGCAACACTCTTCTCTTTCAACAATGTCTCCAAAAACAAGTAGGCAGAGCTCTTTTCTGTACCCAACACGATCGTTCCCGTCTCGTTATATATACATTTGAAACCCAAGCTATAGCATTATCAAATCTAGCTGATCTCTCCATGTAAGAAAATCTTTGTCTCACAAAATTCTCCAACCAACTCCACTGCAGAAACTATGGAAGATATTCAAAATTATTTGCTTGAGTCACAAAGTTCCACACCTCATGCTCCCTCACACTCAAAGTGACTGCCAATATCCATCCTCCCCCTACTCATGTTCCCCCTACACCCCTTCCTCCTACTCCCTCTCAACACAACCCATCCCCCTCAACTCCAACTACTGCCAATATCCATCCTCCTCCTACTCACATTCCCCGACACAAACTTCCTCCTACTCCCTCTCAACACAACCTATCCCACGCAGCTCCCACTACCCCAACATTAACTCTCCCTCCATCCCCTCAATCCCTCCCACTCCCACTCCCTCCTGGATACACACGTGAATCCCATATGTAAAACTATGCCCTTCCCCAGATCCTCCACATCCCAATACCCCTAATGATACTACACCAACCCCTCCCCCTTCCCTCTAATTCCTAATCTCACCCCCTTCTTCCCCTTTAAATTCTCCAACATGCACTATATACATATATAGCTCTCCTAAATTGGAATATTTGCAGTTTCTGTTCTCACAAACCTGACCATCATATCCTTTTTTCTTATAATCCATCCATTATCTGCTTCCAAGAGACTTTTCTTACACATACTCATATTCCAATTCCCAACTAATATTTTGTCTCTTTCTCACACTCCCTTCATGTCTCGTCTATACTTCACATTCAGATCTGCCCCTATGTCCCCTATGTAGTGTCCCTCTTTCAGTTCCACGCATTCTGTTGTCCTGTCCACACTTTAATACAGCCTGCACCTCTGCTTTCCCCTACCTATACTCTCTTCACCGTCTTCACAACCTGTCAGACATCCTTACAGAATCCCACAATTTTTGCTTTCACAACCTGTTCCCCTTCCTCAGACGCATACACATCCTTCACTTGATTTAATCCCCTTACCTAAACCCACCATAACCCATTCACACATTAGCTCCTTTACCCATCTTTAAACCTTCAATACTACTTAAGATAGCTGACACATTATTATCGCCCTTCACCACCTTTTAATATACCTTCCTATAGTGCTATACGACCTTTGATGTCAAGGCACATTCATTTTGCTTTTTAACCATTAACTATTCACCATTTTTATAATGATAATTATCACAATTACCATTTTTATAATGACAAGTATTATTGCTATTTCCATCATCATTATCCTTATCATTATAATCATCATCATCACTGTTACAATTTTCATTATCATCAATATCATCATTATTGCCTTATTATTATTATTACTATTATAGCATTTATTGTTTTTACCATCATCATTAATGATATTATCATTATCATTACTATGATTACTCTTATTATTACTTTTTTTTTCTCTTATTATCGTTTTCATTACCATTACTACTACTATTATAGCCATCATAATCATGCTTATTATCAATGTCATAAATATTATCATTAAAATTACTATTATTATAATTATTATTATTAATATCAATATTATTCTCATGACTGCAAGGATGATATTTTCAACTTTATATATAATGAAGATAATAACATTAATTATCATTATTATCATTACTATCATCATTATTATTGTCATAACTGTAATAATACTAATGAAAGGTTAAACAATAATAGTGTTAGAGTTATAGTAATCCAAACTATGAAGCATTAATATTTCATTACAGCCATTCCTCGAACTTCAAGACCTTATACCATTAAATGTGTTCCATGGTGGAATTCTGATTGCACCAAAGCATTTTGCTTAAAACGAGCAGCCTAGAACAGTTATCGCTACAAACAAGGCACCCCTCACCAGCTATCAGCCCTTATCTCCGTTAAAAGAGCATCTGCCCATCTTCGCCGTACAATCAGAAACAGTAAAACAAATAGCTGGCAAAATTATGTTTCCTCAATTACATCTACATCTATTTCAGCTGTTTGTCGACAGATACATAAATTATCAAGCAAACATCCCCAATCCTGCACCCGTCCTCCATATTCGAGATACTTCTCATTTCTGGGCCTATCGAAGTAGCCAATGAACTGGGCGACTATTTTTACCAAGTCAGTAGTGGCTCTCACCTTTCCCCACACTTTTCTTCCATTAAAGCCATTAAGGAATGCACCCTTATCACCTTCACCCTATCCTCTGATGAGTCCGATAATGCTCCTTTCTTCTTCTGAAATCAATGCTGCATTACAGTCATGCCGCAACACTCATGAAGGCCTTGATGGTATTCACTATCGTATGCTCCGACACCTCCCATATTCCTCTCTATACTTCCTTTCAACTATTTTCAACAACATACGGGAACGTCAGGAAATTTTCCTTCTCATTGGCGCGAAATTCTTATCCTACCTTTCTTAAAACCCAATAAATCAGGTACCCTACCCCAAAATTACTGCCCATTGTTCTAACTAGCTGCTTGTGCAAGCTACTAGAACAAATAGTTAACTTCCACTTAATGTGGTATCCGCCGTGCCCAAAGTACAGCAGACCCAATTGCCCATTTCGAGACATATATTACATCTGCATTTGCATGCCATAAATCCATATTAGCCATATTCTTTGATCTAGAAAAAGCATATGATACCACATGGCGGTACCATATTTGCCAACAATTGGAAACATGGGCGTCTTCATAAATCTTTTCTTTCTAAATGTACTTCCCAGGTCAAAATTGCCTCTTCCACGTAATCATCCTTTCCTCAGTTCGAAGGCGTCCCACAAGGAAGTGTACTTAGTACCAATTTATTCCTTCTTGCTGTAAATGACTTACCACCAGGAGCCCAGGCCTCACTATATGTTGATGACTTAACCATCTACGCATCTGGCACATCCATGCAAGATCTCTGTCAATTCCTTCAGTCTGCAATAACATCAGTAACTTCTTGGACCACTAACTATGGCTTTCGCTTCTCTACCTCCAAATCTTTCCCCATCCTTTTCTCTCGCTCCCGTATAGGTCCCAAACCTCCACTCTTCTTATATAACGCTCCACTCCAATACCATTCTTCAGGCAAATTCCTAGGCATTATATTTGACTCCAAATTGTCCTGGCGAGACCATATCTTGTACATCAAAGATAAAGGTCAACACCGCCTCCGAATCTTACAAACTCTTTCACACATCTCCTGGGGCTCAGATTGCAAAACTCTCCTCCATCTTCATGTTACCTTGATCCTCTCCACCCTAGATTATGGATGCCATATCTACTCTGCCTCAACCTCCCTTCGTGCTCACCTAGATACAATCCACCACAGCGGTCTCCGCTTAGCCTTAGGCACTTTCCGCTCCTCTCCAGTTGAGAGCCTGTATACTGAGTATGGCATGCCATCCCTCTCTCGACACGATGCTATGTTTGATTCCACCAACTCTCCCTTGCCAAACTAACTATTCCACAATCCTTGCTTCCAACCTTTACCTCTTCTCCACATTTACCAACTCCTTTCCCCATACGCATGGATACCCTCCTCTCCCATTCCCTCTTTCCTCACCTCCAACCTCTCCTATTTTCTGTCCATACCATTCCTCAATGGCTTATACCTAACCCCTGTATTTGCTCCTCAGTTTTCCTTGACCCACCAAAACCAGATATTTCCCCCTCTATCCTTCTCACTCATTTCCTTAACCATGTCTCCATTCATTCCTCCAGCATTCGTGTTTACACTGACGTTTCCAAATCCACCTCAGGAGCTGGATTCGCAGTAACCTTCCCAAATCGCACTTTCAAATACACCCCCCTTCCTGAATCTAGTATCCTTACTACAGAACTGTATGCACTCCTTTTTTTTTTTTAGGACGCATATACTCACTCCCCTCTTCCTCTTTCACTATTTTTACTGACACCCGTAACTCTTTAACCATCAAAGTTTATGCAGTCGACCAATCCCCTTGCCTGTAAGATCCAGAACTGGCTATTTTATCTATCCCCACATCATAAATCTAACAGATTTTGCTGGGTGCCCAGCCATTTTGGAATCCCTGGCAATGAACAGACAGATACTCTTGCATGCTATGCCGCAATGTCCACATCACCTCAACGATGCTTCTAACATATTCCAGCTACGGATTATTACCCCCACTTTAAAACCTTCTTCATCATCAATCTCCTCTTGGTCACCTCCATATCACAGGAATAAACATTGGGAGACGGCCCTCGCACGCTAATGTATTGGCCACACCCGCCTAACACAGGCCTATCTAATGTCATGCTCTGACCCGCCCCTATGTCCTCTATGTAATGTCCTTCTTTCAGTTCCAAACATTCTGTTGTCCTGTCCACGCTTTAAAACAGCATGTACCTCTACTTTTCCACACCTATCCTCCCTTCAGCGACCCCCCCCAATATAGACATCCTTACAGAATCCAACAGCTTCTCCTTCCTCAGACGCATAATATCCTTCACTTGATCTAATTCCCTTACCTAAACCACCATAACCCTTTCACTAATCAATCCCTTACCCTTCTTCAACCTTTCAACATTAAATAGTTGACGCATAGCAACTATCACCTGAAATTACCCTTTACTATACCTTCCTAAAGTGCTATATGACCTTAGATGTCTAGCACATATATTTTGCTTTTAACTAGACCATTTCCATTAAGAAAATAAGGGGGGGGGGGTGTTGGAACGTGTGAATTCCATAGAGTTTTGCTGAAAGGTGGGTTGAGTTACCGTATATTTTTTGATTTCTGGCATGTCAGCCCATAGAATTTCAAAGATGGTGGTTACATCCGTAGAGTTTCATTAGCCAATTTTGAGCATTTTTTTTGGCTAGTTTTACGCATTCTTGATTGTAATTATTCTTATTTAAACCTGTTTTACCCCATAATATCCCTGATATACTTCATGCCATCCCCTGCTAACGGGACTATCAAGATCGTCGATGGAGAAATAGTACTCAATCTCTTGAATGATTCATTTGCAGAAGAAACACCAAAAATCAATTAAATCATAGGATTTCATGCAGAAAAACATTTTTTTTTTTCAACTTAGTCTCTGGAAGGGCACATCGTTCTCTGTAATAATTACCACATCCATTAAACAATTTCAACACACCTTTTATTGTAACAATTAGAGGTTGAAGAGGGCGACGCACGTACATAGATCAAAAATGACACCGTCATCTTATAGAGCAGAAAAAATAAAGTAGGATAGAAAGAATTCTAAGATGCAGAGGCCTTATATTTACCATTAATAGGTGCATAAGGCCATTTTCCAAATGAAGTACCCGGCAGAGAACAAAAGATTCCACCAGTTCCACCTCGTCACAACTCGTCTGTACCCTCCACAATGACAGTCTTAAATGTATTGATAATGTTATTTGGTAATAATTTGACATAATAATTTGACGAAGTTTCGTTCGGATTTTGCATTTATTCCTAAATTTTCAATTTTGATTCCACTACTTCTCCCCTGTGTGTATCCCTCCCCCCTTTCAAACCCCCGATTCTCTACAGGTCCCCCAAGATTGAGAGGGGTAGGAGAAAAAAAAGAAATTGGCATGGCTGTCTTACTTATAATTACTGGTCAGGTATTATATCCGAGGCTCGACAACAGGTGGTTAGTACGTTTTAAATTGGTTTAAATGATAACTGGAAGACTGCACATATATATTGCATGGAATATTTATAATAATTATTAATAAAATATGTGTAACAATGTCTTTAAGGCTAATATTACAATAACCACAGTATTAATAAAAATTACTAACAGTTTGACATAAGTACGTTGGTTAATGTTATGTCTCGGTATTCAGGTTTGTATGATTACAAAAATGTTATAATGTATAAAAAAAAATGTGTCGGATATCGAGTTCGTATGCATTACGTTTTGTGCTTGTTTACTTTTGATGCTTTTCATTCGTTCTCTGTCGGACAGAGTTTGGCTCGTCTTACTGATTATACTGTTATTTTTGTTTTCAGAATAAAAAGCTCGTCTTTAAGAAAAAGATAGATATTGACATTTTTTAAAAGGTATGTATAACATTTTGACATTTACAGGTTTATAGTGACATCATCTCCCCCACACCCCCCCCCCCCCCCATTTGGAACCGTGCAATCGAATACATCTATTACCCCCCCTCCCCCCTTCTTTGGAACAGTCTCTGCGAGGGTGCGTCGCGGTCTTCAACAATTGTAACATTGTAACACTCCAAAGAGCAAACGACTCGGCAACAAATGAATATAAAATGATATCCAACCGCTACAACACTGGCCACATGGTAGAACATCCACAGATTCCAATGACAAAAACATACAAAACATAACATAACACCATTACCACATATTTATCACACAGTAATATGCCTTAACACTAATATCAAACATAATGATTGCCATAATACTCACGACACTACAAATCACAATAAAAATACTACGGAGAAGGGCCAGAGCAATCCCTCTTCTTCTTCTTCTTTCTTCTTTTATAGGGTTTTAGACCATTTTTTGTCTATATTCCCTGGATCCTTTCTTGCAGTTTTTCTTTATCTTCAGATTATATTTATTATTCTTGATCTTTGTAGAAATATCTTTGTATGTCTCAAGATGTAATACTTCTTCACAGGATGTTGATTTGCTCCTGTAATTAATAAATTTAAGTAAGGGTTTTGTATTTCTATTTTGTTCAATGCTTGTATTAATTTTGTTCTGTATGAATTAAATCTCGGACATTGTAAAATTAAGTGTTCTGGTGTTTCTTCTTGATTATTACACCATTGGCACATAGGGTCTGCTTCTATTTTTAGTTTGTGCAAATGTTTTTTAAGTCTTGTGTGTTTTGTCATGTCTTGCAATGGTCACATCTATTTTTCTGTTTTGTAATCTTGTCCACGGTTGTGGGTTGTGATCTTTGATTAGATAATTTTTTATGTTTAGAATTTCTTTTAAACTGTCTTTCCAGTTTTCTTGTTTTTTTCATTTTTATTTCTCTTATTGTGTTTGTTGAATTTTGTGTCATGGTTATGGGATCTCTAATTTCATGAGCTTTTTTTGCTGCTTTGTCTGCAATTTCGTTTCCTTTTATATTTTTATGTGAAGGAATCCACTGTATTTCTATTTGTTGCTTTTGTGTGTTTAATAATAGTAGTAATGATTGTATTTAATATATCATAAGTTTATATTTTCTTGGTTTGTAGTTTTTTATTGTTTGTATGGATGCGAGTCTGCTAATATTACTGTTTTCTGTAATCTATTGTTGTTTATGTAAATTAGTGCTTGTTTTATTGCAAATAATTCTGCCTCTATTATTTCTGTATTGTTTGGCAATTTCCATAAGGTTGTAATGCTTTTATTTTGTATATATATGGCTGCTGTTGTTGAAACTGGTTCTTTTATTTTTTATCCGTCTGTGTAAATTTTTTGGTAATTTTGGTATATGTATTTTCTATGTAGTGAAAATGTTGTTGTATCATTTGATGTGGTGTGTTTTTATTCATGTTTTACATGGTTTGTTTCTATGTCTTTTATGATGTCAGACCATGGAGGGATTGGGGAAATATTAGGGACTGTGTCTACTTTTAGTTTTATTTTCCATTTCTTACATGTTTCTATAACTTTATATAGAAGTGTTTTTTTGTCTTTGTTCGGTTTGAAGTTTTCTATGCATTTTATGGATAATTGTTTTATTGGTAGATGTTTTCTTTTTCTAAATTTTTAATTAATTGAATGCATTCTAATTCTTTTATCCTATTTGTTATTGGCATTTGATTTGTTATAGTTTGCAGTGCTATTATTGGAGTTGATCTGAGGGATCCTGTGGCAATTCTTAGTGCATAGTTTTGAATTTGTTCTAATTTTTTAGATTCATTTTTGTTTGTTCCACTATATATTGTTACTCCGTATTCTATAATCGGTTTTATATATATATTAAAGAATTTTGTCAATGTCTCTCTGTTTGCTCCCCAACTCAGTGAGGTTAATTTTTTCATAATATTCATCCTATTCATCGATTTTGTTTTTACATATTCAACGTGTTTTTTCCATGTTAATTTGGGGGCATCGAATATCATACCTAATTTCTTATGGTTATTTGTGTATTCTAGTTCTTCGTTTCCTATTTTTATTATTGGATTTTGTTCTAGTTTTTTTATTTGTGAAACACATTACTTTACTTTTGGTTGGATTTATTTTGTTTCCATTTCTCTGCCCATTCTTTTATTTTGTTTAGACTTTGTTCTAAATTTTTTTTTGCTTCTACTAGATTCTCGTTTGATGTTATTAGAGTTATATCATCAGCAATTACTTTATCAGTTTCTTTTGGGAGTTTTATGTCTGACATTACTAAGTTAAATAAGGTTGGGCTGATTGGAGATCCTTGTGGGACTCCAATTAATATTTTTCCGACAGCTGATTTTTTTTCCCTGATTTTAATTTGAAAAGTTCTATCGCATAGGAAATTGTTTATCCATCTTATTATTTTGCCGCTTAATCCTATGTTTTTTGTTTTTATTAGGATAGTTTCATGATTAACTATGTCAAATGCTTTTTCTATATCGAGACATGTTATTAGGGCATACTTTTTTTCTTTAATTGCTTCTCTGATTTTCATTTTGATTATCTGTATTGCATCTATTGTGTTTCGATTATGTCTAAAGCCTATTAGGTCTTCATCTAGCTTATTTTTCTCTATCCACCAGTTTATTCTTCGTGTAATTATGTTTTCAAAAATTTTGCCTATGCATGGTGTTCTACTAATAAATCTATATGAGTTGGTTTTGGATGGGTCTTTATCTGGTTTGTAAATTGGATTAATTATTGCTATTTTTAGTTCTTGTGGGTAATCTCCTAATTCCCAATATTTATTAAAGTTTGTTAAAATTATTTCTATTATTTTGGGGGGGCATTTTTGTAGAATTCATATGTTATACAATCTGGCCATATGCTTTCCCATTTTTTGTATTCCTTATAGCGTATGCTAATTCTTCTAATGTTATGTCTTTATTTATAACATCATCATTGTTACTATTTAATATTTCTTCTTTTTCTGTTCTTGTTAATAGTTTTTTCTGTTTGCCTACTGGTTATGTTTTCATATTTTCTAAATAGTTCTAGTTTTATTAGGATGACTGGGTAATTATTACTTATCAGGGGGTAGTTACTTCTTGTTATTTTTCCTGTTTGTTTTTTTATGAAATTCCATATTTTTTTTGTGGGGGTCTTAAAGTTTATAGAGATGCAAAATTTTTCCCATGAATTCCTTTTTTCCATTTCAATGACATGTTTTGCTTCTGTTACTAGTTTTTTATAATTGTCTGTTTTCTATGCGTGGTCTTTTCCTCCATTTATTATATGCCTTATTTCTTTTTATTATTTCATTACATTTGCTATTCCACCATGGTTTGTTCGGTTTATTATTTATTGTTTTACTATTGTAGTTGAAAATTTTCTCTCCTGTTTTTTCTAACAGTTCTAACAGTATTTTTATCGTTATATCTACATTTATTTTGTTTATTTCTGAAATGTATCTCTGCCATCCTTCTTCTGTGAAATTCCACTTTCTTTCTAAGTTTATTGAGTTTATTTGATAATTGTCTTCTTTTATGATTATTGGAAGGTGGTCGCTAGCTAGGCGTGGGCCTGTTGTAATTTCAAAATGATTAATCGTCGGTGATCCCAAAACTAGGTCTAATGTAGATTCTTTATTCGTTATTGAATCTACTCTGGTTATTTGTCCTTTTGGTGTTAGAAGTATAATATTATTTTGATTTATCAAATTGACAACTTTTTCATGTTACATTATTTAATTTATTGTTATTTGTGTTCCAATTGGGATGGTGTGCATTGAAGTCACCTATTATTAATTTTGGGTCTTGTAATTGATCATGATAGTATTGAAATTCTTCTTCTCTAATATTATTACAAGGATTATATATTAATATCATATTAAGCCATTTTTCTTTATATTGGACTTTTACACCTAGGATTTCTATCCAATGTTGGTACATATCATTTAAATTTAGTTTCCTAAATTGTACATCTTTTCTAATTCCTAAAATTAACCCTCCACCAATTTGATTTTTCCTGTCTTTCCTAATTATATCATAATTATTTATTTTAAAATTATCTTTATCTTTTAACCAAGTTTCGCATAATGCGATTACACCTGGGTTTTCTTTATAGATTAAATAATCTAATTCTGATTCTTTTCTATGGATAGAATGAGCATTCCATAGAATTATTTTATTCATTTATTAATCTAATTATTTGTTTTAGAATTGGGGTAAAATCTTTTGTTGTTTCAATTATTATTTCTAAAAAGGATTTCTTTGAATTGATATTGTTTATCAAATTTGTTATTGCTTTTATTATAGTTTTTGTGGTAGTTACCCAGTTTGAATTCTCTTTATCTTCTTCTTCTTCTTCTTCTTTTCTGTTTTTTCCCTTTTGTTTTTCGGTCTATGTGTTTGGCACAGGTGATGGGTGATGGTGTATTTGGGTTAAAGGTGTAGTTTTTGGGTTTGGATGATGGGAGTGGGTTATAGGTGTGGGTAAAGTCCATGTTACTGGCAATTGTTCTGTATTTGTATTTTTTTGTTTGTTTGTGTGGTTTGGTGGTTTTGCTGGTTCTGTTTTATTTTGTTGTTTATTTGTTTCTGGATTGGGTTTCTCTCTGTATTTTGTATTTTTTGTCTCGGCGGTGTTCTCTGTCCTGGTGTTACATTTTGTGTTAATGTTATTGCTTGTGAATAGCTCTGTGGTGTATTCTGGTTCTGGTT
>NC_091566.1:36111730-36124230 GCF_042767895.1 Penaeus vannamei | reverse complement strand
GTGTGTTACAATTTAATACTGCTGATCAAAATATTTATTTCTTACTTCATGTTGATCATGATCTCAATACCTTAGTTAAAATAGTTTCTTTGTAGAGTAAATTAACTAAGCAAAAGCATAAATTCGTAAAACTGTAAATCTGATACTGCTACAATAACAAAAGCACATTGTAAATTAGTCCTACAGAAGTAAATCTCTCAAACTATAATTTTCCTCCTTATCATCAGATCTTGTTTGATAAAATCATTGTTTCATAAATATCACTTTCTTTCTAACTCAAAAGCAGTATAGGCACTTCCAGGGTCCGGTCCCCTTCTCCCACACTTCTTTGTCCCATTCTCTTAAATCAAGTGAATTGATATTTCTTTTTCATTTCTTTAACAATACTGTTTTCATTTATATCTTGGTTTATAACCAATGGTTTCATCTTTTTAAAGAGCCTTCTCTCTGCCTTACAGTTGTCCGGTGATGTAGTATGCATAAAATTTACATATATTTCATGCACTAAAAAGGGGAGTGGTATACATCTGTTAAATAAAGGAGTAGTGAATGTAATACTTGAGTTCTCAATCATAAAAAAAAACATTGTTTTTGTGTTCTTAACCTTCTGTGCAATTTCTTTACAATTGGTTAATCAGTAAATTATATCTAATAAAATCGGTATATATCCATTAGCATGGAAAAGTCTAGGAAATAACTGCAATACAAATCTGGTTTTACCCCTCTATGACGATGAGATATCCATAAAACACCAATAATATCAGCTGCAGAATGCTATCTTTAGTGTTTAAATGTAATTAAATATGCAGAAAATTAATAGTTAAGAAGAGGTAGTCTGTGTATTAATGCAATGAGGTGAACAAAGGTATACCAAAATCACCTAAATATACATACTAAGTCTATGCATAGTTTTCCATTAAGTTGCATTTTGAAAAGATATACCCTTCCCTGTAAACGTGATAGGTCATAAGTTGAAAACAATGAACACAATAGAATTTTTACAAATGAAAAAGCACTAGTGATAATAATGCACCCTGGAAAAATTCTTATCTAGTTTCAGGACTTTTTCTGACAATACAAAAGAATCTTGAATCAAATACTGTGTTCTGCTCATGGTACAGCTTTTCTTTGCACACTGGCTCTAGATACCATGAAAACATTACTAGCCATTACTTGAATGACCCTTTAAAAAGCAGACCTATCAGTTACAGACTTCAAATTTATGAAGATTGCTATTAAGAAATATCACTTGCAGGCTTTAAAAGCAAGAAGCTAAAAGCTGCTGAATAGTAAGCAGTCTCTAAAAGCCATTTCAGAAGTTAACCCATTCATGACATGTAAAATTTCAAGTGGAGTTTGACGAGTGGTGTTAGCAGGCACTACTCCACATCTGGGATACTGTCCACCTCAATGCTGGGCTCCTAAAGTGTCATCTAAGCAACAGAGATTTGTGCTCTTGACACAATTAGACATCACCCTGGATAAGTAGTTTCTCCCCCCTATGATATAATAAAATGTCACCTGGCACGAATGGGTTAATATATTAATGTTCCGTCACTTTTCACTTCAATCTCCATAGTCATATTTATCATCCTGATCTTCCACATTTTCTTCTGTATATTAAGTTTACATATGTCTTTAAATTCCATTACAGAAAACACCTTTTATACTTACAAGACAGATCTTTTCTACTGACCTCAGTTTTGTCATTTGTAAGATTTCTTGTTTCTTTGCCTATAGAACTGATCATCATGTAATGTTGTCCTAGTCAATATTATAATTTTTATATAAAAAAAGTAAAACTTTTAGAACACAAAACTTATGTTATATGTTCTATGTTAACATAACCAAAGCAACTGCATCTCACCAGTTATCAGTCATAAACAAACATGGTATTCACTCATAATTTCATTTTCAGTTGCAGTTTTCTGGAATCTAATGATGACATAAATTGAAGTTTAACTATTTCCTATCTTTTTCTTTTGTTTGAATATTACACACAACTTTGCCGTTATCTGCTTTACAGCATTCCGTACATCCATCAGTAAAGTTGCCGTAAAATGATATTTCATATTTTGCAACAATTATGTAAACCCATGAATGCACCAGTTAGCACCTTCTCTGTACATTAGCTAAAATAAGATATAATAAATAATAATAAAAAATAAAGAACACTTGAGTATAAGTACATCTGTCTTTATCATGCATATAAAAAAAATATCTTGCATATAATCATGTAACTTTCAGCCTAATAAGTAAAATTTTCTAGGTTTTATATCTATAAAAATGTAGTTTTAATTCATACTATAAATGAAATCTTATCCTAATTTTATTTATTATCTTTCTTAGGTAACTCTCAACCTTTTCTTTTTTTCTAGCATGTTATGCAGTAATTTCAGTTTAATTCTACACAGTACACTTGTCATAACTTACACAATTCCACAGAGATTTTTTTTTTCTTTTTTTTTTTTTACTTGAACTGAAAAAACAATCAAATTGATAAAGAATGCATTAATTTCCTTCCGTATTTATACTACTATGTAAGTTATATAATTTTAAATTAATGAATAAATGCAGAAATGGATACAATTCCTTGTCATCAAAAGCTAATTTATTTAATGGTAGTCAACACCTAATTAACTCAACATATTCTTGTTGCTGCTGCACTTGGGAAAATGTATGGCTGAACAATTATATCTGACCAACAAAAAATAACAGATGAAAATTACAACCCAAAAAGTACACACACATACAAACACACACGCACATCCAAACTGGTTTTGCAGATTAGTTTCTTCCAATCATCCATTTACAAAATTTTATTGAAAAATGTTAACAGCATTTTGCCATCATTTAAATCACCTGTATTTACTAATTCAATATTGCTCATGTTTTGGAGGAGGCATCTGGATTGCATGAGGTATATATAAATGTCACTGATGCCTTCAAATTTCTACGAATACTTTTTTCTACTGTTAATACGAGAAATTATAACAAGGTAAGTATCCTGTCATTAAATTACATAGAAAAATAATAATGGCAGTGTTTGTAGGTCAAAGCTGGGTGCAAAAATATCAGGTAACAAACGGTGGATAAAGAAATATCAGATGTGTTTAAAGCTATTATGATTCATCTAGTAATAGATAAAGAGTTGCCTACTTTATGAGTTTCTTCATAGGGTATCTTGCTACTGATACTGACAAGCTCTTTATTTGCAATCTGAATGATATCTTAAACAAATGGAAACTACACATAAAGGAATCAAAGGACCATTAAACATTTCCATGTTATTTACATTGGACTTGAAATGCCACAAAAAATGCCTATCAAAAGATGGTTGTTAAATTTAGTTACAATTAGAGTTTATGACAGTCAAGCATATTTGTCTAGCCATGTGCAACAGGGACATAATAACTTCATCTTATTTGTCTCCTTTTCGCTGTGCAAATTCAGGTTATGAAATCATAAATACTAATTAGGAGCTGATATCTCTCTTTATTTACATTCTTGGAAGCCTTACCTTTGCTTGGGTATGTTCACTGAAGCTACTAAAGTGACAACCTATATAAATGAACAATCTATTTATTTTACTAGATATCCCGTTTTTTCTTGCTATTCATATACATAATTTCTTTCATCTCTAAAAATGAGAAATTTTTGCTAATCAGTGATTCCTGCTGTTAGCAAACAGCATTAGCAGCTAATCTTCCTTTTCCAATTTATGACAAAGAAAACACATATCCAATAACTCACTCCTCTTGATTCCAATTATAAACATAATTTTTTCAATATATATATATTACACATGCACACAGATATCGACAGATGTTCCAATACTTTTATTCCTCTGAAGCAAATAGTATAGCTTTTTGAACAATGTCAGGTTCATATTCGCTGTAATAGTAAAATACTAAGCAGCCAAGTAAAATCAGTTACCAAAAAGCCTTCATAAAAATTAGGTCCTTTAGTTAATCATTTAAACTTCCTAACAACACCACAATGTACAGTGTAAGTGACTATGACCCATATAAACATTATCATTGGATTATTCTAAAAAAATCTACAATACTTAAAAATCACACTGTATGACATGGTTTTTATGAGCTTGTGGGAAATCCAAGGTAACAAAACCAAAAGAATAGAAGACAAGACAGCCTAATTCAAAATCAGTATCAATAATGAAATAAATCTATCCAAAAATTATTGAGTTTTTTATACTTGGGCCAGTAAAAGGACAATTACTGCATTACAATATCAAATAAAGAATTGAGTAATATCAACTATAGTTCTGTGTAAGTGAGTGAAGCAACAATCAGATCTCTGCAATCTCTCCAGCATTCATACAGGAATCTATGTTAGCTCACTCTTGGTAACCAGAAATTAACCCTTTATCGATACCTGTACTTGGCACTCTACTGCAATATACAGTCTTATTCTATCTATCATGAAAATAGTTACATAAATAACAAACTATGGGCAGGCACGTTTACACTTCTACTACTGCAAAGAAAAGAGCAGGCAGAGTAAAAAATAAGATTCTTTTAATGACAGTGGCACTAAAAAATTTACATGATAATACAAACTGATTATTGTCAACATTTCATATAAAATAGCCTTTAAAAAATAATATCTGAAGGCTTTTGCTGTTGTTCTCTAAATAATCATTTTCTTAATGGAAGAGGAGGAGAAAGAGAAAGAGAAGGAGGAGGAGGAGGAGGAGGAGGAGGAAGAGGAAGAGGAAGAGGAAGAGGAGGAGGAGGAGGAGGGGGGAGGAGGAGGAGGAGGAAGAGGAGGAGGAGGAGGAGGAGGAGGAGGAGGAGGAGGAGGAGGAGAAGAAGAAGAAGAAGGAAAAGGAGAAGGAGAAGGAGAAGAAGGAGGAGAAGGAGAAGGAGGAGAAGAAGAAGGAGAAGGAGGGAGGAATGAAGGAGGAAGGAGGGAGAATGTAGAAAGAGAATGAGGAGGAGGAAGGAGGGAGAATGTAGGAGAAGGAGAGAGAGGAGGAGAAAAAGGAGGGAAAATGTAGAAAGAAGAAATAGGAGGGAAAATGTAGAAAGAGAAGGAGAACAAGGTGGGAGGAAAGGAAGAAGAGAATGAGGATGAGGTGGAAGAGAATGTGGAGGAAAAATATGATAAGAAAGAGGTTAAGGATAGGAAGGATGTTGATGATGATTGATGATTAATTGGTGGTGGTGGTGGTGGTGACGGTGATGACGATGATGATGAAGAAGGATGAGGATAAGGATGAAGGGAATAGCAAAATGGAAAAGAATAGACAGGTAGAGAAAAAGAAATAGAAAATAAGAAATCATTCAATAAAGGAAAAAAAAGGAAATAGAAAAAGAAAGAAGAAAAGCAAAAAGATGAAGGACAAGGTCACACTTGTAAAGAGCTCAGATTAGATTCATAATATTCAGAGAAACCTGATGGTTGTAACAACAGTACCATTCCTTTCTGTGATGACTTTCTACATAAAATATAGCATAATCAATAAATCTTGCTTTAATGTAGTGGTCTGTATGAACCCATGAAAACTTTGCAAAATATATATTTTTTGGTATAAAACAGTAATATAATGTAACAATTATGTTCACTTTCCAGCAGTTAAGGCAGATTCTTATATCTGATATCAAAATCAATTGATATCAAACTAAAACCAGTAACAAATATCTCAGTAAACTGGTAACTAATGTGAGTGCTTATGCTCTAACCAGTAACCTAATTTAGGCAATGATGACCATTCTCAACACATGACTCTTTGAGGTGAGACATTACAACTACACATATCATTATACAGAACTGGGAAGGATACAAATTCTCTGGTGAGTACAATCATTACTCATGACGTGAAACACACAAAGTAAACAAAATAAGAATAATGACAATAACATAAAAATATGACTGAAAATGAATAATAAAATATATGAGAATGAAAAAAAACAAAAAGGTGTAATCTACTGTAGTACTCACAGTAAAAGAGCATGTATATTGTAGCAAAATATAGTAACTCATAACCTCTATACAACTTCTGCTGGTATCTTACATCTCAAAGAGCACCACCCGGCTCTTACACAGACTGACGGTGGCTGGACAGAGTCCTGGTTCTTCTCATTAAGGTGACAGTGGGAGTTATTCTGCAAACATCCAAGAAGCAGTTCCAAAATCTGCTGCAATGTCACTCATTCTGCCAAAAACATAGTTAATTTTGTCTCATAGTAATCAAGGTTTGAATAATGGCTGACTTAAACAAATCTTATAATGACAATCAAAAATAAAACAAAGATTCCAATGGCAAATGTACAGTTAAACCTATCTACATAAGCAGTTTGGAATTAAGCACACTTCCACTTTCCCCCTTTTTAACCACTTGTGTCTCACCTATGAATTACAAATTAGACTTTAATTTGTATAAAAAGCTTTCCTCTTTCTTTTCTTATAAATATCATGACAGCAATATTCCTACCTTTCCTTATCTCAGCCATAGTTTCAACCGCAGGGCATCAACTCCATTCAGATAGTACCTGTGGAGAGAGAGAAAACATGCTGCATTTATTAAACAGACACTCAACATTTTGCAGAAATCCTATCTAATAGCGGACCTGATGCTGTCGGGAACAGCATGTATAAACATATCATTGTGAGTTTAATTCATTGTTTTTACAAATAGATGGCTCAAGTACTAAATCACCAGTGAGCCAATTATGAGTAATACCTGTCTCACTTCTTTACCCTTTTCCTTTATTTTCAAAAATTACTTCTGGTACCTTATATTGCTGTTATTAATATCAGTAACACTATAATAACTATAGTGTCTATAATAAAAATAAAAGCATTGATATTTACTAATTAGTAAGTCCACCTGATCTCACCTGTTTAATCCATCATTTAAACTTACATCAAAAAAGTTTTATTTCTATTCCTATCATCATCATCATTTGTATCATCATTACTATTATTACCACTAACTTAGTTATCATTAATTTCATTGTTCACATGATCATTATTATCATTGTTAAAATCATTATTGACAATAACATGAATAATAAAAATTTGAAAAATTCTCCCTCAACATTCAAGGAATGGTGTAAATAGGTGAAGTGAGGTAGGCCCAGTAACTGACTCCATGGTGACCAAGTGCTTCTGAAGCCATCTAAGTGTAAACAATATCAATAAAACAATTTCATGGTGGACACTGTATGCATACATGCAATCCAGTTGTCAACTGCTTAACTGATTGGATCCATAAGCTTTACTGGCATCAAGCAGCCTAAAATACAGGCATTAGGCTTACATTAGTGGCCACTCTGACAGGTGTACAGCTTGTGGGCCAGACTTTTGCATACACTTGATTCCATGCAAGACTTCATGCTTCCCTTTATATATGTATTTTCATTTTCCAATATCCATATTTGTCATCTGATTTGCTTTATCCAGTTGGTAAAGCACTATTTTGCTTGTACAGACTAGGGAATCAAAGTAAGATATTCCCCTGACTCATTCTGGGACAACTGCTTGAATATCTCCACTAAGAAAAATGTACAATTAATATTTCTTAATTAACCCATTGGTCAAGAATAGTATCATATGTTGCAAAGTGCATAACAGCTGATCCCTTGGAGCAACGGGTGGCTGCATGGCCTGGGCCTGTTAACCCAACAGCAGTGGGTTAACTCTCCTTATGAACAGTAAGACCACTACTGATACATCAAACACAACATTCTATTTCAACTCCCCATCAAACTTGAAAACACACATTCCCCCCCAAAAATATTAACAATAGGGCTTACCGGAAGAGCCGTTTGTCTCTCACAAAGCCAAGGTTCTCATATAACCTGAGGGCGGGTTTATTGGTGATTTCTGTCTCCAAAACAACTTCATCTGCGTCATCACACGCCATGGCTCTTATTGCTCTCTGGACAAGATTTGAGCCTGGAAGACAAGCAACTGGAGTTAAATATAGGAGAATTTTAATAGTTAGGAGATATACAAGGAAATCAATGATATGATAATAATAATTTGAAATTCAAATAAGTAGCTGCTATTTGTGAGATGTTATATACAATACAAACATTTCTTTTTAACCCTTTGGAACCAAATGACATTGCAGTCACGTCATGGAAAAACTTGAGTCGAGGGGCGGGTGACATGAACATGCCATCATTGGGTAAAACGGCTGCAGCGATGGGAAACAAAAACTTGCTGTCATGAGTGAAGGCCAGGGTGACAGAAAAGACTCGCCAGGAGTGCACAAACCTTTTGGAGTGTGATTTAACTTATCTGGTGTTTAGAAGGGGGTTTTAGTATCATTCCTATCAATAAAAGAATGTGGAATGTAACGTCCATAAGCAGTGACTAGAAGAGTGCTGGTTCTAGGGAGGACGCCATTTCCTTGCTATGCACTGTATTCCTGGCCACTACAACTGGCAGCACAGGTTGTATTATGTAAAATTTAAAATTATGAAAAAATGAGATATATGACACAAATAACCAAATGTCTCATATTTTTTTCCTCCTTGCAATGAGTTATTTACTACATAGAGAGATGATATGGAGTCTGTGCAAGGAAAATAAGCTATTACCATCTGAGTGAAGCAAATCAAAAGACAAATATGGACCCTGGAAAATAGGAATAAAGCTAAAGAAGTTTACACAAAGTAACTTTGCAAAGGGGAGGCACAGAGTCTTGTCACCGCTCATGCGCATCCAGCCTACGCGCCACATGCCCAGGATGTTGGCTACTTACGTAACCCCATTGCCCATGTTTTCAGCACCAAGATTTCCAAGATGCAACTAGATCCAATGGGTTTATAATACAGTAACAACAATAATAATAATGGCAATGGGTCAAAACATCAAACTAGTTGGCAATAATGTTAGCTATCATGAGAATGATGAAAATAATAAAAATCTAAAACAACAATAAGGTGTCTTAATAATAATTTGTAGTAATACCAGAAGTATAAGCAACAATAGTAAGAATAAAACCTAATAATAACTAATAATGAATAATAATAATAATAAAAAAAAAAGAATAAAAAACAATAAAAAAAAAATGATAAAATGAATTACACCATTGACGAAATAAAAAGAGTAACAAAAGTAATAATAGTAATTGTAATAATAGAAGTACCAACAATAGCAATAATTTCTACAATAATAATATAAATAATAACAACAATAGCAATAATAAGAAAAGCTATAAAAAATAGGACAAAAGCAAAAATAAAAATACCTGAAAATTACAATATGAATAATAAAAATAACAATAATAATGATTACAATTTTACTAATAAGGCTGATACTATCATTATAACAACCGTGCCTGAGCTTTTAGTGATTTAATATTATACAACAGTACAGGCTTTGTGGTGAGTCATGATGCGTATGTACATCACAGGCTATTACATCATGACAGCTATATATATACTCATCTTTGAAGGGTTGATAATAATAACAATGATAATAATAATAAGTCTAATAATAAAAGAGTAATAATAATAATAACAACAAAACCAATAATAAAATAATAATAATAATAATGATGATAAAAATACTGATAATAATAATAATAATAATAATAATAATAATAATAATAATAACAATAATAACAACAATAATAATAATATTAATAATATTAATATCAATAATAATAATAATAATAAATGATAATAAATAAGTGATGATGACGATTATAATGATAATGAGGATGATAACAATGATGAAAAATAAAATAAAAGAAATAATAATAATATTAATAATAATAATAATAATAATAATAATAATAATAATAATAATAAAAATAATAATAATAATAATAATAATAATAATAATAATAAAAAAAAAAACAACAACAATAATAATAATAAAAATAATAATAACAATAACAATAACAACAACAATAACAATAATAATATTAGCAAAAGCATTAACCCGCTTGCACTGAGTGTCACACGTATGTGACACCCTGAAAAATATACATTGCCGGCTGTCCCATCGGTGCGACGCTCGATCAGAGCTTGCGCTCTCATTTTGTCGCCCATGGTGGCCGGCATGTGATTAGGTTAACCCAGTGGCCCACGCACCGATTTTGATACCGGCCCGAAACCAGGATTATTGGCTTCCAAATGTACCGTTGCTAGTGGGTTAATATTAACTAATACTAATACTAAAAATTAAAAATAGCAATAACAATAATAATAACAATAACAAAAATAAAAGCAATAACAATAATAATAATAAAAAAACTAAAAACAATTAATATTAGAAAAAAATATAATGGTAAACATGACTATAAAACAAGAACAATAATAAGAAAATTAGTAATGATAATAATAATAACAGAAACATGAATAATCATGATTAAAATAATAACCAAACATCTAAAAAACAAAGAAATAATCACAATAATGTTACCAACTACAGTAATACTAATAATATATCAACAATAAGAATGATACGAATGGCTTTTTTTTTTTTCTTCCTTTCTTTTTTTTTTTAATGGAAGATATAAGTAGACAAATAAATAAACAAATAAAACACTAAAAGATTGAAAGCAGGAAGGAGGAGGAGGAGGAAGAGGAGGAGGAGGAGGAGGAAGAAAGAAGACAAAAGAGGAAAAAAAGAAGGAGAGAAGACGAAGAAGAAAAAGAAAAAGAGGAGGAGTAATAAGAAAAAAAAAGAAAAAAGAAACAAGAACAAGAATATGAAGAAAAGCCAGTCCTTACCAATTTTTCTTTTGCGAAACCTATGATCAACCGCTAGCATGGCAATATACCCTCTGACGGTGACTTTCTTGTGCACATCTAACTTGCAGACGATTGCCCCGACAACTTCGCCGCTCGCCATGGCCTGAAAGCAAGGAAAAGGTCAATGGTGTACTTATTTACTTATCCACTGGTTCATTTTATTGTACTGACAGCTGTAAAATTACTTCTTTTTAAAACTCAAGCACTTGTAGGTGAAGGGAAAATAATACTAATACAATAATCATAATTGAGACAGTAACATCAGCAATAATAATATTTATAATAAAGATAAAATAACAATGAAAAGAACAATAATAAAAATAATACTAAATTGACAGTAACAAAAACATTAGCCTTATATATTTTATACCTTTCTGTATAGTAACTGGAAGCCTTTGAAATACAAATGCTTGAAATGAGTCAGTTATATGGTGAAATATATACATGCTGTGAACATAATTCACCAGACAGAAACTATAAAGAAAATTAGTCATAATTATAAACTTAAAACACTAAATACATGTTATATTCTAAAGCCTTTTGAATGGGTGTAAATAAACTGCTTTGACTGTAAACAAGCCAAGACATTCTTGTCATACCATCTCTCTTTTTCTAATGGATATGATAATTATCATAACCATACCAGATTTTACTACCAAAAATATTGTCCAAAAGTTAGATAATTAATCAATAGACTAAATAATGAATTAATAACAATTACTAATAACAACAACAACAACAATAATAATAATAATAATAATAATAATAATAATAACAACAATAATAACAATAACAATAATAATAATAATAATAATAATAATAATAATAATAATAATAATAATAATAATAACCATAATAATAATAATATTATTATTATTATTATTATCATTATTAATATTATTATCAATAATAATAACAATATTATTATTATCATCCTTAACAATAATAATAACAACAACAATGATAAAAATAACAACAATAATAATCATATAAACAATAATGATAATAGTAAAAACAACAATCATTATGGCAATAAGGCTATCTTCAAGATTTTATATTTATATTTATATACATATACATATACATATACATATACATATATATATATATATATATATATATATATATATATATATATATATATATATATGTATGTATATATATAATATATATATATATATATATATATATATATATATTATATATATATATATATTATATATATATATTATATAAATATATTATATATAAATATATTATATATATACATATATTTATATATATATATATATATATATATATATATATATATATATATATATATATATACATATATATACATATATATTATAAAAACAATAGTATATAATGGCAATAATAATAACAACAACAACAACAACAAAACTGTAAAATTGATTTACCTTCTTAAAAATGTCAAATAATAATTATTACCTTAAAGAATACTACTAATACTAAAACCAACAACAAAATGTAAAATGATAGTAGTTATGTTAGGAGGAGGAGTCCTGCATATACAATCAATAATAGTGAAACTGGTAATAATAGCCACAATATAATATTGACAACAATAATGATTATAATAATAATAATAATAATAATAATAATAATAATAATAATAATAACATTGACAGTAACAGTAACAACAATAATATTAATAATAATGGAATAAATAGTAAAATAATAAGACTAATAACAATAATGATAAATAAATTAATAATAATAATAATAATAATAATA
>NC_091566.1:36071730-36084230 GCF_042767895.1 Penaeus vannamei | reverse complement strand
ATAGTAATAGTAATAGTAATAACAATAACAATAATCATCATCATCATCAATCATCATAATTGTAAAAACAATTATAATAATAGCAAAAATCTATACTATTAGTTCTACTACTACTACAACTAATTATAATACTAATGATAATAATAATAATAATAATAATAATAATAACAATAATAACTGTAATACCAGTAATACTGCTACTACTAACAATAATGTACTACTCATAATATCAATAACAACAATAACAATAATACTAATAATAATAATAATAATAATAATAATAATAATAATAATTATAGCAATCACCATAATAATGATGATAATGATGATTATGGTAGTAATAGTAATGATGACAGTAATAGTAGTAGTACCACTACAATATCAAAAACAACAACAGCAGCAATATAGAGTAATAATAATAATAACAATAATAATAATAATAATAATACCAAAAATAACAATAACTATAATGATAATAACAATAACAATAATAATACGAAAGACAATTATGACAAAGACAATAAAATCTATAACAGAGATGATAATGAAAACAACTTATAAGATCTGTTTGAAGGATTCTGCATACATGAGTCATAACTTATATATATATATATATTTCCTTTCCTTCATATGTAGCATTATGAAGCCATAAACAGTTCATGCAGCGTACAGTGTTTGCAGCAAGTTCTCTGCATGACACTTTTATGCATTATCTCCCTTTCTTTGTTTTTACAAAATCAGATAATCTACATTTCATATGAAGAATGATTAACCTAGATTTTTTAAATATCTAACCCATAAGGATTTCTGAATCATTTGAAGATGTATTTTTCAAGGGTAGTCTTACAATGTAAGACAATGAAGATTTCATAGTATACAGTATATAGCATAGATTGATTGAGAATACAAAAAAAAAAAAAAAAAATCATATATGGCATTTTTGTCTTAAACTAAAATAAACACCTTACGAAACTCAAATACTTTTAACATTTATTCTAACCTTTTCCTTCACTGATAAATAATTGATAATCATCTGATAGAAAAAAATACTGGGTACTCAATCATTCTATAACTTCTATATCATAAAGATACAATATTATTATTATTATTATTATTATTATTATTATTATTATTATTATTATTATTATATTAAGCTATATAATGAGCCACACTGAAAAAATTGAGATTTATACCACCAAAGGTATCAGTGCAGGTCAAGATACAGCTAAGAAAGAATGAATAAAAGAAAGTCAGCTAATTACGTAAGAAAAACATGTTAGCTGACGTTTTAAATTTATATAACATATATAAATTATATAACATATAAATTTATATAACATATACAAATTTATATAACATATATAATATATATAACATAAAATATAACATATACAATACAACATACATACATGATAATCCATGCAGGTAGTTTATTGCCAATTAAGGATCCTACCACAATAGATATTCTTTGCCATAGTGCCATTATTTGAAGAAGAACTGTGATTGCTATACACACATCCAAAAGAGTATATTGTAGCAAAACCATGTTTTACTACTTCTTTTTTTTTTCTTCTTTTCTTTTCTTGAATTTGGCATATGATTTGTGTTCCCAAAACCTTGATTCCACCTCCTGTCTGCTGGATGAAGGGGAATGTTGCCAACATGTGAAATTTAAGTTTCTAATGAAAATAAATATCAAATATCTTGTAGACAGGGAATGAATGAAAAAAGGATATATTCACAATACAAGAGATGTATCTGACGTTTCAATTACATCATTTTCAGAAATACATGAAACTGGTCAAATACATCTATTGTATTGTGAAGTTATCCATTCCCATTCATATCTTTACTACATTTGTCAACATGAATAGTTCATCAAAATTCTTGTAATCACATCAAAAATTATAACATAGTATGAATCTTATCTGTCAAAGTCACTCTTATCATACACAAAATAATACACTGAAATTATTAATACTGTCCTGAACAATTATTCTTATAAGTATTATCAAGATGTACTCGCCAGAGCCGAAGTCCGTAACTCCACATCACAAAATTTATGAAACAATCTAAGTTGCCGTGCCTGGGTGTACCCTTTGGGCACTGCCTGAAGGGAGGGTAGATGGGGGTCTCTCTATCCCAACACTTTTTGGGAACCTTTGTCTTCACCTCAGTATCTACAGCAAGATAGAACTAACACTAAGGAGGGCCGAGCGCACTTAGACTGTGCGTGGCACTTTCTGCAATCTTTTGCTTTTGTGGCTTTAATATTCCTGTCTGCAGATTATTTCTTGTATCAACAACATTTTAGTCCTCTACAAAAGTATAGATATATCAAATTTATGCCATGGAATTCCCCTCATTAGTGAAAAGCTTGGCCCAGATAGCAGGGGAGGGCATGAAAAGAACCAGGGGAATTGCAGGGTAAAATATGAATAATATACACAGAATCAGTCACTATATTGTCTGAAGAAGGGGGTAATCCCAGCAATAGAAGACGAAGAATCCTATACATATTCATGGCTGGGTAGAGTGTATGACTGACATGCTAGAGCACCACATATCTAGTCTGTCTGACTCTATCCTGCCATTAAACCATGAAGGATTCTTTGTTTTCCTAGGCAGAGATTTGGGGGTGGCAGCTCCCCATTCAACAGTATTATCTTCACTATGTTAATATATCATTGTTAGTTTCCCCACAATTGCTCTTGTACATTTCATACCCTCTCCTGCCATTAGGGCCAAGAATGTTAGGGTTTGGGGAAGTTCTGCAGCATAATTTCTACGATTATGTACTAAAGCGCAAGAGGAAATCCATCAATATCAAAATTGTTGTGATTGGTTATGTGAAGGGATTGTGAAAAAATTACAGGAGAATTATACTGCTTATTAAGCAAGATAATATCACTGGTTAATGTTGTTTTCAGTGATGCAAAGACCTAGAGGGTTATGGACATTGCCATCTTAGAGAGCATAAGAAATTGAGTAAGGAGTTGTTGTCTGCAAAATGACAAAAATATCTACTGCATATCACCAATCAGAGACTAAGGGCAGAACACCCTCACATATCCATATCAATAATGTTGCACTTTCTATAAGTCCACTTTTTAAAAGTTGGCACAAAGTACTCATAAAAGGGGGTTACAAGGTTTTTTTTTTCCTCCACTCTAAGGAAGAAATAGAACGTAATAAAGGTTTGGATTTTTAGGTTTGCATGATACCCCAATGTTTAGGTATGTGTGAATATATAAAAAATCTACATATATAAATCTGGTTTTCTGATTTTGTCTCTGGAGGGAGCATTGCTGTTATCAACAAATAACAAATTGTTATCCCAATTAGAATCCATTTACACATTGGTTAGTCTACCATTACAATGCAGGTTATGCATAAGATATTGATACTCGTGAACAGTAATCTGAGGTTAATGAGATATACTAAAGAAATTATGATTACACATACATCACAAAGTTAATCAAATATGTAATATAAATAGAACAGAATACACAGCAGAAAACAGTTTATACTGAATCAGCTTACTACGTATCGAGATAAAGATGTTAATATTCTCATCAAAATTTAAAAAAACAAGACAAAAAGGTTACATACCAGGAAGCACAACTTGGGCCAATTGTGGATAAAGTATCTATACGTGTATATAGAGTAGGGTTCGGATAAATCCTTCTGTATTAGTCTCATAATTGAAGCCATTTGTAACTCGTTTTCATAGTTCACATAATCTATTTTCAAAATTTCCTCGTTTGATGGGACTGGGCTTATGCAGATTTCTGGCGTAACTAAACTTTCACTCGTTGAGCTAAGGTCAATTTCACTTTTGGGCTGCGTGCCCTGCGAACTGTTTGACGTATTTCTTGTCCTCGGACGGGCCCCCGAACAAGAGTGGGATGAGTCCGATGACTTTTCAGAATTAATTGAAAATGTGTCCGAAATAGCAATACTACTGCTACTTGTTGCCTCTGACACTGAGTGCCCGTTGCACACAGTTCCGTTGATGTCCGACTTGGACGCAGACTCATGACTAGACTCCGAACACTGTTCGTCTAACACCAGTGCCTTTGCAGGCTTAATCGCTGGCACATGGACCTCCGCATCTGTGGTGCCAATCTTCATGCCATTCATAACACCATTCTTGAAGGAGAGTTTTTCCCTCAACTCTGACTCCAGGCCTGGGGTGTGTGAGGGCCCGTCTGCCACTGTCCTTCTGTCCAGCCCCTGAGTGCCGCCCTCCGTGCCCGCCCTGTCCTCCATGGCGCTCCCGAGGGAAGTCCTCAGCCTGGCACTGTGCACAGGAGCCAAATCAGCTGACTGGCCTGCGACGGTGTGGCACGCCGCGAGGGAGGGGATATCTTCCACCAGTACCCTCCTGAGGTGGGCTTCACTCATTTTACACAGAGTCCCACTGCACCTAAGACACGCTTACAGAGTCGCCACAGTGCCTACGTGCCCTGATGCTGGAAACTCGCCATTATCTCGTCATTTGGGGCTCGAGCGAGTGTTTGGATCGCAGACGAGTCCCTTCGACCTCCTCGCCACGGATGGGATGGGGTTCCAGTATTTTCCTACTATGGGCTGAAATCTCTTTTCTGGCCACGTTTTCTGTGCTAATAAATTACGGGCTCTTGAAAGGGCAGTATTGGAGTTCTATCTGGCGCACCATCAATAAAAAGTGTTGTAAAGGACATCGTATTTGAAAGACTTTTTGCTCGGTTTTTAGATTATGAGTCATATGCAAGGGGGTGGGGGTATGTTATACATGACATCATCAAGCGGGGGTCTTAAATAGGCATTTCAAGTGTCCAAAATCGGCCTCTTCAAAATAAAACTGGGTCAAAAATCGTCTCTCGATTGGTATATCTGGCTTTAGTATCTGTAGAAGGCCATGGTAGGATGCAACACGAAAGAAAAAAATCGTAGTTTGGTGACTTCATGGTTTATATTTAGGTAAGTGGTAATGACAATGGAATACAAACTTCTAACAAAGAAGCTTCTATGGTTATCAGATACATTGACAAGTAAATAAAAAATAGAATTATATATTTACTACAATTTCTACAACTCATATGCTTCGGATGGTAATCAACATCATGAAACCACGCACACGCGTTTGCATGATGCCAAATGTTACCACTATGCAATGTGGTATCTAGCTTGATATATAGTTGTTGGACAATGAACTCTATATCTATAATGACACTAAAAGGCTCAATTCGATTATCATTCCTGAAAAACGAAAGGGATATCGGAATGTTTATACATCCTCCTGGAGTACGATAATGCCGGATACTTGGCGCATGTTTCCATGAGCATATTGATCAGTAGAGATTGATTTGCATATATTTTTGTAGGCATTAGAACAGCTATCGATTATGGATTATTGCTTCATTGGTAGATTGGAAACATTTTCTGTTGCTTTTCAGAGCAACGTTCAAATAAATGTACGATATATATATATATATATATATATATATATATATATATATATATATATATATATATATATATATATACATATATATACATATATATACATATATATACATATATATATATGCACACATATGCATATATATAAATATATATATATACATATATATATATATATATATATATATATATATATATATATATACACACACATATATATACACACACACATATACACACATATGCATATATATATATATATATATATATATATATATATATATATATATATATATTCATACATGCATATATATGTGTGTGTGTGTGTGTGTGTGTGAGCGAGAGAGAGAGAGAGAGAGAGAGAGAGAGAGAGAGAGAGAGAGAGAGAGAGCGAGAGAGAGAGAGAGAGAGAGAGAGAGAGAGAGAGAGAGAGAGAGAGAGAGAGAGAGAGAGAGAGAGAGAGAGAGAGAGAGAGAGTTTGTGTGTGTGTGTGTGTGTGTGTGTGTGTGTGTGTGTGTGTGTGTGTGTGTGTGTGTGTGTGTGTGTGTGTGTGTGTGTGTGCGTGTGTGTGTGTGTGCGTGTTTGTGCGTGTGCTTGCGTATGTATGTGTGTGTGTGTATGCGTTTATGTATATATGTATGTATGGTATACACATCTAATATATGTATATAGGCATATATACATAAAAATGTGTACACATTTATTCACAGATGTAAATAAGTAGCAGTGCAAATAGATATCAGCTAATTTCATACAACTTTATATAGACTGTGGTATTTGTACGTATCCTTCTAATGTATTAGATTTTTGAATCGACTGTCCATAGTTTCCCTCCAGTTTTATGTTTTGTTTCATCTCAGTAAGCTTTTTTTTGTCACAAAAATTTTTCGTCTTGATTTCGAAATCCCTTCATTAATCTTTCATGCATTTCTACGCACAAAATCTTTATCAATATGCGTTATATCTATACCATTCATACTCGCATGACATTATTTGAGCCACTGAATGTCTCTTTCTGCAGCAGGTTTACGTCAATCGTGACCTTTCTTTTAATCAGCGTACACTTAAAAATAAGTGCACATAATACCTGTTACCTTTCTGTGTCATTATAAGCAAAATGAACATCTCCCCTTCATAAAAAATGTCAACAGATATAACACCTAAAACATACCAAAAAGAAAAACAAAGGAAAAGACGAAAAGCAAAATAAATATATATAAAAAATGAACTTCAACCTTGTAAGATAATAAACTTTTGTACAACAACTTTAAGCCGAGTACGACGTTCATAATAACTACCATCGGCAAGTGACTGAAAGTTTCGAGTCATCCCGCAGAAGGTTGTTGTTCCTCGTCCTTTTTGTCTTTTGTGGCGGAAATATAACAAAAATCCAAGATGCCTGACCATTTGGGATCGGATATGAGAAAGACGAAGGAGGAAAATAAAGAGGAGGAAGCGATTAAAGGTGAGATTTAGTGTCTATTTGGTAGTTGGGATAAGGTGCAGAAGAGAAGAATATTATGGACAGGGAATTTGTTTTTTGTTTTTGTTTTACGCATTTTGGAGGATTAATTGTTAATTAGTTGGCTCTTTCGTGTTAACAAAATAATTAGAGTGATATATTATAATCAAATTTACATTCTCTTGTATTGTTCTCCTGTCAGAAAATACTTAAAGATGACAAACAAAATAGTGTCAGAATGAGAATATTCAATTGCTAGGGTGAATCTAAAGACCTATTTTGGTAATTCGGACAGTATGCAGTACAAGGGGTTGCCTTGATTGGGAGTTATAACCTTTATAAATCGATAGACCGATACAAACCACGACACTTTTCTTCTATGGCAATATTTCTACAAATGCTTCCCAAAGGTGCTATATGTAAATGAACAGAGATGATGGCCCAATTTTGTCCTTCCATCATCATCTTTTCATGACGAAAGTAAACATTAGACTGGACGCAAAGCCGATTAATGCGCTGTTCAGACTAGTGCATGTATTGCTGTGCGATTGTGAAAAGGATATTTTGCTAATCATCAGTGTCTGCCGTTCCATATTTATGCTTTCAAAGACCTTAATTAATGTTTCTATACCTCATTTATGTGTTTTAAGATTGATTATACTGGTTTTAACGGGAATCGGTCTGAAGGACCTTCTGCGTATGTGTATTTTCGCGTTTCTCACCGCCAGTTTTGACAGGAGGAGTTTCGGGTAGTCGGTGACAGTGAGCCGGTAAGAAATGTTTTGTGTTCGGTATTGCGTCGATTCTAGGTTATTCCTAAGACTATGCAGTGCCAACGAAGAAGAAAAAGATCTCAATAACTATAGCAGTTTCATTTCTTAGGGCATCAAGTAGGGGGCTTGTCCCCCATCAACCCTCCCTTCGGGCAGTACGCCTAGTCATGGCACCGTAAATTGCTAGGTTAGGTTGGGTTATGGGTTAGGACGTTTTTTGGTGCTTGAAAGGTGTGACATCCCGTAGATTTTGCTGAAAGAAGTGTTGTATTCCTGTAGAGTTTTGGCGCGTAGGTGCGTAGATTTTCAAAGATGGCGGGCATGTCCCTAGAGTTTCATTAGCTGAGTTTTAGCCATTTTTGAGCTAGTTTTGGTAAAATTACCGCGGACAACAATCAGGGTTACAGTAAAAAAAAAATATGGAATGGTTACCTTGACGTAAACTGAGACACTTTTCATCGAAAATAAAGGAGTTACACGACAGAGAAGAGAGAAGACTGACCCATCTTTTTCTAAGTCCTTCGCCATGTTGACTTCGTGAATGTAAACAAAATTGTGACCAGTCAACTCATTCTTGCACTCTGTTAAGTAGTTCATGTATTACTACGCCGTTGTCAAAACGATATTTGGCTAATTATGAGTGGCTGCTGTTCCACATACATGCTTTCAAAGGCCTTTGTTAACGTTGTTATACCTCTTTTCATGTTTCAAGATTTACTAGCCTGAAGCACCTTCTGCGCAGGCGCATTTTCCAGGTCTGACAGGACGATTCCCAGGGCAGTCCGGTGACAGGAGACCGGCGAGAAATGTTTCGGTTTTGGTGTTACGTCGATTCTAGGTTGTTCTTAAGACTATATAGTGGAAACGAAGAAGAAAGATACCTTAATAACTATCGCAGTTCGATTTCTGAGGCCATGAAGTACCGCAAATCCCAAAAAAAGCGATAAAAATGAAGTGATCCACGATCCACAATAGACCGACCGAAAGAAGCGAAGGAAAATTGACAGTTCGGTCTTTCGATATATATAGGTATTTGGTTTATTGTTTACAGTATGGATGTAGCTCTATCTTGCCATACATACCGGGGTGAAGAGAATGTGTCCGGGGGGGTGTTGGGGGGGCTTGCCCCCCATCAACTCTCCCCTCGGGCAGTGCCTGAAGGGCACGCCTAATCACGGCACCGTGAATTGTTAGGTTAAGTTGGATTATTGGTTAGGACGTTTTTTAGGGGGGTCTGGAAGGTGTGAAATCCCGTAGATTTTGCCGAAAGATAGGTTGGATTCCCGTAGAGTTTTTCGAACTCTGGCGCGTCGGTGTTTAGACTTTCAGAGGTGGCGGACATGTCCATAGAGATTTATTAGCCGATTTTTAGCCTTTTTTGTGCTAGTTTTACATGTTTCTGTTCGCTATTGTTCTTATTTAAGCCTGTTTTACCCCACAATTTCCCTGATATACTTCATGCCATCCCCTGCTAACGGACTTAACACATCAAGATCGTCGGATCTGATTGCAACGGAAATGATCATCAGATTCATTCTCATCAAATGAGAATAAATCTGATGATATAAATATTGTCTGGGAAGTCCCGATTGTCATAATCGAAAAATTAACCCTAGTTTTTTGTGTTTTTGTTTGCTATTCTTATTTATGCCTGTTTTACCCCATAATTTCCCTGATATACTTCATGCCCTCCCCTACTAATGGGACTAACAAATTTAGATTGTCGATGGAAGTGGTACTCAGATCTCATCAACGAAGCATTTGCACAAGAAACGACATCAAGAATCCTTGAAATCAGTGGATTTCATGCAGATAGATATCAAAATTAGTTCGAAAGTAAGCCCCTACCCTGTTATGCATATTGACCGGTAATTCTTGAGGAGATGAAATATTTGTTTTTGGCACCTTTCTTTTGATATTAGGTAATTTTGTCTCTGCTTTAAATTTGAGTTCCTTGATTAGTTTGAATGTTCTTCCTTTTTAGTAGCATTACGTTTGTTTACTAAAATTGGTAATTGTCACCAATAGCTATGCACCCTCCCAGAGACCAAGTAAAAAAAAAAAAGATTTTTTTTTGCAGGAAATCCAATGATTTCATCGATTCTTGGTGTTGTTTCTTCTGTGAATGAATTGTTCAGGATATCAAGTACCATATCCATCGGCGAGGGCATGAAGTATATCAGGGATATTATGGGGTAAAACAGGCTTAAAGTAAGATAGTAATAATAAAATAAGTGTAAAATTAGCACCAAAAACTCTTGAAATTGGCCAATGAAACTCTACAGACTTAACCGCTATCTTAGAAATTCTATGGACTGATGTGCCAAAATTAATAAACTACAGGAACCCATTCCATCTTTTGGCAAATTCTATAGGAATTCACATGTTCCAAACCCCCTAAAAACCGTATTGACCAATAGACTAGCCTAATATAACCATTTGATTTGCCGTGACTAGGCACTGTCTGAGGGGAGGGTACCCAACTTCCCCTGGGACATATTCTCTTCACCTCGGTATGCATGGCAAGATAGAGCTGCGTTGACATGGTAAAACAATAAACCAAATACCTTTATATCTGGAAACCTTTGTTTGTCTATTTCTACCATCTGGAGTGCTGTATAAGTCTTAAAGATAACCCAGAATCAAGACAACACTGGAAACACATCATTTCTCACCAGCATTCTGTCACTGAATGGCCAGTGAGCTGTCATACCTCACAGCTGGGCAAGTGAAAGTGTGAAATGTATGATGCACAGATAATTCTAAGGGTTTTATATCAATCTTAAAACATGTAAATGAAGTATCATAACATAAATAAAATACAGTAAGTTATTAAATGTATAACAACAGACACTGATAATTAGCCAAATATCGTTTTGACAAACGTGTAGTATCACATGTACTATTTTGGATATCGCAGTAATGAGTTAACCCACCAACAACGGATGTCCCACATATGAGACACCCGAAAAAATATACATTGCTGGGTATCCTACCAGTGTGACGCTGTATCGTGGCTCGTGCTCCGACGCAGCAGTGGGCTGCAGCCGGCGCGCGGCCAGAGTCTGAGCCAGCTCCTCGGGCTGATTTTGGAGCCGCCAGGAATCTTTTATTTTGGGCTTCAAAATATACCTGTGTTAATGGGTTAAGGGGTTGATATTGTGTTATTCTTGCAAGGTAAACAAGAAGCGGGATTTAGAATCTAAGTGGTGAAAGTTAATTATATTTTCATCATTTAGCTGTGACTGTGAGGCCGATGTAGCTTAAACTATGTTGTACTCTACTCTATTTTTTCCGCTCTATAAGATGGCGGTGTCCATTTCCCTCTATCACCGCACATCGTTTTCTTTAACTTTTACCATATAATTCCATATCCTTTAGATTAACCCTTACTTTTAGTAGATCTTCAGCATAGAGTGTAAGGTAGGAAATTTGGTGTTTGCCAAGGGGAACGCGACTATTTCGGTATCATTTTGTCTCGCCATTTACAGTGCAAATATGTTGGTTTTATTGTGCGACAACCCCCCTTTTGCGACAAACTTGGCCTCAATAGCAGGGAAAATGCGGGGTTAAATATCACTAATGATATAAAACATGCAGCATAAGGATAATAATTCAAGGAGGAGCACCTTTCCCCTTACCCCCACCGAGGAAACAAAGAATCCTCCAGGTATTCATGGCAAGATTGAATGCACACGGACACTGTACTATATAACCTAGGATCTGGAAGGTACAAACCTGATTGATCGGTGCTGCTGAGGGCTTGGAGGGTGCTCAGTTGATTCTGAAGAAGGTGATGGAGGTGGCTGGTGGCAGTCTTGTGCACAAAGTTCGTCTCAGAGTACCAACACCATTCACATTTGGCCATCACAGCAGCTATGGCTGAGCAATCTTGTCAGTAACATACCTGTTATGAAGCCATATTTTGTGGTTTCCAGAAGGGAAATTCGACTGCATTATTCCTCTTGTGAACACATATCTCGTAGTTTCCAGAAGACAGGAAACTTGACCCGGAGGCTATATTATGTAACAGATGGCGACATAGTCAGTTCAGTAACTAAATGGAATAAATAGTACCATCTAGTGCAGACTTAGGCAAACTACGGCCCATGGGCCACATCCGGCCTTTGTGCGTCTCTCTCCAGCCTGTGAGAGGCTGGACAGGGACTGGGTATATAATTGATTAAATATATGATTTATGAAATATATATATTTATTAGATATATAATTTATTTGATATATCATGCACTAAATTTATAACTTAGTGCATTTTACAATAGAAGAAGGTTGAGCAGAATTAAGTTCAAATTATTGTTGGTATGGCCCTCTGACACAGTTTAGGTTTCTCATATGGCCCCTTGTAAAAATTAATTGTCCACCCCTGATCTAGTGGCTAACCCTGATATACGTCATTCCACTCCATCTTACATAACTGCCACCCCCGAGGTTATCAGCGTCCCTTTAGGAGCTGCACACAACCCACTGAGGAGAGTGAGATATTAACACTGCTGTTCATTTGGATTATACTACAATCTATGTCATTGGTTAGTATGCTGCTTCAGTGGGCACGTTCCAATACCCCTATAATTGTCTAACACTGCCATACATATGTGGTAGATTCTTTGTTTTTCAGGGTGGGGGTTGAACCACCCTCCCTCCATGGGGGGGTCGGAAGGACCATCTGCATTATACACTGCAAGGAATCCAACAATACGAATATTATCATGGTCTGCTTGGCAGATGTATTCCAGAAAATTACAGGAAATTTTTTTATGGTACAAGGTTTTAATGTAGAGCAATGTTGCACTTGATATTAA
>NC_091566.1:36046730-36061730 GCF_042767895.1 Penaeus vannamei | reverse complement strand
ACCTCTACGTTCATGAAAAGCACAACTCTCCATATGCAATTAGCCATAATTGAGGTTGCACTGTGCTCAGTGATTTCATTCATTGTTTGCCATGTCTTACAAAGTGTGAAGGAGAGTTTGCAAAAATGTACCTTTGCTGGTATTTGCATGGTATTTGACTTTCCCATACTTTCTAGTGTACCATGATTAACTTAGTCAAAACCAAAAATTCAATCTCTCTTGACACCCATTGTTGGGCCAAAAACTCAGCCAAGAATTCAGTTGTCATGTAAATTCTGATACTGATATGGGATAGATTAATGTTTTCCAGCAAACTTCCATGATGTCACTAAATTAGTATGCATACTATTTGCAAAGATTGTATCAGATTGTGAATTTAATATTGTTTCCTTTTTTCCCCACAGCCTGAGAGATTTGTTAACCTGGGTATTGAGCCTCCAAAGGGTGTCTTGTTATTTGGGCCCCCAGGAACTGGCAAGACTCTTTGTGCTCGTGCAGTGGCTAACCGAACTGATGCCTGCTTTATTCGTGTTATCGGCTCAGAATTAGTCCAGAAATATGTTGGAGAGGTAGGTTGATATGTTCTGATGTTCTTATGGTTAATGGTTAACCCATTCAATCTGGTTGATGTGAATTAAGGGGTGGGTGATGTGAACATGCCATCACAGGAAAATCTGGCTGTGGGATATGAACTTACCATCATGAGCACTTTGGCTGAAGACGAGATAAAAAATACTCGGCATGAGTGCACAAACCTCTTGGAGTGTGATTGGACTTACTTGGCATTTAGAAAGGAGCTTTTGCATGATTCCCTTGATAAGTTAGTGTGGAATGCAGTGACTGTAAGCCAGGAGTAGAAGAGTGCTGGCTTCAGTGAGGGCACATTCCCATGCTCAGCAAAGTATTCTTGCCCACTGTAACCAGCAGCACAGGATTTATTACTGAAAATTGAGTATTATAAAAAAAAAAAAAAAAAAAAAAAGAAAAAAAGAATTACATATTTTTCTTTTTTTTGCATTGAGTCTATTACCATCTGGAAAAAGCAAATCAAATTGCAAATATGGACATTTGAACATGGCCAAAAGCTGAAGCTGATTTTGTTAAAAAGAGAAAATTACATTGCAAAGGGGAGGCATAGAGTCCTGTCACTGCAAACGAGTGGTTGTGTGTGCCCCGCCTACAAGCCACCTGGCATAGTGGCCACTCACATAAGCCTATTGCCCGTATTTTCGTTAATGTGATTACCATGAAGTAACTGGATCCAAGGGGTTAAAAAAAGTAAAAGTTCTAGATTTAAAGGTCATATATCACTATGGTACAGTATAGTAGCAGAAAGGGTTAGGAATTAGTTAATGATTAGGTTGAAATTAAAGGTTGAACAGTACTAAAGGGTAGTATGGTAGTGAAAAGGGTTGAGAGGGGGAGCTGACAGTGTCTGAGGAAGGAGAATAAGTTGTCAAAGGAAAAGGTAGGGTATTCCAAGATGTCCAATAGATTACAAGGTCAGGGAAGTGAGAAAAAGTGAGGAAAAGCAAAGGTACATGTTGCTGTAAAGCAGAAACAGGATAGGAGGATGTATGGGACTGAAAGAGGAACATTGCGTGAGTTGCATAGAGGTGGATCAGATTTTGACATGAGATAAGAATGCATGTCCAGTGCATAAGTGGGCCAGAGCAGTTCCCCAGCGTCTATTTGTATGGATTGGTATTGACCAAGGGGAAATGGAGATGGAAGATTTTGTATTATGCAGTTTATTAGTGATAAAGCTAGACCAGAAAGACTGCCAGCACGTGAAGAGAAAGGTTTTAAAGTGAGGGTAGTAGGCAGAGGCTACAATATGTAAAAATCTGTTGATGAAGAAGAGGAAAATTCAATTCAGAAGGTACGATTAGAAAGGAATGAGTTAATGAATACACCCAAGTTCCATTGCATTGACATGAGGTGATAGCAGTATAAGAATATGGTATTGCCATGTAGTATGATATGCCTTTTCCAGGTTGAAGAAAATGGCTGATACTGAGTTATGGTGTGCAAGGCAGATGTGATGTAATATTTAAAATGTACAAATAGGTCAGCTGTGTTTCGAGCATGATGGAATCCAGATTGAGAAGAAGAGAGGCTTTGGGATTCTAGGTACCATATTGGGCATAGATTGACTATTCTTACTAGCAATTTGCATAAACAACTGGTCAGAGCAATGGGATGGTAGTCTTAAGGGAGGGTGCCAGATTTATTAGCTTCAAGGAAAGGTAGGATAAGTGCTTCAAGCCAGTGATGAGGAAAGTTTCCAATTGTCCAAATATTGTTTTTGATTGTATATGGATGGTAATGTATGCAATCAAGGCCTTCGTGTGTGTTGTGGCATGACAGTAAGGCTGAAAGGAGTTCAGCAGAGGAGAAGGGGGATGGTAGGGTTCTGTAGAGGATAAGGATAGGGGATGGAGTGCATTCCTTGGCTGTTTTAATGAAATAGAAGTGGGGAGAAAGGTGAGAGCTGAAATATGCAGCAAGTTCAGTAGCAACTTAGGAAGGTTCAGAAATGAGGGTATTACGGATATGGAGGACTGGGGCAGTGTGAGGGGGATGTTTTCCTGCTAGTTTGTGGATTCTATGACACATTGTAAAAATAGGTGGAGGTAATTATGGAAGTGTAATTTTGCAAGCTGGTGTTGATAGAGCTTTGGATTGTGCAGTGTAGTTGAGCTGATGCTCTTTTAAAATTGATTAGAGCTTGGAATTGATTGGCTGGGGGTATTTTGCTCTATGCTGCACACTTACTCAAAGTGCTTTGAAGCATTCAGTGTTCCACCATTGAATAGGGGAAGCTCATGGAATGGCTGTAAAGGCAGTTCTCAGGATGGTGATTGAAATGAAAAGGTAAACTTTCAAAGGTATTAAAGTCAGTGGGAAGAGGAGAAAAGTAAATAGAAACAGTTGTGATCCAGCAGTGAAGAAAGATGCAAAGAATTGTGTTAGGGATAGTGGTTTGAAAGGGAGCTATAGTGTGTGGTGTTTAGTGTACAAATATAAAAGGAGATAGAAAGAGAGAGAGTGGATGATATAAAATGATGATTTGGAATCGGTACTGGAGGTTGTATTTGGAAGGTTTCTAGAAGATGTAATGGATGGATTGTAGGAAGGTGTGATGTGACGAAGATCAGGTCTGTGAAAACTAAAGCCTCAAATGTTTTGCTATAGAAGACCCATTGTGTTGCAGTCAGCAAGTGATAGGGGTAGAGATGGATGGCTGAGGAGGAGGAGGAGGAGGTGTACCTGGAGATTGAAGTAGGGGGTTGGCTGAGAGATGAAAATGTAGTATCAGGAGGTTCATCAGAAGAGGTGAAATCCAGCGAAGAACATTGTGAAGAAAAAGAAACAAAAGAAAAAGAAAAAAAGGATTCACATATGTGTCCAGGAGGTAGTGGAAGGGATAGTGGGGAAGGAAGGGAGTTTGGTGTGGGTGGAGGAGAGGATGGGGTATTTGGGAGGGAGTAAAGATAAGAGGGGTATGGAAAATATGAGGAGGATTGATGGATGTCGGCAGTCACTTTGAATGTAGATGGAGTGGGGGTAGAGAAATTGGAGGATGGATGAGAGAAGCATACTCTAGGGTCATGCTTAGGAAATTTTGGTTGTCCTCAAGGGTTTCTGGAGGGGAGTTGGGTGGGGAGGTTTGGGAAACAAAGGATTATTTTAATGAGGAGATAGTCATCTAAGGAGTAGATGATGTAGCTGTGGGAAGGGATGTGGTAGAAGATGGATTGTCTGGTGCAATCGGTGAAGTGAGGAGTAGGGACAGACACAGAAGTGTCTGTCCCTACTGGAAAAAGGATTTGACTGAGGGCATAAGGGAGGTAGAGGTATGAAGGTGGGAGTAGGGGGAATTAATACTGAGGAAAAACAATTGAGACAACTTGGCTAGAGGGGAGTAGAGTGCAGTGAAGGGTGGTTCTGGAGTAGGGAATGATTCAAAAACATTTTTTACCTTGACAGTGTGTGGGTTGATAGGGTCTCATATGAAAAAATTCTCCTATTTAGACCTTGTGGGGAAGGTCAGGTCTATAGAAGGTAATCCTGGTAAAATTAAGGTTCTGCGGGGAATTGTGTAGCACTGTACTGATAATGCATTGTAGGCAATGAGACAGGCAAATAAGTTGTCTTCACAGTTTGACCAATCTTTGCCACAGATGGGGAAGTCAGCTGAGTTGATGAAAACAGTTCCAGTACATATTAAGGGAGGAGTGAGGTTGGGCAAGTATTGGTTTGCCAGTGAGGTCAGCAAGGGTAGATAGTGCATGGACTTAGAATTAGGATGTAACTGTGATAAGGTGTGAGCAATCAGGAAAGCTGCAGAAGTAAACTTTGCTTACTTGATTTTAGAGGCATTGTTGAAAGAGGAGGGTATTGTCAGAGTAAGGGGCTGTTGGGGGAATCACAAAAAATCGATCCCACTTGGCTGGTCTAAAGTATTCAAAAGGTTTGTAAAGGACAGGAGGAAGATGGAGAGGTGTGGAGTTAGGTGTTACTCTGGGGAGGAGGTCATTAAGGTTGGAGAGTTGTATTAGGGGAGGAGGAAGAAGTAGAAAATGAAGACAGATTGTGCAGGCAATAGGGTGGAGGGTATTGGCAGTGAGGAAAAGAGTATGTTTTGAAAGTCAAGTTATAACCTGGGTAGATGATTTGGGATGGGTTAAGTTGACTGCACATATCGAGGAAGGGGGTGTAGGAAGCAGTGGTCAGAGCCATGATCAAAGGAGAGTCAGGGGTCGGTGAACCAGAGGAGTTAGATTCAAGGAAGTTACTTGATAAAGGGGCAAGCGTCAATGCCCCTAATAAGGGTACAAAGTCTTCATAACTTACCATGGTAAAACTGAAATATGTGGGGAAGATAAAAGGTCCACCCCTCAGGGCCCTCATGAGGTTAAGGGCTAAACAATTGACCAAGAGAATACTGTACCTGTACCAATTTGATGCCAAGCAGGATTAAATATGGACCTCATATCATTTTCTATTTTTGTAGGACCAAAAGTGCATGGTATTTTTTTTTCAAATTGGAGTTAAAACAAAAATGTATAAAGTTATTGTTTACTTTTGCTGCATGAGTTGTCATGTCATATTCCTGTTTTTTCTACTGAGCAGTAATTAGGTTTACGGGTTTGGAACCTAAATATTTATTTGCTCTTCAAATTTAAATATAAAAGGAACTGTTTTCTTTAACTTTATTCATTTTCTTATTTAGAGTAGTATTATATTAAATATAAATATTTTTGGCTTTTTTTTTATTCCCCACCAGATATCAAGACTTGGTTGTGTTATTGATTTTTCATATTTGTTTTCATTTTTATTCACTATTTTGAACCAAACAAACAACACTCCCACACTTGATTTTTTCAGGGAGCTCGAATGGTGAGAGAGCTTTTTGAGATGGCCCGCAGCAAGAAGGCTTGTCTCATCTTCTTTGATGAAATTGACGCCATTGGTGGAGCCCGGTTTGATGATGGTGCAGGAGGTGATAATGAAGTGCAGAGAACTATGTTAGAGTTGATTAACCAGTTGGATGGATTTGATCCACGTGGAAATATCAAGGTAAAGAGGAAAACTTAGTTTGGGAAAGTAATGTTATTTATTTGCATACTTGTTGATATTAAGTAATCTTTCAAATGTTGTCTTAATCAAGTTTGTAGTGACATTTTGTTTGTTTCAAAAATTAAAATTTAAATGTTCTCCCAATATTGTAGGTTCTCATGGCCACAAATAGACCAGACACCTTGGACCCTGCTTTGATGAGACCAGGCCGTTTGGATAGGAAAGTTGAATTCGGTCTCCCTGACTTAGAAGGTCGTGCTCACATCTTCAAAATCCATGCCAAGAGTATGTCCGTTGAAAGGGACATTCGTTTTGATCTTCTTGCTCGACTTTGTCCTAACAGTACAGGTAAGTTACTAATTCTTAGTAATTCCTTAAGAATAGATGAAATAAAAGTTTGGTAAAGTTTACATTAGTGGATTTAAACTTTATTTGAAAGATGTGTGCAGAAAAGGAGAACATATATATACAGATAGCAAAAGCTGTTGAATTGGTGATTTCAGATGAATGGTACTTACTGGGTTGTTTCTTTAGTAAATCAAAAGCGTAAAAGGATGGCAATACATTAAAGAAATATAAGTCTTCAGGTAGAAATTTGTTTACATAATAGAGAAACATTATTATAAAAAATAAAGAAAGCGATTTCAGCTACCCGTAATTTTGTTTTAACAGTGAATTTTCACTATAAAATAAACTTTGTCCACAGGTGCTGAGATCCGATCTGTCTGCACAGAAGCTGGTATGTATGCCATTCGAGCACGTAGGAAGGTTGCTACAGAAAAGGATTTCCTTGATGCTGTAAACAAGGTCATCAAGGCCTATGCAAAATTCTCGGCTACACCTCGATACATGACGTACAATTAATTCATATTTTACAAGTCTATGGATTTTTTTTTTTTTTTTTTCAAGTAATACTTTACTCATGGAACCACTTCATTATCATTATTATTATTATTTGGAAAACAAGTGTGGTATATTTATGTATTTAGATTCTTAAAACTGGAATTTGAATAAATATATACAGTAATTCCTAAATGTATTTTTTTGTACCAAAAATTTGTGGAAGTGAAGAGAACTAAAATTATTGAAATTTTATTTGAAACAGCATAGACAGCAAAGACACATCACACCAGAAATAATTAAAACAATTAAACAGTAAAAAAGTACAAAGACTGGAAGGTACAGGTAAAACTAATGCTTTTTCATTTCCTGTATATTATGGCAGTTTGTAATCACAAAAGTGAAAAGTTTACATGCAGTAGTATTATCTGCTCATTATCCCTTTGATCCCATTATAAGATAAGCCATGTACTTTTTTCCTACCATTTAGCCAAAATTTCTTCTCCAGCCGCTGCCTAATGAAGAAAAGAAAGAAATACTACTTTCAACATCTATTTTTACTGAATTATAACACAAGGGATGTTGAACTGCTATTGAAATATCAGCTATCCCCATGTCTGCTGCTGGGAATATGCAATGTCTACTATAGTTTTGTTTTGTGAATTGTTTCTCATTGATGATTCCACAAATGCATAGTCACCAAGGAGTCAAGAAGTATGCTTATATAACTTCCCCTTTGCTTCAGCTTTTGATATTTTTTTCTAATGCTATTAATAAATTCATTGTAATGTTATTGAAATTACTAGTAGCAGTAGAAGATAAATAACAATATTCCAGCAAATCAAGGAAAACGGAAAACAGGTGAAATAGAGAGGACTGGTAATAATTTTTTTAGAGCCATCTGTTTACACACAATTAATAAATTACAATCACAGTGGACATAGCATGTACATATATATCATCCCCAGTGGCAGTGGGTTAATATTCAATGTGACAGGATGGGGAGAGAAAGAAAGATAGTAAAAGAAAAAAAAGAAGAAAAAAAAATCTTTGGGGATATCTTCCTAGTGACATCAACAAAATTATAAATCTCTACAGAACAAAAGTTTGTTTATGGAGGGGTTAAGTACTTTTTGTGCATTTTTAGTGGGTATTATCAAAATTTAAAACTACTGGGCATACTTAATATATGGCATGAAAATTCTAGGAAACCTTAGATACAAGTAATAACACCAAATTTGCAATATGTAAATAATTTACTACACAATATACTTCCCTCTACCTTACAAGTAACATTACATAACTGCAGACTAAGAGCAGATATAAAAATAAATAAATTTTAGGATCAAATTACAAGGAAACAATACCTTGAGAATTACTGAGATTCACATCATGTAAACACTACAATCTATTTTCTTCCTTATCAATTATATAAATATTGCTTTTAGATGCTAATAACAGACAACACAACAACCAACCAGTTAAATTATGTCATACCAAGAAGACCTATTTAAAACTAAAGTGGTCCACCTGCTTTTTTTTTTTTTTTTTTTTTTTTTTTTTTTAACTTGGCAAACATATTAATTTTTCTCTCTTTTTAATAGGAGGTAGTAGAGAAAACACATGCAACATTAAATAGTATTCTTTAATCTTTATATAATTCCTACTTTTTTAAAGATTGACTGAAACCACAGTTGTGTAAATGACTGTAAATTATAAATGGTCCCAATGGAAAATTCCCATATGATTTGGAACTATAATCTCCCTCTCCCCTATTTAAATGCCCTTAGACCAAAATGTAATAAGAGACAATGTATCGGTTACATCAAAATATGAATATGTAAATATCTTGGAACATTTTTAGAATACTTCCATTGCAACACAAATGGTGACCACCTTAAAACTTTTGAGACCCTTATATACACACCTTACTTCCAATATGACAAAATCCCCCTCACTAATAGCGAAAAGGATTACAAAAAACTTTGTAGGTAAAACAGCCCTTGACTCTGCAGATCACCACACCACTGCATGGTTTCAAGACAAATAATTCCTTTGCTGTCAATAAGTCTTATGTAATTATAGTAGTTACATATTCAACTTCTTGTGCAATGTGAAAGCATAAGCTTTCATTCAACTTATCAATATTTTCCATTAGCTGTCTAACTAAAATCAACCCACACGACTAGCATTTTTGGTTATTAAACAAAATATCCAGGTTGTTAATGTATACGGAAATAACAGAAATCTATGACCGGAAATTATAAAAAGTCTATCATACAACCAATAACATTTGTGCATAAATTTTGATATTTCAATTCTTGAGAAACTGAGCCACAAAAATCTTGCATTTAAATAAGATCTTAATGTACTTTATATTTGATTCCAGGCATACAAGAATACACACACAAAAAATAGTTAAAAAAAAAAAAAAAAAAGAATACTTAAACAAGATGCTTGTAACTTAAAATAAATTTACAACCAATTTTTTAAATGACTACAGAAGATTTTTCTCCATGACATTCAAGATGAGTTATTGATTTTCTTCCCTTTTTATATACCTAAACACATTTTAGGATGAGACTTGCTAAATATATTAAAGAGTCATATTCACTAACCAAATACTATACTCCCATATAGGAGAACAGTTTACATCAGCATAACTAAATACACTGCAAAACAATGAGGACAAAGCAGAAAATGTAGTTTTAAAGGTAATACTCATGTACTGTTTGGTAAATCAGGTGTGTATTACACTTGTATTTTCTTTCCCTTTTCTGTATTATTCTTCAGTAACTCGTCCTTTCCTACTGACCAAAGATGGGAAGTTAACTAAAGATAAACCCTTTCTGACTGCTCTCTCATTGTAAGTTTAAAATATTTTATAGTGATATTATCAAGAAAAATATAAGAATGTTTTTGTGCATAGGGATGATTTAAAACTCTGAATATATGAAGATGTTTTTAAATGTAAAATATGTTTTAAAGATATGTAATGAAGAGGAAGAGAAGGAGAATAAAGTAAATAAAGCCACTTCCATTTCAAAATATTTGGACCTTGGCAAATGAACTGGCAGATTGACCCTCCTTCCTTTGTTACGTGTTATTCCAATCTATTCACACCAGATGATAGCCTATCATGTCATAGTAAAACCTTCACTCACACTGGGGAACTTCCTATTCCATAATATGTAATTAAGCCTATTCTTAACCCATCAACGATGGGTAAAAATTTCGTCAAGTTTACGTATGCACTGGCTTGTTGTCGCGCACCGGCAATTTCCCGTTTGCGCCCGGCTCGATCGGTAGTTTGTAAGCGACATATAGCACCTAAAAGCTTTTATTTTGCTAAAATTTATAAAAATATTAAAATTTTGAAGGTTTACCTTCACTTTAGGTGCCATTGCCTAAAATCTTTACCATATAAATGAAGCCGCTACTAGTGGAGAAAAACAACCTCCGTCCGACGAGCCAGTAGCACGAGAATGGGCATGGCATGATGCCCCCAGCGTTTGGTCCACAACAGCCATGGCATGTACGTACGTGACACCCGGCGCCAATGGGTTAAGTTGTGTGCTAAACAACTTGGTAACTTGTTTAGCCCTGCCTGCAGTCATTGAGTTACAGCCACACAAAAGTAGGCCCATAAAATCTTTTATGCTGTAGTTACAAGGATAGAGCAAGGTATACCTGTCAGTGTCAACCCCCAGTGTAAAGTAAAATTGAATTGTGAATACATTAATCTATTTGTATATTCATTATGATTTACTTTCATATACACATTGCTAGGTCCTTGTTATGCTGACATGGACACAAGCTTGTATGTACATTCCAGGCATCATTGCTTTGTCTCCCTATTTGTATCTATTTAATACATGTAAAGTGTCTCTTAAAACATTTAAACAATGTGTGCAGTACTCTTTTTTTTTACTTAATGTTTTTCTTATCTTTTTCTAATGTGGCTTATGGGGTTATGAGACACTTCAGAGCATTAAAATAAATTAGAATTGAAAAAAAAAAAAAAAGTTATGAGACACTTCAGAGCATTAAAATAAATTAGAATTGAAAAAAAAAAAAAAAAAAAAAAAGGTGGACAATTACAACCATAATTACAAAAGTGATTTCAAGTATAATAATAGTAATAATAATGGAAACAGCAGAGATGACAAAGGAACTGACAACAATGGTGAACAAAATGAAGCGAGAGAAAGCAAAACAATGAAACTGACTACAATGAACATCTTGTAGTTTTTTTCCACATCTACAAGTTAAGCAAAAAGAGTAAAACCTAGAGATATCAACATTGACAAACCTGGAAGAACATGATGAAGAAGAAGAAAACATTATGACCAAACGTTAGTTTACTACAAGCCTTTGTATTGGACAATATCTCAAGCTGAAGCAATCTTTTAAAATTCTCTACTTAAAAATTTCTCTAGGATATGCTACAATAATAAGCTTCGCCTACAATAGTATTTCTGTCATTAAGAAACCCTGCATGATAACCTGCTCTATATCTTACATTACTAACTTTATATTTGCCTTGTCATTTTCATGAATATAAATATAATTTACTATGTAAGTAACATAATTTAGAATGAAATAAATTTACATTTCAAATAATACTGTGATGTGCAAAGTTATTGTACGTCTTTCACCTATGGCAAGGCAACATCATTAGAAATGAAAAAAACTGACTTATTCAGTGATAAGTTTTATATATTACCCACTACCCTCTTGCAATGCATTTGAAAATATTGATGTATATCATTTTACCAATAATGAATCTGCATACATGAGAAATAAAAAAATAAAACCTAAGTCTATCAAAGACCCTCCAACTATGGATTTGCCAATATTAGAACAAATAGTGAGAATAACAATTATTTCACAAAAAATCTCAACAAAACAAAAGCCACACAAATCAAAACTGCCTTGACACATGCATTATACATGTTGGTCATTATCAGCATACAACTACACAGAAAACAACAGGAAAAAATCTCTTTGAAATAAATACTACTTCACCCTAAAGAAGACATAAATCAAAATATTTTCTCTTATGTCTTTACTATTCTGTATATATACTGAACAAATGTGCTGCTCATACATATGAGACTCACTGCATATCTTTCACTCATTCATATATCTATGATACAGATTTATGGAAAATAGAAACTTTCTTTTATCTAATCCTGTACACTTTTCTCTTGCAAAAATATGCCTTTTACATGCATACTACACAAATGCACCAAATTCATAATATACACTACATAAAAAAGTCAATATGAAAATTTTCGTGACTTCAGTAAACCTGAAATTCTGTATATAAAATTAGAATAATTCTTAACTACAACTTTGTTCAAAAAATACTCTTAACATTACCATAGCATAAACAAACCTTAAATTTGTTTAATGTTAAAAACAAGTGTCATGTATTACAGGTTTTGATTTAAGGCACAAGAATGATACATAATAGCCATTCACACATCTCAAATGTGATATGGATTCTTGATAAAACTTTAGGTATAAATATCTAAAAAAATAAAATACACCCTTACTGCTGCTACAAATTTAGCAACAAATATTTATGAAAATTATGCAGCAAAAATATTGCTTTGTGTCAAGGTTAAAACACTTGAGTATACTATAAGAGTAATAATCATGTTGTCTTAATGCAATCCCATGAAGGAAGCACAGAATCGACTTAACTTATTCTCTTTGATTAGGTAGTACTACAAAGTAGAAGTACTCTTATCCCCTGATTTGCATCCAATACTATCTATATAATACTTTTTTTCTACTAACTACTTTTTAAATACAATTTCACTGCCTTTCTGCATACTATCATAACTTGCAATTACAGAGTACAAAAATATCTATTACGGGTCCTCTTTGCATAACAGAGGTCCCTTTATACTTATACCTTTATTCAAAATGTTAAATTACCTGAATGACAAGAAAGACAGTATATTGGACATTATGTCATGTACTTTTACAACATGAGGACATCAAGTACTCCCTTCTCATCTGCTTCTGTCAAGAGGTCCAGAAGACGTCTATTCAGTACCTCATTACTCCCCTCTACCAACTCTTGGCCAATTGGACTCAATACACTTTTAACACTTGCTCGCATAAAGTATTCTGAGGATGGTTTGAATGCAAACGATACAATTATTTTGGCCAAGCCAGATTTGATTTTGTCAACCACAACCTTACAAGGATAGCAGCAAGCATTATTAAGGCATGTAGACCCTGAATGGTTGATAGTTTCTCCAGCTTTACTTAGTGTTCCTTGAATGAGACACATTCCCATGAGGAAACCTACAAGTGATGTTCTGTCAAACTCTGCTCTGAATTGTTCATAATTCCAATTAGGTACAGGGGTACCTAGTTTATTTGTTGCATCTGTAAAGGTTGCATGATAATGTCTTAAAATTTCTTCTGCATGGTCTCTTCTCATTTCAAATGAGGTAGATGTATTCAACATATAATGGAGGTCAAACACTGGATTATTCCACTGAGATATTTGCCAATCAATGAGTTTCAAAGATTCAATCTTACGAATTTCATCCTGCATTCCTTCACTGTGCTTATACATCAAATTACTGTTCCAAAAATCCCCGTGGGTAAGACATAAAAATTTATGTCTTGTTTGATCATCCCACATTGCTGCAAACTTAACAGGGAGTGTTGTTTTCCCTGTCTCTAACTTATGAACCATATCTTCATAACCCTTCTTACTTTTTAGAAATTTGATGCTATTTAATAAAGATGCCCATACAACTGGCTTGAAAAAACTGCTAATTGCATTGCTAAATTTGAAACATGAGTACTTCTCCAGAAAATTATGGGACTTATCATAAGCATAGGACACAGCATGCAATCGTGCAATATGATTCACAGCCAATTTTGCATGGTGGAACTCAAGTCCTTCTTTCTTAGGACCAGTTTCATACCCCAGCACCTTAATATTCTGCATAACTAGGACATATTCCTTATCAGTACATTTACCATATATGTATTCGGGGATGTCTAGTCGGAATTCATTGTTAGCCCTTTCGGCTTGAAAGTCGTTTAATTCCTTCACAACTTCAGAGTACATCATAAATTCTTTGATGTGATACCCACACCTTTTTATTATTTCACTTGTTAATGCATCACCACTCAAGAACTTTACGATAAGATTATACTCCTTATCTTCTTCGGCATTTGGGCTTCCTAGATGTGCTTGGACATCTAAAAGAATCAGCTCAGCGTTGAAACTCTCGCCTGGCTTTGTGGCTGAAAGACAAAAGAAAAAATTTATCATTGGTCGGTTATTACAGAATCATAGAGCATCATACAAAATAATAATGGGCATGGAATATATGACCAATTGCTAATAGCAGAAATGTTTAAAGATAATTTTAAATCACCAGAAATCTGCAAAAGGATCCATCAAAGTTAAACATTTTTAGAAAAAGTTATAATTCAAATAAATCTTTAAGGTGACCACAAAAAGATTTGTAGTTAATGAATATGAAAAAAACTATTTGAATAATGAATACAACTACCTTTGCAAATCTCACTATTGCATAGTTTAAGAATACAAAGTAATGAAGAATAAAGTAGCTCAATTCACTGCTAACAGGTGCATATACTGTTTACTATAGTTTTTTTTTTCTAAATTTTGTTTATGCATACTATAGATGGCTCAAGTACTCAGTCACCACTAAGTCAATTAGTAGACGTTATGTGGCCTCCCCTATTTCCCCACCCCTTGAATTTTTGGATTTTTTTTTCTCTGATGCTGACATTACCAACATTATGATTATGTCATCAAAACACTAACAGCAATAGGGGATGAAGAGAGGACAGGTGTAATAGGTAGGAATAGTAATTGATTTCTTGGTGACTTGTGGAGCTATCTATGTGTGAACATATTTAACAAATATGGCATATGTGTACATGCCCTCTCTGCTGGAAACGGGTTACTCACAATAATGCATTTTGTCAGAATGTTGGAAGAACAATATTACAAGCCAAATTAAATAAAAAATAAGTTACCTACAAAAATAGCAGAGCTAAAATTAGAGAAACCTGACCCTAAAACAAGAAAATTTTATTGAGATATTCATAATAAATAGTCACAAATAAATCATATATAATTAAGAGGACAAAACCAAACCAGCCAAGCCATAAAATTTAGCGTGGATGAAATATTTGAATCTAAATAATAATACTATCCTTTCATAATACCAAAAATGAAGATGAGAATTACCATTACAGCAGTTTACATTACTAAACTATTATTTTGTCTAGTAGCAACTGTATGTAATGCATAGTGCATTACATTTATTGCACTACAGACAGAGCTACTGCCAATTTATAAATCATATCCATATAAACATAATATATCCCTACATTTATACAGACATGTGCATGTAAAAACAAACACATACATACACACACTGTGGAATGTATTGGCATTACACAATTATACTGCAATAATACATTCTTTAACTTACCAAACATATGTCTTCCATTGTCTGCTTACAGTGCCATTAAACTGCAAGCACCATAATATATTAA
>NC_091566.1:36006373-36033730 GCF_042767895.1 Penaeus vannamei | reverse complement strand
CATTAGTTAAATTTAATAATCATTTCAGTATTATTTTCATAAACTTTCTTAACCGTGATGGATCAGTGTCGGTGGTGAACAGCAGGGCGGGTGCAGCACAGGGCCCTTCCTTCGGTGGCTCCTCCGTTGGAGAAGGGGCACGCGACCCCTTGGCGAGCTTGGACTTCACCATCGAGCCGACAGTCCGGAGGATTGCCCTCCGGGTTGAGCCGCTGACAGGCTGTAGTCCGGCTCTCGGCGACTTCCGACGGCGAAGGTTGTGTGCCGACAGGGGCCGGCGTCGAAGCAGAGTCCCGGCGGAGATAACGTGGACGGCATGGAGGTCGTGTCAGAGGGGTCTAGGCAGCACCTGCGGACAAACAGATGCTAAGAACAATGTCCTCAAAGGCAGCACAGGACAATGAAAAGTGACAAAGTAAATTTAAATAAAGTAAAGAAAACAGGTAAGACCACAGTAAACAAGTAAGGATAAAAACAAACGAGAGAAAATAAGAATAAAAGCGCAGAAAAGAGATTGAACAAGAAAGACTAATGGCACATATGTAAGAATAAAACAAGAGATGAGTAGGAATTAAAGCAAACGAGATAAAACAAGGAATAAAAACAGAAAAGATAAAGCGAGTTCGAATAAAAGCAACGGGTAAGAATAAAAGCCTAAGAAAAGGAAATAAAACGGATAATAAAAGAACAAGAGGAATAATAGTTAAACAAGAAAAGGGTAAAAGTTAATGTACTAAAATACTTTATAAACGTGAAAAGGATTGAGAAAAAAATCTGGCGTGCAGCAAAATTCAGGATTCGTGTTAATGGTTTGGGATATTTGCACATATACAGAAGACTTAATACTTATCTTAAGTATCCGTATGGGTCCACCTTGATCTGGGGCTGGTTGGAATGGAAAGGATAGACTGAAAAACTTTTTCATTTATATATTTATATATATATATTGTGACTGAATGAAAGAGACTAAAGACACACAGAGATGACAAGCAAGATTCACAGACATAAAACGTGGTAAAAGATAAAAGCACAGTAAAAGTGGGTGTAAAAAAACCGGAAAAATAAAAAATCGTTGGAAAATATATAGATAAAATGGATCTTAAAATAATCAAAAATTAAAAATACATATATAAATGAACAGGTAAGATTTCACTACAATACATTTACATTTTACATTAGACAGAAATGACATATTTTTTCTTTTCTCTTCCATTGTTTCTTATGAAACATGCAGTAATAATCTAGTTACCATTAAACAATACATGGTTTTCCATTGCAAGGCAAGTTTTAAAGCATTAACGAAGTAAAATAAAGCATGCAAGGTTGTATGGCTACCTCGACAAAAGAGAAATTATTTACACATTTTCTTGCACTAATCTATAGGGAATTACTACTTTCAAATTGAGAATTTACATATATGAAAAAAAAAAAAAAATAGACTGCCCATCTGGCACAGCTGATTTCGTTGGGGGAATACGGGATCTTGATTTGCACATTATCTGCAAAAAAAGATCGTTTCCTATTTTTATTCCGTGTAAATGGCGTTTTAGTCGTATTTGTTTTAGTCTTGTTATGCATGCATCTAGTTTTCTGTTTTGTTATTATCATCATTATTCTGTGTCATTATTATCATTATTATCATTATTATTGTTATTATTATTATTATCATTATCATTATTATTATCATTATCATTATTATTATTATTATTATTATTAATATTATTACTATTATGATTACTATTATTATTATGATTAGCATTGATATAATCATCATTATTATCATTATCATCTGTGCTATCATCATTATTACCTTGACCACCAGGGTTACATCAGCGCCGATGTTGCCGGCCCTCTTCTCCGCGTTGGCGTTCTCGCCGAAGTCGGTCCTCTTCTGCCCGCTGCCGATGGCGCTGGATTTGCTCCTCCCGCTGTTCCACCTCTCGCCGTTCAGCGGCTCTTCGTTCTTCTATCCTTTGCTGCTGCTGCTGCTGTTGCTGCTGTTGCTGCTGCTGCAACAGCCGCTGCTGGTGCTCCTGCTGTTCGTGCCTCCTCATAATCTGAAATGATAAAAAAATTCAGGTACAAAGCTTACCCGACACCTATGCAGTGAATAAGAGAGGTGCGTTTGAGCGGAAAAGGTTGCAACATTTTCACTATTATCACATACATATCGCATATTTTCATTATATTTGTAACATTACTAACTTCATCTTCTCTGGAATTCCTTGCATCCAGATGAGCTTCTTTCTGAAAAGATGAAGAGAAATCCAATAGTTTCAGGTAATCGAAGCAAGAAAATCAGAAAGAGAAAGAGAGGGGGGGGGGGGGGGGGCAAGGGGGGGGAGGGGGGGCGAGAAATAGGCAGAGAGAAAATTAGAAAGAGGAGACGAAAGGAAGGTCACACAGTGAAATATATATAATTTCTTCTGTCATATTACGATAACAAAACTCAAGCAATATGAAGAAAGTGAATAAGAAAAGGCTCATAAAACTTACCACACTTTTAAGGAGGCGTTTGGGCTTTCCGCCCTGCGGCTTATCACGTCCCATCTGAAATTGTAACATAAATAAATTATTGAATCAAACTCACGGCCCATCTGAAATTGTAACATAAATTATTGAATCAAACTCACGGCCCATCTGAAATTGTAACATAAATAAATTATTGAATAAAACTCACGGCCCATCTGAAATTGTAACATAAATAAATTATTGAATCAAACTCACGGCCCATCTGAAATTGTAACATAAATAAATTATTGAATCAAACTCACGGCCCATCTGAAATTGTAACATAAATTATTGAATCAAACTCACGGCCCATCTGAAATTGTAACATAAATAAATTATTGAATCAAACTCACGGCCCATCTGAAATTGTAACATAAATAAATTATTGAATCAAACTCACGGCCCATCTGAAATTGTAACATAAATAAATTATTGAATCAAACTCACGGCCCATCTGAAATTGTAACATAAATAAATTATTGAATCAAACTCACGGCCCATCTGAAATTGTAACATAAATAAATTATTGAATCAAACTCACGTCCCATCTGAAATTGTAACATAAATAAATTATTGAATCAAACTCACGGCCCATCTGAAATTGTAACATAAATAAATTATTGAATCAAACTCACGGCCCATCTGAAATTGTAACATAAATAAATTATTGAATCAAACTCACGGCCCATCTGAAATTGTAACATAAATAAATTATTGAATCAAACTCACAGCCCATCTGAAATTGTAACATAAATAAATTATTGAATCAAACTCACGGCCCATCTGAAATTGTAACATAAATTATTGAATCAAACTCACGGCCCATCTGAAATTGTAACATAAATAAATTATTGAATCAAACTCACGGCCCATCTGAAATTGTAACATAAATAAATTATTGAATCAAACTCACGTCCCATCTGAAATTGTAACATAAATAAATTATTGAATCAAACTCACGGCCCATCTGAAATTGTAACATAAATAAATTATTGAATCAAACTCACGTCCCATCTGAAATTGTAACATAAATAAATTATTGAATCAAACTCACGGCCCATCTGAAATTGTAACATAAATAAATTATTGAATCAAACTCACGGCCCATCTGAAATTGTAACATAAATAAATTATTGAATCAAACTCACGTCCCATCTGAAATTGTAACATAAATAAATTATTGAATCAAACTCACGGCCCATCTGAAATTGTAACATAAATAAATTATTGAATCAAACTCACGGCCCATCTGAAATTGTAACATAAATAAATTATTGAATCAAACTCACGGCCCATCTGAAATTGTAACATAAATAAATTATTGAATCAAACTCACGGCCCATCTGAAATTGTAACATAAATAAATTATTGAATCAAACTCACGGCCCATCTGAAATTGTAACATAAATAAATTATTGAATCAAACTCACGGCCCATCTGAAATTGTAACATAAATAAATTATTGAATCAAACTCACGTCCCATCTGAAATTGTAACATAAATAAATTATTGAATCAAACTCACGGCCCATCTGAAATTGTAACATAAATAAATTATTGAATCAAACTCACGGCCCATCTGAAATTGTAACATAAATAAATTATTGAATCAAACTCACGGCCCATCTGAAATTGTAACATAAATAAATTATTGAATCAAACTCACGTCCCATCTGAAATTGTAACATAAATAAATTATTGAATCAAACTCACGGCCCATCTGAAATTGTAACATAAATAAATTATTGAATCAAACTCACGGCCCATCTGAAATTGTAACATAAATAAATTATTGAATCAAACTCACGGCCCATCTGAAATTGTAACATAAATAAATTATTGAATCAAACTCACGTCCCATCTGAAATTGTAACATAAATAAATTATTGAATCAAACTCACGGCCCATCTGAAATTGTAACATAAATAAATTATTGAATCAAACTCACGTCCCATCTGAAATTGTAACATAAATAAATTATTGAATCAAACTCACGGCCCATCCGAAATTGTAACATAAATAAATTATTGAATCAAACTCACGTCCCATCTGAAATTGTAACATAAATAAATTATTGAATCAAACTCACGGCCCATCTGAAATTGTAACATAAATAAATTATTGAATCAAACTCACAGCCCATCTGAAATTGTAACATAAATAAATTATTGAATCAAACTCACAGCCCATCTGAAATTGTAACATAAATAAATTATTGAATCAAACTCACGGCCCATCTGAAATTGTAACATAAATAAATTATTGAATCAAACTCACGGCCCATCTGAAATTGTAACATAAATAAATTATTGAATCAAACTCACGGCCCATCTGAAATTGTAACATAAATAAATTATTGAATCAAACTCACGGCCCATCTGAAATTGTAACATAAATAAATTATTGAATCAAACTCACGGCCCATCTGAAATTGTAACAAATAAATAAATTATTGAATCAAACTCACGGCCCATCTGAAATTGTAACATAAATAAATTATTGAATCAAACTCACGGCCCATCTGAAATTGTAACATAAATAAATTATTGAATCAAACTCACGGCCCATCTGAAATTGTAACATAAATAAATTATTGAATCAAACTCACGTCCCATCTGAAATTGTAACATAAATAAATTATTGAATCAAACTCACGGCCCATCTGAAATTGTAACATAAATAAATTATTGAATAAAACTAGACAAATAATTGCATAAGTAATAATCATAATCAACAATTTAAATCTATAAATTTGAAGTTAAATGATACCAGATTAGTTGTAGCATAATTCATAATAACATTGTTTATGGTAAGAAATTATGAAAATAAGGAAAAAAATAATGAAAATAATGAAAACGGAAATAGTGATTATGATGATAGTGATGATAATGAAAATGCTAATAATGCCAATAATGATAATAAGAATAATCATTATAATGACAATAATGATGATAATGATAAAAGTAATGATGATGATAATGATAATAATAATTATAATAATAACAATAATGATGATAATGGTTATGATGAAAATAATATCAATGATAATTGTAATGATACTAAGGATGATGATGATAATAAGGATAATAACAATAATGATAAAATTGATGAATGAGAATAAATATAGTTATGATAACAACAGCCATAATACAGTTATCATAAAAATGGCAATTATAATAATTATTTTTGTAATAATAAAGGTTATCACCATTTCTATTGCTATTATCATTATTATCATTATCAATGTAATTCGGGTGTGATTGCTATCACCATTATAGTTGCTATCATTATTATCACTGCTATCATTTTTATCAGCATCATCATTATCATTATCATCATTATTATAATCATATAATCTCTCTCTCTCTCTCTCTCTCTCTCTCTTAATTTCCCTCCTTCCTCCCCTCCCTTCTTCTCTTCTTCCTCTCTTTTTTTCACTCTCTCTTTCTCACTCATACACTTACCCTCTCTGATTCTAAAATTTACAAAGGAGCGCACACAAACAACCTCGAGGCACATAACAACACAAACACGAACCATGGCTGGTGGCCACGGAGGCTGCAATTATGTTGAGGTTATAAAACTGAACTGGATTTTTATCTCTTTATTTGGTGATGAACCAAGCACAAGTGATGTCAGCAACCGTCGTGAGGCGAATGATGATTCCGGCGAGAGAGAGAAGTGTAAAGAAGAGGGGGGGGGGAGGAAGAGTGGGGATAGGGGAAGGATAAGGAGGAGGAAAATGAATTTTAGTTGAAGAAAAAGGAGCCGGGGCTTGACCCAGCATGCAGGGTAAAGATCTAGGTAATAGCTGTAGTGGGTTTGTTGAAAGAGGAAAAGGATCGAGGGGCTCAGCGCCATCGGCAGACTCGCGTATTCACCGCGCGGCCACACCCCGCGGGATCGTGTGGCGAGGCAAGGCCGCGACTCGTGGCGCGGGGAATACCCCACGACCTTGAGCGCGGCTCGCCTCGCCACAATTTTCCCACGGGGAGTGGAGCCTCGCTATGGCGAACACGGAGCCTCTCGGCTAACTGAGGGGGAGGGGGAAAGAAGTTAGCAGGTTTTTGGCGCCATCTGGGGTATGCTCTGGGCACGGCCTCTTCGGCCGTGGCTCCTGGGCTGTTCCTCAGCTAACCATCACTGCTGAAGCGGGGTGAAGCTCGGGTGAGGCCGCGAGGCAAGGGCAGACCCTCCTCGCCCGGGTCGAGAGGAGATTTCTCTCCTTCGGCCGCAGGACTTACGAGAGGGCACGGCCTTGGCGGCCCCACCACGATTGGATTAACTCTGCTGGCCGTGGCGCTTCTTTCCTCGGCTCGCACAAATCCTTACGCTAAAGGATTTGTGGTCCTGGCACGAGTACTAGCAGCAAACGCCACGTGTCGGAAACCGAAACCAGCAGGATGTTGAGGGTAGGATGAGGATGAGGATCGACGCTATGGCAAGGATAATGAGATGGAATGAGTCGGGGTGGCGGTCACGAAGCGTCAGAGGACGAGGTGAAATGATTTAAAAACGGGGATGAGGGCAGTACCTGAGGGAGATTTACTTTATTATGAAGTTAAAAAAAGGAAGGTACCAAACATTACCACTAAATTACTTTAAAAAGAACAAGAACAAAAACAAGGAACACAAAACAAGCAACAAAACTGAACCCCCCTTATCCCTTGCCCGTTGTTGTCGTGGGGGGGCTTAAGAGACGAAGACTGAGACCCAATACAGGGATCTCCCCTGCCTAGGGCCTCAGCCCTCGACTCAACTAATTTTGCATGGTCTTTTTTCTCTCCAGCTTTTGTTTCCGTCTCTTCTCCATCCCCTTCTGCTATCTACTTCCTAAGGTGTGAGAGCCGTGCTGAGAGGATGAAAGGCTGACCTAGTGCCAGTCCTGAACGGCCTGCGGGAACCATGGGCACGGTACTCCTGACTAATCTAGCCCTTACCTTCAGTAGCGAAAGGAGGTGGACCAATTAGGCCTATTTATATAATCCAGGTTCCCCATGACCAGTAATGAAAATGTAATCCCTTTATTAGAGGCTATGAGGCTAGCCCCTTTATCAAATAGCCCCAACCCAGGCTCTCCTTTGACCACGGCTCCGAACACTGAAACTACTGTCCACTCCTTAATGCCTACTAGTGCATTACCCACCCAAGCAGAGACTCAATCTCGAGAAGACATTCCTACCCACCCAACTTCCTCAAATTCAACTCCACCCCTGCAACCTTCATCAAACAACCAATCCCCCCTTATTACTACCTTGCAAACTTATTCTCCATCATTCCGTAATACTCCCTCTTCCACACGTCCCCGACCATCCACCACCACCAACCCTACAGATATCTTAAATACTCTGTTTAGCCCAGCTAAATGGGACCGTTTTTTCGTGATCCCTGCTACAGCTCCTTATTCAGGCAACACTCTTCTCTTTCAACAATGCCTCCAAAAACAAGTAGGCAGAGTCCCTTTTTATACCAGACGCGATCGCTCCCGTCTGGTAACAGTCAGATCAGAAACTGAATCTATAGCACTGTCAAATTTAACTGATCATTCTGGCAACCCCATTCCTGCAGAACCTCATCCAACCCTTAATACCTGTACCGGAACTGTCTCTCCCCAGCAAACTGCCCAGTCGATACCAAAGATTGGTCAGACTGGAGAAGACTTATTAGGATGCCTCAAAGACCAAGATGTGAAATCAGTACATTGCTACACCATTCCTCCTAAAGGTCAACGAAAGAATCCGACCAATATTGCCAAAATTACCTTCTGTACACATGACCTTCCCTTACGTATCTACATTGGTGGACAATCCCTCCTTGTTCGACCATACCAACCCCCTCCCCGTCAATGTCAAAACTGTTGGCGCTTTGGACATCCTGCCAAACATTGCCGTTCCACAGACCGATGCCCCATATGTGCCCAACCTGGTCATAATCGATCAAACTGCTCAGCACAAACACGAACATGTGCTAACTGCGGCGGCCCCCATAATGTATTTTATAGAGGCTGTTCCACTTACAAATTTGAATCTGAAGTAGCAACTCTCTGATACAAAAATGGTCTCACTTTACGTGAAGCCAGACAGGAAGCACGTCGACAAGGTTTCTCTCATACTCCATATTCTAGCAACATCGTCCGCTCAGCCCTTCCCCCTCCACCCAAAAATGTCCCCATTTCCACTTCTACATTCTACATCCCTCAGACCAATTACTTTGCCACTCTAAACCCAGACACCCCAATCTCAACCACAGCTCCTATCTCAACTACAGCCCCAACACCAACCCCTCTCCCTCCCCGCACTACCCGCAGTAGACAGACTAAACGTTCTAACCCTTCTTCCCCTACAGCACAATCACCTCCACCTACCTATACCTTTGTTCCTGAGACACCAGTCTCCTCTCCCCCCCCTCATAAGAAAACCTTTATTCCACAAAACTCTCCAACCAATTCCATTGCAGAAACAATTACCTTCTCACAAAACTCTCCAACAAACTCCACTGCAGAAACAATGGATGACATTCAAAGCTATATGTTTGAGACACAAAATCCCATAACTCATGCTCCTTCCACACTTGAAGTGGTTGCCGATATTCATACCCCTCCTACTAATATTCCCCCTACACCCCTTCCTCCTAATCCCTCCCAAGACAACACATCCCCTTCAACTCCAACTATCCATCCTTCTGATATTCATCCTCCTAACACTAATACTCCCCACACATCTACTCCCTCCCAACACAACCCACCCCCTTCAACCCCAACTATAGACACATTCTCCCTCCCTCCACCCCCTCTATCCTTTGCACTCCCTCCAGGTTACACACGAGAATCACTCATGGCACAACAATGCCCTTCTCCAGACTCCCTACCTCCTAATATCCCTCCTTTACACCCCCTAGCTCCTTCCCCTTCAAATTCCCCAACACGTAAATGTGTTATCATTCATAAATCAACTAGGGTATAGCTCTCCTACATTGGAATATTCGCGGTTTCCGCTCTCATAGATCAGACTTACGTCATATCCTTGCTTCTTATAATCCATCTATTATCTGCCTCCAAGAGACTTTCCTCACACACCCTCCTATTCCAATTCCTAATTACCATTTTATCTTTTCCCCACACTCCCTTTATGTCTCGCCTATACTTATCCATCATAAAACACCTTATGTCATACCTCCCATACAAACTTCTGTCCCGTGCACAGCTATTCGCATCTTTCTTCGCCGCTGGATCACAGTGATTTCAGTCTACTTCTCCCTATCCCATCCCATTGACTTTACTGCCTTTGAGACTCTAATTTCCCAACACCAACCACCTTTCCTCATAGTTGGTGATTTCAACTGCCGCCACACTCTGTGGGGTGACTCTACCACCAACTCCCGAGGCCGATCTCTAGAACGCTTCCTCTTCACAAATAACCTAATTATTCTCAATTCAGATCGCCCCACACACTTTGACATGCGCACACAATCCTTTTCATGCCTTGACCTCTCTCTATGCTCTCCTACTTTACATCTAGATTTCCATTGGTCAGTTCTAGACCACTTCCCCTATAGTGACCACTTCCCAATACTCCTTTCTCCTACTTCATATGTACCACTTCCTAATCCTCCACGCTGGTGCTTTGATAGAGCTGACTGGCATACTTTCACTTCACTCTCTACTATACCTATCCCTCCACCCCCCTTACCGTCCATTTCAGATATGCTACATTGTTTTACAACCACAATCCTAAGAGCTGCCTATACAGCCATTCCTCGAACTTCAAGACCCTATACTTCTAAATGTGTTCCATGGTGGAATTCTGATTGCACCAAAGCGCTCCGCTTAAAACGAGCAGCCTGGAACAGCTATCGCTACAAACGAGGCACCCCTCACCAGCTATCAGCCCTTATTTCCTTTAAAAGAGCATCTGCCCATCTTCGCCGTACAATTAAAAACAGCAAAACAAATAGCTGGCAAAATTATGTTTCCTCAATTACATCTACATCTATTTCAGCTGTTTGGCGACGGATCCATAAACTATCAGGCAAACATCCCCCCCATCCTGCACCTGTCCTCCATATTCGAGATATTCTCATCTCTGAGCCTGTAGAAGTACCTAATGAACTGGGCAACTATTTCAGCCAGGTCAGTAGTGGCTCTCACCTTTCCCCACACTTTTCTTCCATTAAAACCATCAAGGAATGCACCCCTATTACCTTCACCCTATCCTCTGATGAGTCCTATAATGCTCCTTTTTCTTCTTCTGAACTCAACGCTGCATTACAGTCGTGCCGCAACACTCATGAAGGCCCTGATGGTATTCACTATCGTATGCTCCGACACCTCCCATCTTCCTCTCTATCCTTCCTTTTAACTATTTTCAACCACATATGGACGTCAGGAAATTTTCCTTCTCATTGGCGAGATGCTCTCATCCTACCTTTCTTAAAACCCAGTAAATCAGGTACCCTACCCCAAGATTACCGCCCCATAGCTCTAACTAGCTGTTTGTGCAAACTACTAGAACGAATGGTTAACTTCCGTTTAATGTGGTACCTAGAATCTCATAATCTCCTTTCCCCTTCCCAGTTTGGTTTCCGACGTGCCCGAAGTACAGCAGACCCACTTGCCCATTTCGAGATATACATTACATCAGCATTTGCACGCCATGAATCCGTATTAGCCATTTTCTTTGATCTAGAAAAAGCATATGACACCACATGGCGATACCATATCCTCCAACAATTGTCCTCCCTAGGTTTACGTGGAAACATGGGTGTTTTCATTAAATCCTTCCTTTCTAAACGTACTTTCCAGGTCAAGATTGCCTCTTCCACTTCATCATCCTTTCCTCAATTCGAAGGCGTCCCACAAGGAAGTGTGCTTAGTACCACTTTATTCCTTCTTGCTGTAAATGACATAGTCTCAGTCCTACCACCAGGAGCCAGAGCATCAATATATGTTGATGACTTAACCATCTATACATCTGGCACATCCATACCAGATCTCTGTCAATTCCTTCAGTCTGCAATAACATCAGTAACTTCTTGGGCCATCAACCATGGCTTTCGCTTCTCTACCTCCAAATCTTTCCCCATCCTTTTCTCTCGCTTACGTACGGTCCCCAAACCCCCACTCTTCTTATATAATGCTCCACTCCAATACCGGTCTTCTGGCAAATTCCTAGGCGTTATATTTGATTCCAAATTGTCCTGGTGAGACCATATCTTGTATATCAAAGATAAAGCTCAACGTCGCCTCCGAATCTTACAAACGCTTTCTCATATCTCCTGGGGCTCAGATCGCAAAACTCTCCTCCATCTTCATGTTACTTTGATTCTCTCCACTCTAGATTATGGATGCCATATGTACTCCTCTGCCTCAACCTCTCTTCTTGCTCACCTTGATACAGTCCACCACAGCGGTCTCCGCTTAGCCCTAGGCGCCTTCCGCTCCTCTCCAGTTGAGAGCCTATATACTGAATCAGGCATGCCGTCCCTCTCTCGACGTCGAGCCCTTCTCTCTCTCCGATGCTATGCTCGATTTCACCAATTTTCCCTTACCAAACTAACTATTCCACAATCCTTACTTCATACCTTTACCTCTTCTCCACGTTTACCAACTCCTCTCCCCGTACGCATGGATACCCTCCTCTCCTATTCCCCCTTCCCTCATCTCCTACCTCTCCCACTGTCTGTCCATTCCATTCCTCCATGGCTTATACCTAACCCCTGTATTTGCTCCTCAGTTTTCCCTGACCCACCAAAATCAGATATTCCCCCCTCTATCCTTCTCACTCATTTCCTTGACCATGTCTCCATTCATTCCTCCAGCATTCATGTTTACACTAACGGTTCCAAATCCATCTCAGGAGCTGGATTCGCAGTAACATTCCCAAATTGCACTTTCAAATACACCCTCCCTCCTGAATCTAGTGTCCTTACTACAGAACTATATGCACTCCTTTTTGCCTTAAGACGCATATATTCATCCACCTCTTCCTCTTTTACTATTTTTACAGACTCCCGTAATTCTTTAACCCTCATAAAGTCAATGCACTCGACCAATCCCCTTGTCTGTAAGATCCAGAACTGGTTGTTCTATTTATCCACACGTCACAAATCTGTCAGATTTTGCTGGGTACCCAGCCATGTTGGAATCCCTGGCAATGAACAGGTAGATACTCTTGCACGATATGCCGCAATGTCCATATCACCTCAACAACGCTTCTCACATATTCCAGCTACAGATTACTACCCCCACTTTAAGACTTTCTTGTATACCCGATGGCAATCTTTTTGGTCAAGACTCCACAACAATAAATTACATACCGTAAAACCATCAATCTCCTCTTGGTCAGCTCCATTTCACAAAAACAGACGTTGGGAGACTGCCCTCGCACGATTACGTATAGGCCACACTCGCCTAACACATGCCTATCTGATGTCATGCTCAGACCAACCCCTATGTCCTCTATGTAACATCCCTCTTTCAGTCCCACACATTCTCTTGTCCTGCCCTCGCTTTAATACAGCACGTACCTCTGCTTTTCCACACCTATCCTCCCTTCACCGACCTCCCAACATATCAGACATCCTTACAGAATCTCACAGCTTCTGCCTCGACAACCTGTTCTCCTTCCTCAGACACATAAATATCCTTCACTTGATCTAACTCGCTTACCTAAACCACCATAATCTTTTCCCTCATCCTCAACCTCTCAACACTATTCTAGATAGTTGACACATAACAACTATCACCTGACATCCCTCTTTACTATACTTTCCAATAGTGCTATATGACCTTAGATGTCTAGCACATTTATCTTAACCATTAACCATTAACCATTAACAAAACTGAAAAAAACTAGTGGATAGAGGAAGGGGAAAGGGGAAAAGAAGGAGTAAGAGGTTGCTTCAAAGGATGCGGCCAAACTTAGAACACTGCTTCCACTTCTTCGTCCCATGCCAGGGAAAAGAGATCACGGCCTGCACCAGATCTCCATCCGGAACGAAAGATAGTGTTGAGTCTATCCAGCCAGGCGGAGTCTGTCGATCTGTTTACAAACCAACCTACGCCACTCGATGTTAAGAGGAGGCAGAGAAGCTTCCTCGTGGAGTTCAGATGTTGTAATAAATTGATCCCAATTTACTACATAGATCCATCTGAGTGCTTTATTCTGGACAACTTGGAGTTTGCGCTTGTTGGTGTATGCTGTTTGTGTGAGTGCAAGTGGTGTGTATGTGGGAAGAGGTTTGATAAGTGTTTTGTATAGATGCAGCTTCGTACGTGGGGCCGCACGTCGGAATCGATAAAGCGAATGTAAGGCTTTGCCGGCCAAGGCGGCCTTTGAAGTTGCATGCAAATGAAACCGAAAGTCGGTGTCAAAGGTTAAACCAAGGATGGTACAAGAGCGGGTGATTTGGAGCGGTGCTTGTAGTCTGTCGAAGCTGTTGAGATATATGGTGTCATGGGGAGGTCGTTTTCGTGGATTTAGGAAAAGAACTTTTGTTTTGGTCGCGTTAGTCTTGATACGCCATCTATGCTCCCATCTCGAGACGGTGTCAAGTTCGTCATTGATGCGCCGGACGACACCTGAAAGCGCATCGTGTCGAGCTAGGTGCGTACAGTCGTCAGCATAGAGGATAGTGAGTGAATCTGTGTGTGTGGGGTCTGGTAAGTCGTTTGTGTATAATGTATAGAGTGTTGGGCTGAGGGTGCTGCCCTGAGGTACACCTGCGTGCATGCGAATCGTCCTGGAGACGTGGTGGAGGAACTTTAATTTTAATTTACGGTCATCAAGGAAATTGCAGAGCAATTTCTTAATCAAAGGGGGGAAGCTAAATTTTGTGCACAGCTTGTACTTCAGGCCAGCATGCCAGACCGTGTCGAAGGCTCGCTCAACATCTTTGGTGACAAGAACAGTCATTAGTCGTCGGTCTTTGTTGTTGTGTACGTAGTTTGTGATGATGTTGAGTGCGTCTTGCGTCGAGTGATGCGAGCGAAAGCCAAATTGTTTTTGTGAGAGAAGGTTATGGTCTTCGAGATACCACCTTAGCCGAGTGTTTATGATTCTTTCGAAGGTCTTGCCTAAAGTCTCGAGTAGGCTAATAGGGCGGTAACTCTTAGGGTCAGTCAGGTCTTTGTGTGGCTTAGGAATGAGGGCCACAAGAGCAGTTTTAAAGCAAGAGGGAAAATAGCCGGAAGCGAGAGAGGCGTTGTAGAGGTGAGTCAAAGCTTGTAAAAGATTGTCAGGGAAATGAATAAGAGCGTCGCGTCCAATCTGTGAGGAGCCTGGAGCCTTACGAGGAGACTTCATGATTAGTTGTTTTACTTCCTCACACGAAATGGGAGCTGTGAGTTCGCAGGTGTCGTCCAGCCTATCCATACGGATAATTGGCTCTGGGATGGTCTCTACCCTGTTCTCATGACTCCAGGTGTCTATGTCCTGAATTCGTTGAGTGAACAGGGGATGAGGAGGGTGAGGGTAGAAGACTTTAGCCCAGTGTTCTTTAGAAACTTTAATGACATCCACGGGATTTGAAACATTTACGTTATTTTGGACAAGGTGGGAGAAGGGGGGGAAGTTACTACCTTTAAGCTGACGAATTTTTTGCCAAAATTCCCGTGGATTGCGAACTCTGTTAGACTCTACATTTTTAACCAAATTATGCCAATGATTTTGTCGGTCGGTATCAAGACTATCGATGACGTGTCTTCTGAGGATAGATAAGTCCCATCGAACATGATTTAACCTGTTTAAATTTTGCGTGAAACGATTTCGAAAACAAGTCAGGAGACGTTTTGTCCTTTCAGATGGCTGAAATGAGATGCGTGTCTTATACTGAGACCGGGGGATGGTACTCAGCATGGTGGATACAATGTGGGCGAAGATGAAATTCCAATGCCCATCTATTGTTTGGGAATCAAGCCCATCAAGATTAAACTGAAAGTTAACTTCACTTAATTTAGATTTGAACGACTCCCAATCTGCTTGTTGGTACCGGAAAGATCTTCTTTCTTTGTTAAGTATTGGTGAGGTGGAAATTTTGATTATGACGGGTATATGGTCCGAACCAACGTTCGGACCGGGTTGTAGGTGCGTGTGGTAGGCGAGTGCCGCTCTGTTCCCGAAGACGAGATCAGGGCGGCCCTTTCCCACGTTCGTGTATGAGGTGAAGAAGTCGGGTCCGATGTAGTGGTCTTTTTGTATCAAAGATAGAAAGGAGTTGCCTACCATGCGAGTTGGTAGATCTGTGGTGTAGTGCATGGTGGCTGGCGTTGATGTCTCCGGCAAAGAAGACTGGGAGGTTCGTATAATTAAACAATCTGTTGAAATCAGCAAGAGGCAAGTTGGTTGAGGGCCTGATATAGGCAGTGGAAAGGATAATGGGGCCCTGTGGGGTGAATATCCTGACTGCCATGAAGTCAGGGTGAGTGAATGGAAGGGTGATAAATTCGAAGGTGATGGTGGATTTGATGAGGATACAGGACCCCATGTACAAACCGTCTCCTGTTTGCCTGGATGTGTAACCGTAGTGCCGAATTCTATAGCCATTCGTGATGGCTGTAGAATTCAGTAGGACAACATCTGGGCGTTCTTGATCTAGAAAGTCGTAAAAGAGATTACGAATTGGGAAAAAAGACCTTACATTTGCTTGTACGATCGTTAGCATGTCACTCAGGGTAGACCCATTCGACCTGGGTTTACCTTGCGTGGCGTAACCTGATCCCTATAGCGGTTCCGTGGTCGAGCATCGACCGTCGGTTCCTCGAGGTCAGGAAGAGAGTCCTGCGAGCAGGACGCAGCGCGGAATTCCTGGGAATCGGCGGACCAATTCCCGACACCCGCGCTGCCCCAAAGGCCCCCTACAGGGGAGCATGGCAGTGGCTCCGTCCACAGGGGCATGGAGCTCGTCCTCGGCTTCGGGAACGACTTCGACGTCGATCTCGGAGCCGCTACTGTCGTCGTCGAGGATGGTGTCATCCATCTCCCGACGACGAGGCTGAGGGATCGGGGAATCCTTGTCTTTCTTGTGCGTGTTTAGTGGCGAGGTTTGTTTGCGTTTCTGTTCCGTGTTCCTTATGGTATCGCGTGCTTGTACGGTTTCTCGTGGTTTGCGTTGGGGTTGTGGTTGCAAAACGAGGTGTCTGTGTGTTGTGGAACAGTGAGGCTCTGGGTGAGTGATTGTCACCTCATTGTTCATAGTTTCTGTGTTTGTGGTGTATTCAGGAATGTACAGGTTGTCGTCTTCGAAGATCTCCTCGGGGACGACAATGCTGGGGAAGCCGTTTTTTTGTAACATGATGGGGACTATGGTTGCGAATCTTTTGGCGTTGTATTTTGCAGCGATAAGACTTACGTGTAATATGGCTTGTATTTTCGGGTTTGTGTTCGGTGTGAATGCGTGGGTTTGGGGGAGTGTTGGCATGGTTGTCCTCGAGGAGGTCGTGGGTCGTCTGGGTGTGCTAGTTTAGATGGGTTGTGTGGCAGCTGTTGTGGCGTACGTCGGAGCAGTGTTTTTGTTCTCACGAAGCTCAGTTCGTTTTGCTTTAAGTAGCTCCTTTCGTGTTGGGCAGGATCCGCTAACTGCTATGTGCGATCCCTCGCAGTTGCAGCATTTGATGCTCTCTTTGCACTTGGCGAAGAAGTGACCTTCGCCAGCGCAACGGGAGCATCTTTGTATGTGTGGGCATGTGTGTTCATTGTGTCCGTATCTGTAGCAGTTCAGGCATTGTTCCAGATGAATAAAGCACTCTGGTTCTAAGTTGTAACTTGGGACCGATGTATTAAACATCATGAGTCCCCTCGAGAAAATCCTCTGTGCTTCCTCTGGGGTAGAGAAACGGATCTTGACGATCCGTGACTCGGGTGGTTTGTAAACGTAAAGAACAGTGACACCGTTCTTGGCGGCAACCTCCTGTGAGATCGACTCACACGATCGTGGGAGGATCGTCCTGTCGATCTTTTTAGCCACGATCGTGCCTTCGGAGGGAACTGGTGAAAATCCGTGATCTGCGAGTTTCCTTTGGCCTTCGGCCGAAAGAAAGGGGGTCAAGTGCTCTGGTTTGGCTACTGTCACCTTGAAGCCATTGTGTACTTTATAGAGGTGGGTGACTGCCACCTCGGTGAGAGTGAATATTCTCTGGAGAGCCACCTCACAAGAGATGGGCTCTCCAGAGTACGCTAATTTGATCTGGTGTCCCATGGATCAGGTCATAGCGTCGGGTGATGATGAAGGGAAAAAGGGAGGCTAGCAGAGCTAATTTTAGACTGTATGTGGAAAATGCGGAATGGTCTCAAAAAAGAGGAGCACACCAGGCACCCAGCAGTCTCTGTGTGTTAGGGACGGTCGGGGTCGGGACCCTGCCGGACGAGCGAGAGCCCTTATGAGTCCGGCCGTCACCTCGCAGCGAAACCACTGGGTAACAGGTGCGTCGTGATTTCAATTGCAAGCACTCTGGCCTGTAATTGAAATCACTAGCTCAGGCAAAGTGTGGCGTGACTACACCCAAAGTAGCACACCAAGGGCCACGTGTCAGGTCCGTCGTGGGGAGGTGTCAACAATCTCTCTATGAATCACCCACGAGAAACTGCACAAACCTTGGACCTAGAGATCCAGGTATGCCCATGATTCCGGCTCAGGTCCGGCTGCTTATGAACCTGACCGGCGATGTTTACTCGGTCAGTTTGGGCGGTCCCGAGGCAGGAGTCGGCCAATCACAGGTCAGGTGCGGTTCTCGATTGATGGCCAATCAGGAACCGCTACAGCACTCCCCCTCTAGTTTCGCGGTCGCGAAACGGACTTTGGCGATTTTGATGGGCTGGTGTAGGTGTGCGGGTTTGACGCGGTCGACGGTCACGGTGTCTTCTCCCTTTGGGCGGCGGATGGTGATCGTCTTGTCGCCTCTTCGGATGACCGGGAATGGACCCTCGTACGGAGGACAGAGAGGAGGTCTGGGATGTTTTCTCACGAAGACGTGAGAGCAATCCTGGAGTCCTGGGGGCATGTATATATCCTGTTGTCGGGTGGGTCTCGTCGGTCGGCTGCGTACCCGGGTCATCCGTTCGCAGAGTTGTTTGCCGAAGGTTCCTGGTTCGAAGTTGCCGGCTGTGACGATGAAATCTGCAGGGAGGGCGAGCGTTGTTCCGTAGACCATTTCCGCGGCGGTGCACTGCAGGTCCTCTTTGAAGGATGTCCGGATGTTAAGGAGGACATGGGGGAGTTGGTCGACCCACCTCCTGTTGGAGGAGGAGGATGTCAGGGCCTGCTTCATATGCCGGTGGAGTCGCTCGACCATGCCGTTGGCGCAGGGGTGGTAGGCGGTCGTCCTGATTCTCTTGGAACCGAGTAGTACCATCAGCTGGCGCCAGAGTTCCGACTCGAACTGGGCGCCGCGGTCGGTAGTGACGGTATCCGGCGTGCCGAAACGGGAGATCCAGGTGCTGAGGAAGGTCCTGGCGACCGTCGCTGCGGTGATGTCGCGGATAAGCGTAGCCTCGGGCCATCTGGTGAAGCGGTCGATCATCGTCAGGATGTAGCTGTAGCCGTCGTCCGAAGGTAGGGGTCCCACTATATCGATGTGGATGTGTTGGAACCTTTCGTCTGGGATAGGAAACGTCTGGAAGGGAGATTTTGTATGCCTGTAGATCTTGGTCCTCTGGCATTCGATGCACGAGCGGCACCACTGTCGAACGTCTTTGTTGATGCCAGGCCAGACGACTTTGCCGCGGATATGTTGGGTGGCCCGATGCTGGTAGTATGCGTCGAAGAATCGCCGGCGGAGGGAAGGCGGGATGTATGGTCGTGGGTAGCCGAGGGAGACATCGCAGAGCAGGTCGTCGCGGGAGTTTGGGATCTTGACTCTCTCAAGGCTAAGGGAAGTCTGGCCCTCTATGAGCGGAATCATGGACGCGTCCTGGCGTTGTTCACTGCTGACCAGGTGGTAATCCACTGCGTCGTCGGCGTGGGTCGCTGCAGCTATGGTAACCCTCGAGAGGGCATCGGCGGCCTCGTTGTCCGCGCCCCGGATGTGACGGATGTCCGTCGTGAACTGTGAGATGTAGTCCAGGTGGCGCTCCTCGCGAGGGGATTGGCGGCGGGTCCTCGAGTGTAGGGCGAAGGTGAGGGGTTTATGGTCCGTCAGGATGTGGAATTCCTTAGCCTCCACGTACGGCTGGAAGTGCCTCACCTCAGAGTACGCTGCCAGGAGTTCCCTTCCGAAGGCACTGTATCGTGACTGACGTGGCGACAGGGTCTGCGAAAAGAAGGCAAGAGGTTGCCATTGCTTACCCTGACGTTACTGGAGGACAGCGCCGATGGCAATGTCGGAGGCGTCTACGGCGATGTTGAGAGGAGCCTCGGGCAGAGGGTGGTTCAGCAGGGTGGTAGAGGCCAGGGCTTCCTTGCAGGCTTCGAAGGCTTCGTTGGTAGGGGGCGTCCACTTGATTTTGGTGCTTCTGCTGGCCCTGTTAGGTGTGATCAGGGCGTGAAGGGGCTTGAGGAGCTGGGCACACTTGGGAACGAATCTCCTGTAGAAGTTGAACATCCCCAGGAATCTTCGAAGTTGTTTCTCCATGGCAGGCTTGGGGAACTTCCTTATGGCGGTGACCTTCTCCTGCGCTGGGGTGATGCCTTGAGAGGTGACGGTGTGGCCTAGGAAAGAAAGCGAAGCCGCGCCGAAGAGACATTTCCCTGGGTTGATCACGACCCCTGCTTCTAGCAGTCTGCCGAAGAGGGCGCGGAGATGACGGGCGTGGTCTGCCTCTGAGGCGCTGGCGACGAGGATGTCGTCGATGTAGGCGAAGACCCCCTCGAGGCCGCGAGTCACGTCGTTGATAAACCGCTGGAAGGTCTGAGCAGCGTTGCGGAGACCGAAGGGCATCCTGAAAAACTCAAACAGGCCGAACGGTGTAATGACGGCAGTCTTGGGGATGTCCTCCTCAGCGATCGGAATCTGGTGGTACACCCTCACGAGGTCGATCCTCGAGAAGACCGTACAGCCGGACAGCTCGTGGGAGAAGGAGTGCAGGTGCGGCAGCGGGTATCTGTCAGGGGCGGTAATCGTGTTGAGATGACGGTAATCACCGCACGGGCGCCAGTCGCCGTCCTTTTTCTTCACCAAATGCAGAGGGGCCGCCCATTGGCTGCTGGAAGGGCGTATGATCCCCAACTGCATCATGTGGTCGAACTCCGCCTTGGCACTGCGACATCTGTCGGGGGCGAGCGGACGGCAGCGAGAGTGGGCAGGGGGACCGTGAGTCACGATGTGGTGACGGACCTCGTGCCGTGGTTGGGTGGCCCGGTTGATCGGCTTGGTCAAGGCCGGGAATTCCCGCAGGATGTTCTTGAAGGCGCAGGTCCTGGGAAGCACTGTATATATTAGGGGAGTACTTACCAGAGCCGGAGCAGCGTGCGTGCGGGCCCCGGATTGGTGGATTAGGGCCATACCTTGCAGACCGACCGTCAGACCGTAGTGTGCCAAGAAGTCGGCGCCGATGATGGATTGTGGGACGGCGGCGACGAGGAAGATCCACTGGAATCGTTGGGCGGGCTCGCCTTCCAGCGAGAGGGTCCTCGAACGCTCGCCGTAGGTGTTGATGGGCGATGTGTTGGGAACTTCCAGAGTGCGGGAGGAGTGGAAGCGTTTATCCCTGTGGGAGGCTGACCTCGGCCCCTGTGTCGACGAGGAAACGCAGGGAGGAGGAGGCATCTCGGACATTCAATAAACACCTCCGAGGTCCGCGAAAGACAGGCGCGCCCAGTTTCCGCGATTTCCTCCACTCTTTGCGCGGCGGTGATGAACCAAACACAAGTCATGTCAGCAACCGTCGTGAGGCGAATGATGATTCCGGAATCGAATCGAAATCGAGAGAGAAGGGGGGGAAGGAAGGAGGGAGAGGGGAAGGATGAGGGGATAGAAAGGATGATTTAGTGAGAGAGAAAGAGCCGGGGCTTAACCCAGTGTGCGGGGTAATAGATGGGGGATGGATGACTGGAGTCGGAAAAGGCGGAAAAAGGCTGGCGAGGGGAGGCCCCGAGCCATCTGTGCTCGCCGCAGCCATGGCATGATTCACCCGTTTGGCGTGGAACTGGCGGGCCAGTTCCGCGCCAGCAAGGGTGGCCATGCCCGGGCTGCGGGTTGCGCTCGGCTAACGAGGGAGGAGGGGGTAGGGGGCAGCCTGCCAGGCGCCATCTGCGGCTCCACCGTGCACGGACTTATCGCCCATGGCAACGGTGGTGCCCTCGGCTAACCTCGAGACTGCGAGGATGGGAGGAGGATGAAAGCGGATGCGACCGCAACGAGTCTATCTCCCCCGCCTGCGTCGATCAGAGATTTCTCTCTGTCGGCGGCGGGACTTCCGGGGAGATGTGCTCGGGCGGTCACATCACGGGTGGATTATCATCACTGGCCGTGGCACCTCCTCCCCGGCTCGCGCGTTGGCACTCCTTACGACAAAGGAGCCGCGGTCATGGCTCGGGTACGAGCGGCAGATGCCACGTGTCGGAAATCCGGAACCAGTGAGATGAGGGTAAGGATTAGGATGCGGGACGCTTACGCGATGTGAGGGAAATGAGGTGGGAGATGAGGTCGAAGATGCCGTCACACAGGGAAAGGGGTTGAAGGGGAAGTTAATTAAAAGGGGGGATAGGGCTTACCGGAGGGTAGTTGTTTATTGGGGAGGTTAAAAGTTCCGTTGGAGAACGATAACAATTTAAACTTAAAAGAACTTAAAAACACAAAAACTTAACTTAAAAAGAACTTAAAACACAAACAAGTTAAAACTACACTGTAAAAGAAACAACTACATGGATTAAAAACAATAATTAAACGAGTAAAATAAAATAAAAGTGAACGTTAAAATGAACATTAAAAACATTAAAAAAACAAACAAACACAGAACAGGAGAAATGAGCCGAGCCAAGGACATCCCGGGGCCCGTCACATCGTGATGTGGCGGGCCTCGGGGTGTTCCCTCACGCACAGCGTGGCTGGCCATTTCTCGGGGGAGTGAAAACCATGCTGTGGTTAAATTACTAACAACAATAAAACATAAAACAATAAAACATGAGAGGGGAGAGCGAGAAAGATAGAAGGAAATGAGAGAGTGCACAAAGGAAAAGAAGGCGCTGCCAAGCTCAGAAAGCTGGTTCAATCTCCTCAGACCAGTCCAGAGAAAAGAGATCACGGCCTATCCCGCTCCTTCGTCCCTGGATGAAGGCGCTGAAGCGCTCTATCCAGTCGGGGCACCATGCACGGAGTTTGTCGAGCTGTTTACAAATCATCCATCGCCACACGAGGTTCAGCGGGAGCACCGCTGCCCTCTCGTATAATCGTGCTGCTGACACAAAGTCGTCCCACGCCATGCTGTAGACCCAGCGAAGTGCTTTGTTCAGGACGATCTGTAGCTTGCGTCTGTTTGTTTGTGCGGCGAGTGTAAGTGTGAGTGGTGCGTACGTGAGGAGTGGTGTGATGAGTGCTTTGAGCAGGTGCAGCTTCGTGCGCGAGGCAGCGCATCTGAATCGATAAAGCGATCGTAAGGTCTTTCTAGCCAATGCGGCTTTTGAAGAGGTATGATAATGAAATCTAAACATGGTGTCAAAAGTGACACCGAGGACGGTGCAAGAGTGTGTTATTTGAAGAGGTGCTTGTAGTCTGTCGAAAGAGTTTAGGTATATTGGATCGTAAGGAGGATTGTGTCTTGGGTTTATAAAGAGGACTTTTGTTTTTGTTGAGTTAGTGTTGATAAGCCATTTGTGCTCCCATCGAGAGACGGTGTCAAGCTCGTCGTTGATTCGTCGGACGACACTAGCGAGCGAATCGTGTCTAGCTAAGTGCGTGCAGTCGTCAGCGTAAAGTAACGTCAGTGAATCAGGGAAGGTGGGGTCGGGGAGGTCATTAGTGTATAATATGTATAGTGTTGGGCTGATTATGCTGCCTTGAGGTACACCTGCGTGCATATTGATTGTAGAGGAAACTTTGCCTTTAAATTTAAGCTTTAATTTACGGTCACCCAAGAAGCTGCAAAGCAGCTTCTTGGTGCACGAGGGAAAATTGAATTTAGTGCAGATTTTGTACTTCAAGCCAGCATGCCAGACCGTGTCGAAGGCTCGCTCCACGTCTTTGGTCACGAGGATCGTCTTAAGTCGTCTGTCTTTGTTGTTAAGACAGTAGTTAGTCAGTAGGTTCAGTGCGTCAGTAGTCGAGCGGTGAGAGCGAAAGCCAAATTGTTTGGAAGAAAGGTCATGGTCGTCGAGATACCGCCTTAGTCGGGAATTAATGACTCTCAAAAATTTTGCCTAGTGTCTCTAGTAAACTAATTGGGCGGTAATTCTTGGGGTCAGTGAGGTCTTTGTTTGGCTTAGGTATGAGGGCCACGATAGCAGTCTTAAAAGGAGCAGGATAGTAGCCAGAAGCAAGAGAGGTATTGTACAGGTGCGTCATAGCTCGTAAAACGTTGTCAGGAAGATGAAGGAGTGCGTCACGCCCGATCTGAGAGGAGCCCGGAGCCTTACGAGGAAACCTCTTTATTATTTGTTTAATTTCCTCCAGCAAGATGGGAGCACGGAGCTCGCAGGTGTCGTCCAGCCTATCCATGTGGATAATTGGCTCTGGCTCTGTTTCTATCCTGTGTTCTTGGCTCCAGGTGTTGATGGAATGAAAATGTTCATTAAAAAAGGGGTGTGGTTCTTGAGGATAGAATACAGTTTGCCAGTGATCACGAAAAATTTTGATAACATCCACGGGATCTGAAACTTGAGTGTTGTCCTTGAGGAGGTGACTGAAGGGAGGGAAGTTACTGCCTTTTAACTGTTTAATCTTTTGCCAAAATTCCCGTGGATTGCGAACTCGCATCGATTCTGTTTGTTTAATCAAATTTTGCCACTGAATTTTGCGGTCATTATCAAAACTATCTATGACATGGTTTCTGAGGATAGTGAGGTCCCACCGAACTCGGTGTAAATTCTGAATATTTTGGAGAAAACGATTCCTGTAGCAAGTCAGGAGACGCTTGGTTCTCTCGCTTGGATGGAATGATTTACGTATTTTGTAACGCTCTCGTGGGATGGACCGGAGCATTGCTGCTGAAATCCAAGCAAAGAGATGATGCCAGTACCTATCTATTTCGAGAACATTTTCTCTGTCAAGGTTAAAATCGAAATTTTGATATGAAAGATAAGATTTAAAATCGTTCCAGTCTGCTTTCTTATACCGGAAGGATGGCGTTTCTTTGTTATGTCTAGGTGAGGTGGAAAGTTTTATGATCACGGGTATGTGGTCAGAACCGATGTTCGGACCTGGTTGTAGGTGTGTGTGTGGTAGGGGAGGGCGGCCCTGTTCCCGAACACGAGATCAGGTCTGCCTTTTCCCCTAGCCGTGATTGCGGTGTGGAAGTCGGGTCCTATGTAATGTAGTCTTTTTGTGTTGAAAATAGACAAGAGCTGTCTACCGTGTGCATTCGTGGTTGTGTGGTGTAGTGATATGTGTGATGCGTTGACATCCCCGGCGAAGAAGACTGGAAGATTATTATAGCTGAATAATTTATTGAAATCTGAAAGTGGCGAATTTGAATTTGGTCTGATATAGGCCGAGGCAATCACTCTAGGGCCCTGCTGGGTGAATAGCTTTACACCCATGAAGTCTGGATGGATGAATGGGGGTGAAATGAATTCGAAATGAAGGGTGGATTTGACGAGGATGCAGGACCCTACGAACCAGGCATTTCGTGACTGTCTTGACGTGTAGCCGAAGTGTTTGATAGCATAGGAGTTAGTGATAGAGGTGGAATTTAAAAGAACCCCGTCAGGACATTCCCGATCGAGGAAATCGTCAAAAATGTTACGTATATTGAAAGATGATCTTACATTCGCTTGCACGATTGTCAGCACGCCACTCATGGTGAGTCCGGGTGTTGTGGTCTCACCTTGTGTGGCGTTTGTTGCTCCCGGTAACGACGGGAACGAGCACCCGTCGAGGGCTCGTGAAGGTCAGGAAGGGATTCCTGAGACTGGGAGACTCGGAATTCTCGGGAATCGGCGGACCAATTCCCGATACTTTCTCGTCTCCCGAAAGTTCCCCTGACAGGGAGAACAGGACCTGCTCCCTCGAGGGGAGCAGTCAGCGAGGAGGCACCGGGGCTTTCCTCGAGACCGACATCGATCTCGAGGCTCTCGCTACTGTCGGAATCCGACAAGATGGTATCGTCGTGAACGTGACGAGCCTCGGCGGCCGAGAGCTCAGGGTCTTTTTTGTCTTTTTTGGTGTGCATGTCTGGTGGTGAGGTATGTTTGCGTTTATTGTCAGAAGTATCTGGTGTAGTTTTCTTTTGTGCAGTTTCTTTATGTATTCGTTGTGGTAGTGGCTGTGGGAGTCCGTGTGAGTGAGAGGTAGAGGGCTGTGTGGATGTCATGGTCGCCTCTCTGACCTCGGTGTGAGTGTTTGTTTGTGTGTGAAATTCAGGTATGTACAGGTTTTGGTCTTCGAAGATTTCCTCAGGAATCACAATGCTGGGGAAACCGTTTCTTTGAAGCATGATAGGGACTATGTTTGCGAATTTCTTGGCGTTGTATTTGGCAGCTATTAAAGCTACGTGTAGTATTGCTTGTATTTTTGGGTTGTTGTTTGGTGTGAAGGTGTTTGTTTGGGGGAAGTGTGCAGGCGGCAGAGTGGTTCCTGAGGGAATCGTGTTTGGTTGTCTTAAGGATTCGCGACTCTGGTGGTTTGTAAACATCCACCACAGTGACTTCGTTCATGGTGCTGACTTCCTCCTGGATGGCTTGGCACGATCGTGGCAGGATTGTCTTGTCGATCTTTTTAGCCACGACCGTGCACTTAGCCTTCGTTTCCGGGGAGGGGAGAGGTTTAAAACCATGATCAGCGAGTTTTCTCTGGCCAGTAGTCGAAAGGAAAGGGGTCAGCTGTTCTTGCTTGGCAACAACAACTTTGTAGCTATTATGCACTTTGAAGCAGTGCGTGACAGCAACTTCTGTGATGGAGAAGATTTTCTGGAGAGCCACCTCACAGGAGATGGGCTCTCCAGAGTATGATAATTTGATTACGTGACCCATGGTGGCATCGCGTACGGGTGATGATGATGGGAGGTAGGGAGTCTAGCCAAGGCTAATAACAGGACGATGAAAGGGTGGAGATGGGTCTCAAAAAAGGAAGGCACACTGGCAAATCAGCTCTCTTTGTGTGTTAGGGTCGGTCGGGGTCGGGACCCTGCCGAACGGGCCAGAGCCCTTATATGTCCGGCCGACACCTCGCAGTAAAAGGGCTGATTTGATAGTGCTTCGTGATTTTAATTGCAAGCACCCTGGGCTTACAATTAAAATCACTAGTCTCAAAGCAAGGTAGTGCACGATAACACCCAAAGCTATCGGCACAAGGGCCAGATCGTCGAGCTCGCCGTGGGGGTGTCAAATCGCTCTCTTTAGCCTCCCACAAAAGCACAACAAAAAACCTTGGCACCTAGAGGTCCAGGTAAGCCCATGATTCCGGAATCGAATCGAAATCGAGAGAGAAGGGGGGGAAGGAAGGAGGGAGAGGGGAAGGATAAGGAGGGGATAGAAAGGATGATTTAGTGAGAGAGAAAGAGCAAAGTGTGGCGTGACTACACCCAAAGTAGCACACCAAGGGCCACGTGTCAGGTCCGTCGTGGGGAGGTGTCAACAATCGCTCTATGAATCACCCACGAGAAACTGCACAAACCTTGGACCTAGAGATCCAGGTATGCCCATGATTCCGGCTCAGGTCCGGCTGCTTATGAACCTGACCGGCGATGTTTATTCGGTCAGTTTGGGCGGTTCCGAGGCAGGAGTCGGCCAATCACAGGTCAGGTGCGGTTCTCGATTGATGGCC
>NC_091566.1:35993873-36001373 GCF_042767895.1 Penaeus vannamei | reverse complement strand
GGCTAGAAACGTGAGAAGACGCGTGAATAGATGCTTCATTTAAACCATGGGTCGGTAACCTTTTGAACACAGCGTGCCAATTAATGCTCAATGCCATTTTCTTTTTCTACCGTGTGTGTCAAGTGCTTTCCCTAAACGCTGTATACCTAATGGAGTGTCAAGTGCTTTCCCTAAACGCTGTATACCCTATGGAAATTTAAACCATAGTTAAACACTCGGTGAGCGGCGGGGTCTCAAACTTGCCTATATTTCATTGGTTTTAGTGTAAAAAAATATTTAGGAACACACAAATCTAAAGTATGGTAGGAGTAGCGATGTACGATACACATTCTCTCTCTCTCTCTTGATATTATTACAATTATCGTTATCACTATCATCATTATCATCATAACGTACAGCATCCTAATTATATTTGTTGCTACTGTACTGTATATTACTGTCACTGTTCTGCTATTGACAAAGTTATTTTCATGAACTTTATATTCATTATCAGTCATTTCATCATTTCTAATCACCGTAATCAATATTCTTTACGCAATTTTAAGTTCATAAAAAACAGTTAAAAGGACTTTATTACTATTATTATCATTGGTATCATTTCTATATTTATTGCCATTGATGATAGAAAGAATTGTTGTTAATTTCAACCCTATCAGTATCATTATAATTACTGATTGTCTACACCAATATCATCTTGCTGTTGTGTAGTGAACTCTGGCGTGCTTCCCGTAGAGTTTCACAATTTCATGCTGCCGGTTCCCACGGTCCTCTGTTAGGTTGTTTCTTCATTTAAATCTACATTACTCCAAATCCGTACGTTGAATACTCTTAGTGCCGTGATAGGATCTTGTCTCTAGCACGCCTCTTTCGTAATTAAACGATCTTCGTTTTTTTTTTTCTCTCTCTCTTTTACTGATTAGTGTTTCCTTTCTTGAAACTGAACGGAATAAAGCTTGATTCCGAGATTTCATTTTATTCAATAAATAAAAGCGTGGCACAGAAATGTCTCTTAGATGATAACCTCACTTGTCACGTCATGCAAAAAGTACACGTCGCCTACAGCTTGCAACGGCAATAACCTTTGCGGATAATTCCCATGAAAGATTTTTGTAAATGAATACACGTTTTTTATAACTGCATTTAGAATGGAGTTTTAATCATTTTGATTATTGGATATGCAGGGTGATATGACCAAGTTTACTGATATTACCTAATGCAACTCTTGCTGCAAAGTTTGTATCTTTCGTCCTTTTTGCATCTGGGTTTTGTTAGTCGAAACCCAAATATTTGAATAGTTAATTATGCTTAGAACTAGAGCTTGCACAACCATGAGTCTAGTTTTAGTAGTGATTTGATTTCTTTTGTGATTAAGATATACCAGGAGAGAGAGGGAGAGGGAGGGAGGGAGGGAGGGAGAGGGAGGGAGAGGGAGGGAGGGAGGGAGGGAGAGGAGGAGAGGGAGGGAGGGAGACGGAGGGAGGGAGAGGGAGGGAGGGAGAGGGAGGGAGGGAGGGAGAGGGCGGGAGGGGAGAGGGAGAGGGAGAGGGAGAGAGAGAGGGAGAGGGGGAGAGAGAGAGAGAGAGAGAGAGAGAGAGAGAGAGAGAGAGAGAGAGAGAGAGAGAGAGAGAGAGAGAGAGAGAGAGAGAGAGAGAGAGACGCCACACACACACATATCTATGTGTGTGCGTGTCTCTCTCTCCCTCTTTCTGTGTGTGCGTGTAAAATTTTTCAGTCATTTTATTCCCGGCCCGAAAAGGCAGGATTAAAGGAGAGGAAACAAAAGGGAAAAAAGGGGAGTAGGGAAGAGCAGGTGAAAGATATTTCTGAAAGCATATCCAAATTTGTTTATCTATTTGTTGTTGTTGTTGTTTAGGCTCCTCCCCTTTTGTAAGCTTTGTCCCCTCACTTCCTGTCGGGCTGGTGATGCCACGTATCACCACGAGAATTAATATGCGACGTTAACTCTTGCGTTAGTTTCTAGCCAATTTGTGTAACTTTGATTTTTGGTTTTCCTCCAATATGTTTGAATAGATTAGAATTTCCACATTTTGTTTTCCTCGTTGCATTTTGTCACCCACGGGCTTAGTAATGAGAGATGTCGCTGGTTGCCGCCATTTTGTAGATAACCTAGGTCGATCTCACCATACACACACAAATACAAGGTTGTGCGTACGTACACATGTGTGTGTGTGTGTGTGTGTGTGTGTGTGTGTGTGTGTGTGTGTGTGTGTGTGTGTGTGTGTGTGTGTGTGTGTGTGTGTGTGTGTGTGTGTGCGCGTGCGTGAGTATATGTGCGTGCGTGAGAGAGAAAGGGACAGGCAGACAGAGAAAGGGGTGGTGGGCGCAGACAGATATAGTTTGGGATAGAAACAGAGAAAGGCAGACAGGCAGAGAGAGAGAGAGGCATTCAGAGAGAGACACTTCAATAGAGAGTGAGGCAGACAGAGAAAGAGAGACAAATTGAGAGAGAGAGGCAGACAGAGAGAGAAAGAGAGGCAAGTCGAGAGGGAGAGGGAGAGAGTAAATCAGGAACGAAGGGGGTGCTTGTGCCTGCTATCGAAGCGCCATCTCACGGCTCCGCCCTGCTTGGCACTCTCTAACCACCCCGGAAGAACCTCACCTGATTTTATATTGTTGCACCTGACAGCGAACGATGAATACAAACAAGTAGGAATGAGCGTCAAAAAATGCATGCGATTAACCTTAATTAAGCAAATCTAGTTGCCGATCTATTAAGTTAGCTATAATACCCTATTGATATATGACAATAGTAATATGTAATGCTGTCAATGTTCTTTTTTTTACGATCGTTAAATGCCGCGAGGGATAGATGACGGAAGTTAAGCGCGCGCAACGGCAGCAGACTGGCGTGAAGGCCAGATGGAACTTGTGTATGCGATGCCGCAGGTGGTATCAATTACTGATGTGAAATGCCTCGGCTGTCACAAATTACGTTGCATGAACTATGGGAATTTCATCACGAAAGTTACCAAAGCCAATAGTTACTGTTTTATATTGACAAGTGATCTTGACCGCGGAAACGAAAGCCTATGAACTTTGACCTTGTAAATCTGAGATCCCGGTGCAGAGCCTCAGTTCGGGTTCATGTCAGTCCTTGGTTATGAGAAGACTGTTTACAAAAAAAAAAATTACACGAACGAGTTTGATCATTTCATAACAAGGAAGATATTTTGAAAACCGAGTTGCGTAGTCACTTATGCTGCCTGGTAGACCAACATTGCGGGAAAGGAGGACAAAGATCAAGTCCAATCTGTGTCCTGGGGATTTAAATATTGGAGTGAAGTTGTTCCTCCTAAGGGCTAGGTGTTGCTCCACGGCTCCCGACAAGGAGAGTTGATCAGCGGTCCGATGATGGCTATAAATCCCGTGTTTGACATATGACGAAGAAGGAAGTGTTGCATCAACACATGGCTTTCGCGGAAGGGGAAATACAACACAACGTTGGTATGCCTTCTGAGGCAGAACAAATGAATAAACAGGCAAAGCGGTGAACACGCGCTTATTCATACATAAGAGTGAAGATATATGTAACAAAGTGAATAACAGAGCATTTGAATAAATACATTGCACAGAAAATTACAATCGGTACATAAAATAGCATAAGCATACACACTTCATACACATGTTAGATATGTTGATCAAATATATGTAACTGGTATAACTTTAAAAGTCCGTATAGAGGAAAGCTTGTGGATGTGATGTGGCTGAGTGAGTAGTAAAATGGGAAGGGATGTAGAGTGAGATAACTGGAGAAGATGAAGGAGAAAAAAGAAAGGAAATAGATAAAAGGAACAGGAAGGGAGGAAAAAACTAAAAGGTGAGATGGTGTGGAAACGGATAAGTGAAAAGTTGCAAGAATATTTGGGAGTCTCAATCAGCGGGTATGTTTTATATAGGTGTTGCCTGTGTGAATATGTGGATGTTTGTGATGATGTGTGGATTAAGTGTGCTGGTGATATACATATGGTGAAACTGTGCACATCAAAAACAAAACTGTTGAGGTCACAGAGAGAGAGAGCCAGCGATATGTGTAAAGATAAACAAAGGCACACGCACGCACGCACGCACGCACAGATAGATGGACATACATGTGTGTGTGTTTGTGTGTGTGTGTGTGTGGGGGGGGATTACTGTCATTTTGTTGGTTAGGGTTAAGCTTAGTAGGATTAGGGCGATTCATCTGAGAAACACACGGTGAAGGTTGAGATATACAAAGGGACCGTATATGCACACATACATATACATATATACATACATACATTCATATATATAATATATATACATATATATGTGTATGTATGTATGTATATATGTATATATACATACTCTCTCTCCTCGCACTCTAGCACTATATCTCATTCTCTTCTCTCTCTTCTCTCATCTACTCTTCCCCTCTCTTCCTCCCTTTCTTATCTTTTCTCTCTGGCTCTCTGTCTTTTCACACGCTTTCCTTTTCTTTCTCTCGCCCGTACTTAGACTCTCACTTTTTTATGCTGTTTTTTTTATTCTGACCTTCCTTTATTCTCTAGTATCCCATACTCTCCCTCACTCACTTGCATACTCTCTCACTCACTCACTCTTTCTCTGCGTCTCCCCCTCTTTCTTTCTCTCCCTCTCTCTTACTCTTTCTCTCTCTCTCTCTCTCTCTCTCTCTCTCTCTCTCTCTCTCTCTATATATATATATATATATATATATATATATATATATATATATATATATATGTATATATATATATATATATATATATATATATATATATATGTATGTATATATGTATATATATATACAAATGTAAAATGTGTTTGAAGGACTGGCCCTTGAAGAAGTTCAGGAGGTTGCAGTCCGAAGAAGAAATGAATGCAAAAGTGATTTGAGGTTTGCGAGTCCTGTGAATTCTGCTCGAGTCGAGGAAGAGAGATCCTAAAACTCCGCCTTTTTTCTAGATGGGAACAAATGCTTTATCATAGGGGTATTGTATCTACTTAATATAATGCTAGGTCTGCCTTGGGGAAAAATAAGCAACTGTTTTTCTTAACATTCTCACTTGTTCTTCTTTCCCACGATGTTGTTATCGCCTCTCCCTCTCTTATCGCCCACATTCCCAGGAACCTTAGTCATCTTACAAGCAGGATGTCTTAGCAAGCGTCGCCGAGTCACCCCCCCCCCTTCCCTTCCCCGGGTCGCCGGGTGTCTCCCCTGGCTAGCAGGTGCCATACTGGCGCATGCACAACCCAGCTTGCAATTGCAGACTCATCAACTTGCTGTACTCGACGTCATTCTGTCCAAACTTTGTAACGAGCTCTAACATTACTGTAGCGTCCCTTTTTTTCAACAATACTGCACAGAGTGTCACCCCAAGCCCTAAAACCTAAACCCTAAAAGTGAATTAGCATCGAAGGGTTTCCCTTTCTGTCTTCCTCTGAGAGAGACCCCTCTGTCCGTGCCCGTTCGTGAGAAGGGGTCACGAAAGATCCCAAGCCCTCCGCTTCGCCCTCTCTCGCGATGATTCACCCGTCCCTCCCGCGCCCTTAGCCTCGGGCCATTCCGCGCGCGCGCTTTTCAAACGCCAGCAGTTTTTCATGGCCACTCCGCCGCCGCCCCGCAGCGCCTTTCCTGTTGCGTAACGTGCTGGCCACAGCTGCTGTGTTGGATGTTTTTCTTTTCATCTTTTTTTTCCGTCCCTCGCCTTCTCAGCCGAACTGCTTTCACTAACTACTGCCTCCATGGGCTTAGAGCCGGGCTATTAAACTCCCCTTTCATTCTGACAGACACCCCCCCCCTCCCCCGCTCTAGCTCATGCCGCAGACGCAGCAACTTTCCCTTACCGCCTCGCCGCTCGCCTACCCCTCCTAAGGACCTCCAAGCCTCGTCCCACTGGCTCTTTGTTCTTCAAAATATACAGAATGCCGGTCAAATGCAAGGAAGCGGGTCAGGCAAAAAAAAAAAACAAAAAAACATCCCATTCCTGCTAACGCGCCGCCACGAACCGAAGACCTTGAGACATCCATTCACACAGGAATTTGCAAGCATCCTTCGAGTTCTTAGCCTCACATAATGCTAGTTTTTTTTTTTTTTTACGTCATGAAAATGGCTTCCCCTTCTATTTTCATCTATCCCCCCTCCCTTTCGGGTATCCTTTTGTGCCGGTTTATTATCTCTATCACCCTCAATCTCTACACCTAAATATGAAACTGCTTCCTAAGGCTCTGTCGTGTTGCTCATTAACTTCGTACCACCTCACTTCGTATTGAGATCGTCTATGAATTCTTCCACTAATTTCAAATCTAACCCCACCAAAGTTTCTTCTAATGTGTCCAAACTAACTGTAAAAAGTCGAAAGTGTATCCTCGAAAACTTGGTCTACAGCAATGAAACTTGCTCTTCGCTGGCCACATAGTATGCTCGTCAATGAACAAAAACTCATACAAAAGCTGTTCTATTTCCGTACGAGATATAGCACTATCCATGAATCTAAAATAGTTACTCTACAGACTCAACAACTAAAACAAAGAAATCTCTCTAAAAAAAAAAGTTATATTGATCCACAAGAAAATCATATTCAACAGCAATACAAATCTCTCTCCCGAACATCACATCTATGACGTCATCGCTCAGATCACGTGACTTAATATTGACGGTTTTCTTTGCAAGTTCCCCCAATTTTTGATAGCCCCTCCCTCAAATTGAATCGGACCGTTTTTTGTCACCTAAATTTCATTACAGCGTTTACCTCCCCGACGCCTCCTCGCCCCTTTTGTCTCATCCCCACACCCTTTCTCTCATCCCGACCCCTTTTCTCGCATCCTCACCCCCTTTCGATCCCACCCCTTTTTATCCTCACCCCTTTCTCGCATCCTCCCCACTAGAGAAAATTTTCGCAATAAAGTCCCGGCTTTTTGTGCACGTTTAAAAGTTCCCCAAAGGGTTGTTTTTGCCATACCTTCGGGGAAGGACGTGTTCCGGGGAACGTGAATGTCTAATGTAGAACCGATGAGGAAAGGGAGGCGCGCGACAGGGACCAGGGTCTCGTCCGGAACGCGCGTGGATGCAAGGTCGCATGCAGGCTGGCGAGTGGGGAGCGGGGCCGGAGGGTATCCTGTCATCTCGGGGGAGGCCTGTGGAAGACCAAGGGTCCTGCGGGGAAACTCGTCTGAGTAGCAGGGGTGGAGTCAGAAGCAATACCATGTGGGAGTGAGGCGAGTGAGGGAATGTTGTCGATTGAATTCATCCAAGGGTGCTGGCTGGGGGGGGGGGGGGGAGAGAGAGAGAGAGAGAGAGAGAGAGAGAGAGAGAGAGAGAGAGGGAAAGGGGGGAGATGGGGGGGAGATACACAACACACACACACACACAAATTATTGTTATATATGTATTATATTATATAAAATATATATATATATATATATATATATATATTATATTATATTTTTTATATATATATATATATTATATTATTATATATTAAGAGAGAGAGAGAGAGA
>NC_091566.1:35966951-35993373 GCF_042767895.1 Penaeus vannamei | reverse complement strand
AAAATAGCGGTTTCTTGTGTACTTTCCCTCAGAAAACGGACCGACCTGCCTCTCTCAGCATGTTGCTATCCCTATACATCTTTCAAAACAAAGCTCTTTACCTTTAGCATATGCAAGCTATTAAGGGTTTGTTTCTGTTGTTCATTATAAGAGAGATTATCAAAACATAAATCACTTGAAAAATTGAATGAAATAATACTTTAATCTTCCAAGAAGGTATTGCATGTTACGAAAATATTTTGACATGTAATTCGAACTATATAGCACGGATTGATATATATATATATATATATATATATATATATATATATATATATATGTAAGGTGGTCTTGGATGCTACATCTTGTCCTCTCCGCTCTCCCGCTCTGACTGCCGTGTTGGAGGATTGTTTATGTGTCTCACCTCGGCTTTTTGGTTGTTATTTTTCTCGTTTTTATTGTCTTTTATTGTTTTATTTTAGTTTCTCCTTTTTATTGTGTTTTCTCTTAACATTTTTATTCATGATTTAGCAACGAGACATTTTTTATGACCCTTTTATCTTTAGCTTTTATTCATTTTAGTTTTTTAACATTCAGTAAAGTTTTAAGGTCTAGTTTTTACTTAGTTTTCATTTTAAGTTGTAGGGGAAGCATTTTTATATACAGTGTTTATTCGTTCATTTTAGTTATTGTATTTTATTTTCTTGCGATTTCTATTTTATACTTTTAGTTTTATTTTTTCTAATTTTTATGCACAGTTTTAGTATATTTATTACAAGAATATATTTTATAAAAATGTATGGCCTTTGACGTCACCGGGGCATTGTAAAAAAATAGAAATAAACAGTACGAGTCGAGACGTCAACGAATGTGTTTCGCTATCCTCCGAAGCTTTGAACCGGCAGTGTCGCCATATTTGTTTGAACCGAACACAGAGACGATCACGGAAGAATATAAGTTAAGTACTGAGTTCCTGATATTCTTTGCATAGGAGCTGGACGTGATCTTAAGAACATTTTTATTTAATAATTTGAACATCCTTTTATTTATTTATTTATTTTTTAAATGAACTTGGCTGTTTTTTTTTCTTTGTTTTATTTGTAACTTTACTTGTCAAAGTAGGAAGTCTGAGTGACCTTTTAGTTTTAGTTTTCCTGTTTCGGTGTCACCAGACTCGGGTTTTATACTGTTGTATTTTTTTTCTTTTAGGTTTAAGGGTTTTTTAGCCTCCAGCTCTGACGCCAGACTTGCTGGTTTTGTCTTTGTTTTATGGTAAGGCCTTCAGCCAGGCTCTCCACTCTGGAAGTCTTTTCTTTTAGTTTTTGCATACGACAGTCAGTAATTTTAGGTGCCTTTAGCACATTCTTTTACTTTTGTATTTTTCTTAGATGACTTTTTAGTATGTATTTTATCATATGGTTAGGCTGAATGTCAGAAAGTGGTATTCACACTGGAACAACCCTATTAATGATTCAGTTCCCCCCCCCCCACGCTACCACTTAAGGGGACTGAATTGACAGGGGTTAACCAGGTCTATTTGCGCCTGTATCCCCCGCCAGCATCAAGGGAGGGCAGAATTCTAAAAGTGCCTTGATGAACTGGGACGGGACCCCTGGGTTTGACGGATCACGCTACATATATATTAAATTTGTGTGTGTGTGTGTGTGAGAGAGTATGTGTATGTGTTAGTGTGTGTGTGTTAGTGTGTGTGTGTGTGTGAATGCGTGTGTGTGAATGCGTGTGTGTGTATGTGAATGTGTGTGTGTGAGTGAGAATGTGAGTGTGTGTGTGTGTTAGTGAGAGGGTGAGTGTGTGTGTTAGTGAGAGGGTGAGTGTGTGTGTTAGTGAGAGAGTGAGTGTGTGTGTGGGAGTCTGTGAGTCTGTGAGTGTGAGAGTCTGTGTGTGTGTGTGAGAATGTGTGTGTGTGTGTGTGTGTGAATGTGAGTGTGTGAGTGAGAATGTGAGTGTGTGTGTGTGTTAGTGAGTGTGTGTGTGTGTTAGTGAGAGAGAGAGTGTGAGTGTGAGTGTGGGAGTCTGTGAGTGTGTGTGTGTGTGCGTGTGGGAGAGAGAGAGTGTGTGTGTGTGTGTGTGTGTGTGTGTGTGTGTGTGTGTGTGTGTGTGTGTGAGAGAGAGAGAGAGAGAGAGAGAGTGTGTGTGTGTGTGTGTGTGTGTGTGTGTGTGAGAGAGAGAGAGAGAGAGAGAGAGTGTGTGTGTGTGTGTGTGTGTGTGTGTGTGTGTGTGTGTGTGTGTGTGTGTGAGAGAGAGAGCGAGAGAGCGAGAGAGAGAGAGAGAGTGTGTCTGTGAGAGAAAGAGAGAGAGTGTGTGTGTGTGAGAGAGAGAAAGAGAGAGAGAGAGAGAGAGAGAGAGCGAGAGATGGAGCGAAAGAGAGCGAGAGATAGAGGGAGCGAGCGAGCGAGCGAGAGAGCGAGAGGGAGAGAGAGAGAGAGAGAGAGAGAGAGAGAGAGAGAGAGAGAGAGAGAGAGAGAGAGAGAGAGAGAGTGTGTGTGTGTGTGTGTGTGTGTGTGTGTGTGTGTGTGTGTGTGTGTGTGTGTGCAGGTTCGACGACTGCAGTTTCTGCTGCATGTACTGTTGTGGCCCCCTATTCCACAACATTCATTAAATGCTTTTCAGTATCATGACATTATGTTAAATCATATAATTTTCAATTCTTTTTAGTAATTATGGTATACTTTAGATAACTTATCAATGTATTTCATAGTGATTCTATTAATTAGTGTAATTCAAGGATTGAGTTAAATCTTTATGAAAATCAATACATTTATTAATTAATAGTTCATTATTAGTGTAATATAATAAAACCACAATATCAAAGATTATATAAAACACAAGACATTATTTTAGGATCTTGACACTATACATACAACTAGACAATTATGACACTGTTATGTAATTATCAGTCATGAAACGATAAAATCATTCAACATTACATTATATTCTAATAACCAAGTATTATCAAATTAAAATAGTTCTGAAAGCAAACAATTATCTATTTCGAGTTAATAAATCAATTAGATATTATACAAATGAATAGTAATTACAAGAAAAGCAAATACTTGAATCAAATAGACATACACTTACAAACTAACCTATTTCAATTAAATATTAATATACATCTAAGATAATATTGCCACATTAGTTAAATTTAATAATCATTTCAGTATTATTTCATAAACTTTCTTAACCGTGATGGATCAGTGTCGGTGGTGAACAGCAGGGCGGGTGCAGCACAGGGCCCTTCCTTCGGTGGCTCCTCCGTTGGAGAAGGGGCACGCGACCCCTTGGCGTGCTTGGACTTCACCATCGAGCCGACAGTCCGGAGGATTGCCCTCCGGGTTGAGCCGCTGACAGGCTGTAGTCCGGCTCTCGGCGACTTCCGACGGCGAAGGTTGTGTGCCGACAGGGGCCGGCGTCGAAGCAGAGTCCCGGCGGAGATAACGTGGACGGCATGGAGGTCGTGCAGAGGGGTCTAGGCAGCACCTGCGGACAAACAGATGCTAAGAACAATGTCCTCAAAGGCAGCAGAGACAATGAAAAGTGACAAAGTAAATTAGTGTAATTCAAGGATTGAGTTAAATCTTTATGAAAATCAATACATTAGTTCATTATTAGTGTAATATAATAAAACCACAATATCAAAGATTATATAAAACACAAGACATTATTTTAGGATCTTGACACTATACATACAACTAGACAATTATGACACTGTTATGTAATTATCAGTCATGAAACGATAAAAACATTCAACATTACATTATATTCTAATAACCAAGTATTATCAAATTAAAATAGTTCTGAAAGCAAACAATTATCTATTTCGAGTTAATAAATCAATTAGATATTATACAAATGAATAGTAATTACAAGAAAAGCAAATACTTGAATCAAATAGACATACACTTACAAACTAACCTATTTCAATTAAATATTAATATACATCTAAGATAATATTGCCACATTAGTTAAATTTAATAATCATTTCAGTATTATTTCATAAACTTTCTTAACCGTGATGGATCAGTGTCGGTGGTGAACAGCAGGGCGGGTGCAGCACAGGGCCCTTCCTTCGGTGGCTCCTCCGTTGGAGAAGGGGCACGCGACCCCTTGGCGTGCTTGGACTTCACCATCGAGCCGACAGTCCGGAGGATTGCCCTCCGGGTTGAGCCGCTGACAGGCTGTAGTCCGGCTCTCGGCGACTTCCGACGGCGAAGGTTGTGTGCCGACAGGGGCCGGCGTCGAAGCAGAGTCCCGGCGGAGATAACGTGGACGGCATGGAGGTCGTGCAGAGGGGTCTAGGCAGCACCTGCGGACAAACAGATGCTAAGAACAATGTCCTCAAAGGCAGCACAGACAATGAAAAGTGACAAAGTAAATTTAAATAAAGTAAAGAAAACAGGTAAGACCACAGTAAACAAGTAAGGATAAAAACAAACGAGAGAAAATAAGAATAAAAGCGCAGAAAAGAGATTGAACAAGAAAGACTAATGGCACATATGTAAGAATAAAACAAGAGATGAGTAGGAATTAAAGCAAACGAGATAAAACAAGGAATAAAAACAGAAAAGATAAAGCGAGTTCGAATAAAAGCAACGGGTAAGAATAAAAGCTAAGAAAAGGAAATAAAACGGATAATAAAAGAACAAGAGGAATAATAGTTAAACAAGAAAAGGGTAAAAGTTAATGTACTAAAATACTTTATAAACGTGAAAAGGATTGAGAAAAAAATCTGGCGTGCAGCAAAATTCAGGATTCGTGTTAATGGTTTGGGATATTTGCACATATACAGAAGACTTAATACTTATCTTAAGTATCCGTATGGGTCCACCTTGATCTGGGGCTGGTTGGAATGGAAAGGATAGACTGAAAAACTTTTTCATTTTATATTTTATTGTGACTGAATGAAAGAGACTAAAGACACACAGAGATGACAAGCAAGATTCACAGACATAAAACGTGGTAAAAGATAAAAGCACAGTAAAAAGTGGGTGTAAAAAAACCGGAAAAATAAAAAATCGTTGGAAAATATATAGATAAAATGGATCTTAAAATAATCAAAAATTAAAAATACATATATAAATGAACAGGTAAGATTTCACTACAATACATTTACATTTTACATTAGACAGAAATGACATATTTTTTCTTTTCTCTTCCATTGTTTCTTATGAAACATGCAGTAATAATCTAGTTACCATTAAACAATACATGGTTTTCCATTGCAAGGCAAGTTTTAAAGCATTAACGAAGTAAAATAAAGCATGCAAGGTTGTATGGCTACCTCGACAAAAGAGAAATTATTTACACATTTTCTTGCACTAATCTATAGGGAATTACTACTTTCAAATTGAGAATTTACATATATGAAAAAAAAAAAAAAAATAGACTGCCCATCTGGCACAGCTGATTTCGTTGGGGGAATACGGGATCTTGATTTGCACATTATCTGCAAAAAAAGATCGTTTCCTATTTTTATTCCGTGTAAATGGCGTTTTAGTCGTATTTGTTTTAGTCTTGTTATGCATGCATCTAGTTTTCTGTTTTGTTATTATCATCATTATTCTGTGTCATTATTATCATTATTATCATTATTATTGTTATTATTATTATTATCATTATCATTATTATTATCATTATCATTATTATTATTATTATTATTATTATTAATATTATTACTATTATGATTACTATTATTATTATGATTAGCATTGATATAATCATCATTATTATCATTATCATCTGTGCTATCATCATTATTACCTTGACCACCAGGGTTACATCAGCGCCGATGTTGCCGGCCCTCTTCTCCGCGTTGGCGTTCTCGCCGAAGTCGGTCCTCTTCTGCCCGCTGCCGATGGCGCTGGATTTGCTCCTCCCGCTGTTCCACCTCTCGCCGTTCAGCGGCTCTTCGTTCTTCTATCCTTTGCTGCTGCTGCTGCTGTTGCTGCTGTTGCTGCTGCTGCAACAGCCGCTGCTGGTGCTCCTGCTGTTCGTGCCTCCTCATAATCTGAAATGATAAAAAAATTCAGGTACAAAGCTTACCCGACACCTATGCAGTGAATAAGAGAGGTGCGTTTGAGCGGAAAAGGTTGCAACATTTTCACTATTATCACATACATATCGCATATTTTCATTATATTTGTAACATTACTAACTTCATCTTCTCTGGAATTCCTTGCATCCAGATGAGCTTCTTTCTGAAAAGATGAAGAGAAATCCAATAGTTTCAGGTAATCGAAGCAAGAAAATCAGAAAGAGAAAGAGATGGGGGGGGGGGGGGGTAAAGAGAGAGAGGGGGAGCGAGAAATAGGCAGAGAGAAAATTAGAAAGAGGAGACGAAAGGAAGGTCACACAGTGAAATATATATAATTTCTTCTGTCATATTACGATAACAAAACTCAAGCAATATGAAGAAAGTGAATAAGAAAAGGCTCATAAAACTTACCACACTTTTAAGGAGGCGTTTGGGCTTTCCGCCCTGCGGCTTATCACGTCCCATCTGAAATTGTAACATAAATAAATTATTGAATCAAACTCACGGCCCATCTGAAATTGTAACATAAATAAATTATTGAATCAAACTCACGGCCCATCTGAAATTGTAACATAAATAAATTATTGAATCAAACTCACGGCCCATCTGAAATTGTAACATAAATAAATTATTGAATCAAACTCACGGCCCATCTGAAATTGTAACATAAATAAATTATTGAATCAAACTCACGGCCCATCTGAAATTGTAACATAAATAAATTATTGAATCAAACTCACGGCCCATCTGAAATTGTAACATAAATAAATTATTGAATCAAACTCACGGCCCATCTGAAATTGTAACATAAATAAATTATTGAATCAAACTCACGGCCCATCTGAAATTGTAACATAAATAAATTATTGAATCAAACTCACGGCCCATCTGAAATTGTAACATAAATAAATTATTGAATCAAACTCACGGCCCATCTGAAATTGTAACATAAATAAATTATTGAATCAAACTCACGGCCCATCTGAAATTGTAACATAAATAAATTATTGAATCAAACTCACGGCCCATCTGAAATTGTAACATAAATAAATTATTGAATCAAACTCACGGCCCATCTGAAATTGTAACATAAATAAATTATTGAATCAAACTCACGGCCCATCTGAAATTGTAACATAAATAAATTATTGAATCAAACTCACGGCCCATCTGAAATTGTAACATAAATAAATTATTGAATCAAACTCACGGCCCATCTGAAATTGTAACATAAATAAATTATTGAATCAAACTCACGGCCCATCTGAAATTGTAACATAAATAAATTATTGAATCAAACTCACGGCCCATCTGAAATTGTAACATAAATAAATTATTGAATCAAACTCACGGCCCATCTGAAATTGTAACATAAATAAATTATTGAATCAAACTCACGGCCCATCTGAAATTGTAACATAAATAAATTATTGAATCAAACTCACGGCCCATCTGAAATTGTAACATAAATAAATTATTGAATCAAACTCACGGCCCATCTGAAATTGTAACATAAATAAATTATTGAATCAAACTCACGGCCCATCTGAAATTGTAACATAAATAAATTATTGAATCAAACTCACGGCCCATCTGAAATTGTAACATAAATAAATTATTGAATCAAACTCACGGCCCATCTGAAATTGTAACATAAATAAATTATTGAATCAAACTCACGGCCCATCTGAAATTGTAACATAAATAAATTATTGAATCAAACTCACGGCCCATCTGAAATTGTAACATAAATAAATTATTGAATCAAACTCACGGCCCATCTGAAATTGTAACATAAATAAATTATTGAATCAAACTCACGGCCCATCTGAAATTGTAACATAAATAAATTATTGAATCAAACTCACGGCCCATCTGAAATTGTAACATAAATAAATTATTGAATCAAACTCACGTCCCATCTGAAATTGTAACATAAATAAATTATTGAATCAAACTCACGGCCCATCTGAAATTGTAACATAAATAAATTATTGAATCAAACTCACGGCCCATCTGAAATTGTAACATAAATAAATTATTGAATCAAACTCACGGCCCATCTGAAATTGTAACATAAATAAATTATTGAATCAAACTCACGGCCCATCTGAAATTGTAACATAAATAAATTATTGAATCAAACTCACGGCCCATCTGAAATTGTAACATAAATAAATTATTGAATCAAACTCACGGCCCATCTGAAATTGTAACATAAATAAATTATTGAATCAAACTCACGGCCCATCTGAAATTGTAACATAAATAAATTATTGAATCAAACTCACGGCCCATCTGAAATTGTAACATAAATAAATTATTGAATCAAACTCACGGCCCATCTGAAATTGTAACATAAATAAATTATTGAATCAAACTCACGGCCCATCTGAAATTGTAACATAAATAAATCATTGAATCAAACTCACGGCCCATCTGAAATTGTAACATAAATAAATCATTGAATCAAACTCACGGCCCATCTGAAATTGTAACATAAATAAATTATTGAATCAAACTCACGGCCCATCTGAAATTGTAACATAAATAAATTATTGAATCAAACTCACGGCCCATCTGAAATTGTAACATAAATAAATTATTGAATCAAACTCACGGCCCATCTGAAATTGTAACATAAATAAATTATTGAATAAAACTAGACAAATAATTGCATAAGTAATAATCATAATCAACAATTTAAATCTATAAATTTGAAGTTAAATGATACCAGATTAGTTGTAGCATAATTCATAATAACATTGTTTATGGTAAGAAATTATGAAAATAAGGAAAAAAATAATGAAAATAATGAAAACGGAAATAGTGATTATGATGATAGTGATGATAATGAAAATGCTAATAATGCCAATAATGATAATAAGAATAATCATTATAATGATAATAATGATGATAATGATAAAAGTAATGATGATGATAATGATAATAATAATTATAATAATAACAATAATGATGATAATGGTTATGATGAAAATAATATCAATGATAATTGTAATGATACTAAGGATGATGATGATAATAAGGATAATAACAATAATGATAAAATTGATGAATGAGAATAAATATAGTTATGATAACAACAGCCATAATACAGTTATCATAAAAATGGCAATTATAATAATTATTTTTGTAATAATAAAGGTTATCACCATTTCTATTGCTATTATCATTATTATCATTATCAATGTAATTCGGGTGTGATTGCTATCACCATTATAGTTGCTATCATTATTATCACTGCTATCATTTTTATCAGCATCATCATTATCATTATCATCATTATTATAATCATATAATCTCTCTCTCTCTCTCTCTCTCTCTCTCTTAATTTCCCTCCTTCCTCCCCTCCCTTCTTCTCTTCTTCCTCTCTTTTTTTCACTCTCTCTTTCTCACTCATACACTTACCCTCTCTGATTCTAAAATTTACAAAGGAGCGCACACAAACAACCTCGAGGCACATAACAACACAAACACGAACCATGGCTGGTGGCCACGGAGGCTGCAATTATGTTGAGGTTATAAAACTGAACTGGATTTTTATCTCTTTATTTGGTGATGAACCAAGCACAAGTGATGTCAGCAACCGTCGTGAGGCGAATGATGATTCCGGCGAGAGAGAGAAGTGTAAAGAAGAGGGGGGGGGAGGAAGAGTGGGGATAGGGGAAGGATAAGGAGGAAAATGAATTTTAGTTGAAGAAAAAGGAGCCGGGGCTTGACCCAGCATGCAGGGTAAAGATCTAGGTAATAGCTGTAGTGGGTTTGTTGAAAGAGGAAAAGGATCGAGGGGCTCAGCGCCATCGGCAGACTCGCGTATTCACCGCGCAGCCACACCCCGCGGGATCGTATGGCGAGGCAAGGCCGCGACTCGTGGCGCGGGGAATACCCCACGACCTTGAGCGCGGCTCGCCTCGCCACAATTTTCCCACGGGGAGTGGAGCCTCGCTATGGCGAACACGGAGCCTCTCGGCTAACTGAGGGGGAGGGGGAAAGAAGTTAGCAGGTTTTTGGCGCCATCTGGGGTATGCTCTGGGCACGGCCTCTTCGGCCGTGGCTCCTGGGCTGTTCCTCAGCTAACCATCACTGCTGAAGCGGGGTGAAGCTCGGGTGAGGCCGCGAGGCAAGGGCAGACCCTCCTCGCCCGGGTCGAGAGGAGATTTCTCTCCTTCGGCCGCAGGACTTACGAGAGGGCACGGCCTTGGCGGCCCCACCACGATTGGATTAACTCTGCTGGCCGTGGCGCTTCTTTCCTCGGCTCGCACAAATCCTTACGCTAAAGGATTTGTGGTCCTGGCACGAGTACTAGCAGCAAACGCCACGTGTCGGAAACCGAAACCAGCAGGATGTTGAGGGTAGGATGAGGATGAGGATCGACGCTATGGCAAGGATAATGAGATGGAATGAGTCGGGGTGGCGGTCACGAAGCGTCAGAGGACGAGGTGAAATGATTTAAAAACGGGGATGAGGGCAGTACCTGAGGGAGATTTACTTTATTATGAAGTTAAAAAAAGGAAGGTACCAAACATTACCACTAAATTACTTTAAAAAGAACAAGAACAAAAACAAGGAACACAAAACAAGCAACAAAACTGAACCCCCCTTATCCCTTGCCCGTTGTTGTCGTGGGGGGGCTTAAGAGACGAAGACTGAGACCCAATACAGGGATCTCCCCTGCCTAGGGCCTCAGCCCTCGACTCAACTAATTTTGCATGGTCTTTTTTCTCTCCAGCTTTTGTTTCCGTCTCTTCTCCATCCCCTTCTGCTATCTACTTCCTAAGGTGTGAGAGCCGTGCTGAGAGGATGAAAGGCTGACCTAGTGCCAGTCCTGAACGGCCTGCGGGAACCATGGGCACGGTACTCCTGACTAATCTAGCCCTTACCTTCAGTAGCGAAAGGAGGTGGACCGATTAGGCCTATTTACATAATCCAGGTTCCCCATGACCAGTAATGAAAATGTAATCCCTTTATTAGAGGCTATGAGGCTAGCCCCTTTATCAAATAGCCCCAACCCAGGCTCTCCTTTGACCACGGCTCCGAACACTGAAACTACTGTCCACTCCTTAATGCCTACTAGTGCATTACCCACCCAAGCAGAGACTCAATCTCGAGAAGACATTCCTACCCACCCAACTTCCTCAAATTCAACTCCACCCCTGCAACCTTCATCAAACAACCAATCCCCCCTTATTACTACCTTGCAAACTTATTCTCCATCATTCCGTAATACTCCCTCTTCCACACGTCCCCGACCATCCACCACCACCAACCCTACAGATATCTTAAATACTCTGTTTAGCCCAGCTAAATGGGACCGTTTTTTCGTGATCCCTGCTACAGCTCCTTATTCAGGCAACACTCTTCTCTTTCAACAATGCCTCCAAAAACAAGTAGGCAGAGTCCCTTTTTATACCAGACGCGATCGCTCCCGTCTGGTAACAGTCAGATCAGAAACTGAATCTATAGCACTGTCAAATTTAACTGATCATTCTGGCAACCCCATTCCTGCAGAACCTCATCCAACCCTTAATACCTGTACCGGAACTGTCTCTCCCCAGCAAACTGCCCAGTCGATACCAAAGATTGGTCAGACTGGAGAAGACTTATTAGGATGCCTCAAAGACCAAGATGTGAAATCAGTACATTGCTACACCATTCCTCCTAAAGGTCAACGAAAGAATCCGACCAATATTGCCAAAATTACCTTCTGTACACATGACCTTCCCTTACGTATCTACATTGGTGGACAATCCCTCCTTGTTCGACCATACCAACCCCCTCCCCGTCAATGTCAAAACTGTTGGCGCTTTGGACATCCTGCCAAACATTGCCGTTCCACAGACCGATGCCCCATATGTGCCCAACCTGGTCATAATCGATCAAACTGCTCAGCACAAACACGAACATGTGCTAACTGCGGCGGCCCCCATAATGTATTTTATAGAGGCTGTTCCACTTACAAATTTGAATCTGAAGTAGCAACTCTCTGATACAAAAATGGTCTCACTTTACGTGAAGCCAGACAGGAAGCACGTCGACAAGGTTTCTCTCATACTCCATATTCTAGCAACATCGTCCGCTCAGCCCTTCCCCCTCCACCCAAAAATGTCCCCATTTCCACTTCTACATTCTACATCCCTCAGACCAATTACTTTGCTACTCTAAACCCAGACACCCCAATCTCAACCACAGCTCCTATCTGAACTACAGCCCCAACACTAACCCCTCTCCCTCCCCGCACTACCCGCAGTAGACAGACTAAACGTTCTAACCCTTCTTCCCCTACAGCACAATCACCTCCACCTACCTATACCTTTGTTCCTGAGACACCAGTCTCCTCTCCCCCCCCTCATAAGAAAACCTTTATTCCACAAAACTCTCCAACCAATTCCATTGCAGAAACAATTACCTTCTCACAAAACTCTCCAACAAACTCCACTGCAGAAACAATGGATGACATTCAAAGCTATATGTTTGAGACACAAAATCCCATAACTCATGCTCCTTCCACACTTGAAGTGGTTGCCGATATTCATACCCCTCCTACTAATATTCCCCCTACACCCCTTCCTCCTAATCCCTCCCAAGACAACACATCCCCTTCAACTCCAACTATCCATCCTTCTGATATTCATCCTCCTAACACTAATACTCCCCACACATCTACTCCCTCCCAACACAACCCACCCCCTTCAACCCCAACTATAGACACATTCTCCCTCCCTCCACCCCCTCTATCCTTTGCACTCCCTCCAGGTTACACACGAGAATCACTCATGGCACAACAATGCCCTTCTCCAGACTCCCTACCTCCTAATATCCCTCCTTTACACCCCCTAGCTCCTTCCCCTTCAAATTCCCCAACACGTAAATGTGTTATCATTCATAAATCAACTAGGGTATAGCTCTCCTACATTGGAATATTCGCGGTTTCCGCTCTCATAGATCAGACTTACGTCATATCCTTGCTTCTTATAATCCATCTATTATCTGCCTCCAAGAGACTTTCCTCACACACCCTCCTATTCCAATTCCTAATTACCATTTTATCTTTTCCCCACACTCCCTTTATGTCTCGCCTATACTTATCCATCATAAAACACCTTATGTCATACCTCCCATACAAACTTCTGTCCCGTGCACAGCTATTCGCATCTTTCTTCGCCGCTGGATCACAGCGATTTCAGTCTACTTCTCCCTATCCCATCCCATTGACTTTACTGCCTTTGAGACTCTAATTTCCCAACACCAACCACCTTTCCTCATAGTTGGTGATTTCAACTGCCGCCACACTCTGTGGGGTGACTCTACCACCAACTCCCGAGGCCGATCTCTAGAACGCTTCCTCTTCACAAATAACCTAATTATTCTCAATTCAGATCGCCCCACACACTTTGACATGCGCACACAATCCTTTTCATGCCTTGACCTCTCTCTATGCTCTCCTACTTTACATCTAGATTTCCATTGGTCAGTTCTAGACCACTTCCCCTATAGTGACCACTTCCCAATACTCCTTTCTCCTACTTCATATGTACCACTTCCTAATCCTCCACGCTGGTGCTTTGATAGAGCTGACTGGCATACTTTCACTTCACTCTCTACTATACCTATCCCTCCACCCCCCTTACCGTCCATTTCAGATATGCTACATTGTTTTACAACCACAATCCTAAGAGCTGCCTATACAGCCATTCCTCGAACTTCAAGACCCTATACTTCTAAATGTGTTCCATGGTGGAATTCTGATTGCACCAAAGCGCTCCGCTTAAAACGAGCAGCCTGGAACAGCTATCGCTACAAACGAGGCACCCCTCACCAGCTATCAGCCCTTATTTCCTTTAAAAGAGCATCTGCCCATCTTCGCCGTACAATTAAAAACAGCAAAACAAATAGCTGGCAAAATTATGTTTCCTCAATTACATCTACATCTATTTCAGCTGTTTGGCGACGGATCCATAAACTATCAGGCAAACATCCCCCCCATCCTGCACCTGTCCTCCATATTCGAGATATTCTCATCTCTGAGCCTGTAGAAGTACCTAATGAACTGGGCAACTATTTCAGCCAGGTCAGTAGTGGCTCTCACCTTTCCCCACACTTTTCTTCCATTAAAACCATCAAGGAATGCACCCCTATTACCTTCACCCTATCCTCTGATGAGTCCTATAATGCTCCTTTTTCTTCTTCTGAACTCAACGCTGCATTACAGTCGTGCCGCAACACTCATGAAGGCCCTGATGGTATTCACTATCGTATGCTCCGACACCTCCCATCTTCCTCTCTATCCTTCCTTTTAACTATTTTCAACCACATATGGACGTCAGGAAATTTTCCTTCTCATTGGCGAGATGCTCTCATCCTACCTTTCTTAAAACCCAGTAAATCAGGTACCCTACCCCAAGATTACCGCCCCATAGCTCTAACTAGCTGTTTGTGCAAACTACTAGAACGAATGGTTAACTTCCGTTTAATGTGGTACCTAGAATCTCATAATCTCCTTTCCCCTTCCCAGTTTGGTTTCCGACGTGCCCGAAGTACAGCAGACCCACTTGCCCATTTCGAGATATACATTACATCAGCATTTGCACGCCATGAATCCGTATTAGCCATTTTCTTTGATCTAGAAAAAGCATATGACACCACATGGCGATACCATATCCTCCAACAATTGTCCTCCCTAGGTTTACGTGGAAACATGGGTGTTTTCATTAAATCCTTCCTTTCTAAACGTACTTTCCAGGTCAAGATTGCCTCTTCCACTTCATCATCCTTTCCTCAATTCGAAGGCGTCCCACAAGGAAGTGTGCTTAGTACCACTTTATTCCTTCTTGCTGTAAATGACATAGTCTCAGTCCTACCACCAGGAGCCAGAGCATCAATATATGTTGATGACTTAACCATCTATACATCTGGCACATCCATACCAGATCTCTGTCAATTCCTTCAGTCTGCAATAACATCAGTAACTTCTTGGGCCATCAACCATGGCTTTCGCTTCTCTACCTCCAAATCTTTCCCCATCCTTTTCTCTCGCTTACGTACGGTCCCCAAACCCCCACTCTTCTTATATAATGCTCCACTCCAATACCGGTCTTCTGGCAAATTCCTAGGCGTTATATTTGATTCCAAATTGTCCTGGTGAGACCATATCTTGTATATCAAAGATAAAGCTCAACGTCGCCTCCGAATCTTACAAACGCTTTCTCATATCTCCTGGGGCTCAGATCGCAAAACTCTCCTCCATCTTCATGTTACTTTGATTCTCTCCACTCTAGATTATGGATGCCATATGTACTCCTCTGCCTCAACCTCTCTTCTTGCTCACCTTGATACAGTCCACCACAGCGGTCTCCGCTTAGCCCTAGGCGCCTTCCGCTCCTCTCCAGTTGAGAGCCTATATACTGAATCAGGCATGCCGTCCCTCTCTCGACGTCGAGCCCTTCTCTCTCTCCGATGCTATGCTCGATTTCACCAATTTTCCCTTACCAAACTAACTATTCCACAATCCTTACTTCATACCTTTACCTCTTCTCCACGTTTACCAACTCCTCTCCCCGTACGCATGGATACCCTCCTCTCCTATTCCCCCTTCCCTCATCTCCTACCTCTCCCACTGTCTGTCCATTCCATTCCTCCATGGCTTATACCTAACCCCTGTATTTGCTCCTCAGTTTTCCCTGACCCACCAAAATCAGATATTCCCCCCTCTATCCTTCTCACTCATTTCCTTGACCATGTCTCCATTCATTCCTCCAGCATTCATGTTTACACTAACGGTTCCAAATCCATCTCAGGAGCTGGATTCGCAGTAACATTCCCAAATTGCACTTTCAAATACACCCTCCCTCCTGAATCTAGTGTCCTTACTACAGAACTATATGCACTCCTTTTTGCCTTAAGACGCATATATTCATCCACCTCTTCCTCTTTTACTATTTTTACAGACTCCCGTAATTCTTTAACCCTCATAAAGTCAATGCACTCGACCAATCCCCTTGTCTGTAAGATCCAGAACTGGTTGTTCTATTTATCCACACGTCACAAATCTGTCAGATTTTGCTGGGTACCCAGCCATGTTGGAATCCCTGGCAATGAACAGGTAGATACTCTTGCACGATATGCCGCAATGTCCATATCACCTCAACAACGCTTCTCACATATTCCAGCTACAGATTACTACCCCCACTTTAAGACTTTCTTGTATACCCGATGGCAATCTTTTTGGTCAAGACTCCACAACAATAAATTACATACCGTAAAACCATCAATCTCCTCTTGGTCAGCTCCATTTCACAAAAACAGACGTTGGGAGACTGCCCTCGCACGATTACGTATAGGCCACACTCGCCTAACACATGCCTATCTGATGTCATGCTCAGACCAACCCCTATGTCCTCTATGTAACATCCCTCTTTCAGTCCCACACATTCTCTTGTCCTGCCCTCGCTTTAATACAGCACGTACCTCTGCTTTTCCACACCTATCCTCCCTTCACCGACCTCCCAACATATCAGACATCCTTACAGAATCTCACAGCTTCTGCCTCGACAACCTGTTCTCCTTCCTCAGACACATAAATATCCTTCACTTGATCTAACTCGCTTACCTAAACCACCATAATCTTTTCCCTCATCCTCAACCTCTCAACACTATTCTAGATAGTTGACACATAACAACTATCACCTGACATCCCTCTTTACTATACTTTCCAATAGTGCTATATGACCTTAGATGTCTAGCACATTTATCTTAACCATTAACCATTAACCATTAACAAAACTGAAAAAAACTAGTGGATAGAGGAAGGGGAAAGGGGAAAAGAAGGAGTAAGAGGTTGCTTCAAAGGATGCGGCCAAACTTAGAACACTGCTTCCACTTCTTCGTCCCATGCCAGGGAAAAGAGATCACGGCCTGCACCAGATCTCCATCCGGAACGAAAGATAGTGTTGAGTCTATCCAGCCAGGCGGAGTCTGTCGATCTGTTTACAAACCAACCTACGCCACTCGATGTTAAGAGGAGGCAGAGAAGCTTCCTCGTGGAGTTCAGATGTTGTAATAAATTGATCCCAATTTACTACATAGATCCATCTGAGTGCTTTATTCTGGACAACTTGGAGTTTGCGCTTGTTGGTGTATGCTGTTTGTGTGAGTGCAAGTGGTGTGTATGTGGGAAGAGGTTTGATAAGTGTTTTGTATAGATGCAGCTTCGTACGTGGGGCCGCACGTCGGAATCGATAAAGCGAATGTAAGGCTTTGCCGGCCAAGGCGGCCTTTGAAGTTGCATGCAAATGAAACCGAAAGTCGGTGTCAAAGGTTAAACCAAGGATGGTACAAGAGCGGGTGATTTGGAGCGGTGCTTGTAGTCTGTCGAAGCTGTTGAGATATATGGTGTCATGGGGAGGTCGTTTTCGTGGATTTAGGAAAAGAACTTTTGTTTTGGTCGCGTTAGTCTTGATACGCCATCTATGCTCCCATCTCGAGACGGTGTCAAGTTGGTCATTGATGCGCCGGACGACACCTGAAAGCGCATCGTGTCGAGCTAGGTGCGTACAGTCGTCAGCATAGAGGATAGTGAGTGAATCTGTGTGTGTGGGGTCTGGTAAGTCGTTTGTGTATAATGTATAGAGTGTTGGGCTGAGGTTGCTGCCCAGAGGTACACCTGCGTGCATGCGAATCGTCCTGGAGACGTGGTGGAGGAACTTTTATTTTAATTTACGGTCATCAAGGAAATTGCAGAGCAATTTCTTAATCAAAGGGGAGAAGTTAAATTTTGTGCACAGCTTGTACTTCAGGCCAGCATGCCAGACCGTGTCGAAGGCTCGCTCAACATCTTTGGTGACAAGAACAGTCATTAGTCGTCGGTCTTTGTTGTTGTGTACGTAGTTTGTGATGATGTTGAGTGCGTCTTGCGTCGAGTGATGCGAGCGAAAGCCAAATTGTTTTTGTGAGAGAAGGTTATGGTCTTCGAGATACCACCTTAGCCGAGTGTTTATGATTCTTTCGAAGGTCTTGCCTAAAGTCTCGAGTAGGCTAATAGGGCGGTAACTCTTAGGGTCAGTCAGATCATTGTGTGGCTTAGGAATGAGGGCCACAAGAGCAGTTTTAAAGCAAGAGGGAAAATAGCCGGAAGCGAGAGAGGCGTTGTAGAGGAGAGTCAAAGCTTGTAAAAGATTGTCAGGGAAATGAATAAGAGCGTCGCGTCCGATCTGTGAGGAGCCTGGAGCCTTACGAGGAGACCTCATGATTAGTTGTTTTACTTCCTCACACGAAATGGGAGCTGTGAGTTCGCAGGTGTCGTCCAGCCTATCCATACGGATAATTGGCTCTGGGATGGTCTCTACCCTGTTCTCATGACTGAAGGTGTCTATGTCCTGAATTCGTTGAGTGAACAGGGGATGAGGAGGGTGAGGGTAGAAGACTTTAGCCCAGTGTTCTTTAGAAACTTTAATGACATCCACGGGATTTGAAACATTTACGTTATTTTGGACAAGGTGGGAGAAGGGGGGGAAGTTACTACCTTTAAGCTGACGAATTTTTTGCCAAAATTCCCGTGGATTGCGAACTCTGTTAGACTCTACATTTTTAACCAAATTATGCCAATGATTTTGTCGGTCGGTATCAAGACTATCGATGACGTGTCTTCTGAGGATAGATAAGTCCCATCGAACATGATTTAACCTGTTTAAATTTTGCGTGAAACGATTTCGAAAACAAGTCAGGAGACGTTTTGTCCTTTCAGATGGCTGAAATGAGATGCGTGTCTTATACTGAGACCGGGGGATGGTACTCAGCATGGTGGATACAATGTGGGCGAAGATGAAATTCCAATGCCCATCTATTGTTTGGGAATCAAGCCCATCAAGATTAAACTGAAAGTTAACTTCACTTAATTTAGATTTGAACGACTCCCAATCTGCTTGTTGGTACCGGAAAGATCTTCTTTCTTTGTTAAGTATTGGTGAGGTGGAAATTTTGATTATGACGGGTATATGGTCCGAACCAACGTTCGGACCGGGTTGTAGGTGCGTGTGGTAGGCGAGTGCCGCTCTGTTCCCGAAGACGAGATCAGGGCGGCCCTTTCCCACGTTCGTGTATGAGGTGAAGAAGTCGGGTCCGATGTAGTGGTCTTTTTGTATCAAAGATAGAAAGGAGTTGCCTACCATGCGAGTTGGTAGATCTGTGGTGTAGTGCATGGTGGCTGGCGTTGATGTCTCCGGCAAAGAAGACTGGGAGGTTCGTATAATTAAACAATCTGTTGAAATCAGCAAGAGGCAAGTTGGTTGAGGGCCTGATATAGGCAGTGGAAAGGATAATGGGGCCCTGTGGGGTGAATATCCTGACTGCCATGAAGTCAGGGTGAGTGAATGGAAGGGTGATAAATTCGAAGGTGATGGTGGATTTGATGAGGATACAGGACCCCATGTACAAACCGTCTCCTGTTTGCCTGGATGTGTAACCGTAGTGCCGAATTCTATAGCCATTCGTGATGGCTGTAGAATTCAGTAGGACAACATCTGGGCGTTCTTGATCTAGAAAGTCGTAAAAGAGATTACGAATAGGGAAAAAAGACCTTACATTTGCTTGTACGATCGTTAGCATGTCACTCAGGGTAGACCCATTCGACCTGGGTTTACCTTGCGTGGCGTAACCTGATCCCTATAGCGGTTCCGTGGTCGAGCATCGACCGTCGGTTCCTCGAGGTCAGGAAGAGAGTCCTGCGAGCAGGACGCAGCGCGGAATTCCTGGGAATCGGCGGACCAATTCCCGACACTTCCGCGCTGCCCCAAAGGCCCCCTACAGGGGAGCATGGCAGTGGCTCCGCCCACAGGGGCATGGAGCTCGTCCTCGGCTTCGGGAACGACTTCGACGTCGATCTCGGAGCCGCTACTGTCGTCGTCGAGGATGGTGTCATCCATCTCCCGACGACGAGGCTGAGGGATCGGGGGATCCTTGTCCTTTTTGTTGTGCGTGTTTAGTGGTGAGGTTTGTTTGCGTTTCTGTTCCGTGTTCCTTGTAGTATCGCGTGCTTGTGCGGTTTCTCGTGGTTTGCGTTGGGGTTGTGGTTGCAAAACGAGGTGTCTGTGTGTTGTGGAACAGTGAGGCTCTGGGTGAGTGATTGTCACCTCATTGTCCATAGTTTCTGTGTTTGTGGTGTATTCAGGAATGTACAGGTTGTCGTCTTCGAAGATCTCCTCGGGGACGACAATGCTGGGGAAGCCGTTTTTTTGTAACATGATGGGGACTATGGTTGCGAATCTTTTGGCGTTGTATTTTGCAGCGATAAGACTTACGTGTAATATGGCTTGTATTTTCGGGTTTGTGTTCGGTGTGAATGCGTGGGTTTGGGGGAGTGTTGGCATGGTTGTCCTCGAGGAGGTCGTGGGTCGTCTGGGTGTGCTAGTTTAGATGGGTTGTGTGGCAGCTGTTGTGGCGTACGTCGGAGCAGTGTTTTTGTTCTCACGAAGCTCAGTTCGTTTTGCTTTAAGTAGCTCCTTTCGTGTTGGGCAGGATCCGCTAACTGCTATGTGCGATCCCTCGCAGTTGCAGCATTTGATGCTCTCTTTGCACTTGGCGAAGAAGTGACCTTCGCCAGCGCAACGGGAGCATCTTTGTATGTGTGGGCATGTGTGTTCATTGTGTCCGTATCTGTAGCAGTTCAGGCATTGTTCCAGATGAATAAAGCACTCTGGTTCTAAGTTGTAACTTGGGACCGATGTATTAAACATCATGAGTCCCCTCGAGAAAATCCTCTGTGCTTCCTCTGGGGCAGAGAAACGGATCTTGACGATCCGTGACTCGGGTGGTTTGTAAACGTAAAGAACAGTGACACCGTTCTTGGCGGCAACCTCCTGTGAGATCGACTCACACGATCGTGGGAGGATCGTCCTGTCGATCTTTTTAGCCACGATCGTGCCTTCGGAGGGAACTGGTGAAAATCCGTGATCTGCGAGTTTCCTTTGGCCTTCGGCCGAAAGAAAGGGGGTCAAGTGCTCTGGTTTGGCTACTGTCACCTTGAAGCCATTGTGTACTTTATAGAGGTGGGTGACTGCCACCTCGGTGAGAGTGAATATTCTCTGGAGAGCCACCTCACAAGAGATGGGCTCTCCAGAGTACGCTAATTTGATCTGGTGTCCCATGGATCAGGTCATAGCGTCGGGTGATGATGAAGGGAAAAAGGGAGGCTAGCAGAGCTAATTTTAGACTGTATGTGGAAAATGCGGAATGGTCTCAAAAAAGAGGAGCACACCAGGCACCCAGCAGTCTCTGTGTGTTAGGGACGGTCGGGGTCGGGACCCTGCCGGACGAGCGAGAGCCCTTATGAGTCCGGCCGTCAACTCGCAGCGAAACCACTGGGTAACAGGTGCGTCGTGATGTCAATTGCAAGCACTCTGGCCTGTAATTGAAATCACTAGCTCAGGCAAAGTGTGGCGTGACTACACCCAAAGTAGCACACCAAGGGCCACGTGTCAGGTCCGTCGTGGGGAGGTGTCAACAATCTCTCTATGAATCACCCACGAGAAACTGCACAAACCTTGGACCTAGAGATCCAGGTATGCCCATGATTCCGGCTCAGGTCCGGCTGCTTATGAACCTGACCGGCGATGTTTACTCGGTCAGTTTGGGCGGTTCCGAGGCAGGAGTCGGCCAATCACAGGTCAGGTGCGGTTCTCGATTGATGGCCAATCAGTAACCGCTACAGCACTCCCCCTCTAGTTTCGCGGTCGCGAAACGGACTTTGGCGATTTTGATGGGCTGGTGTAGGTGTGCGGGTTTGACGCGGTCGACGGTCACGGTGTCTTCTCCCTTTGGGCGGCGGATGGTGATCGTCTTGTCGTCTCTTCGGATGACCGGGAATGGACCCTCGTACGGAGGACAGAGAGGAGGTCTGGGATGTTTTCTCACGAAGACGTGAGAGCAATCTTGGAGTCCTGGGGGCATGTATATATCCTGTTGTCGGGTGGGTCTCGTCGGTCGGCTGCGTACCCGGGTCATCCGTTCGCAGAGTTGTTTGCCGAAGGTTCCTGGTTCGAAGTTGCCGGCTGTGACGATGAAATCTGCAGGGAGGGCGAGCGTTGTTTCGTAGACCATTTCCGCGGCGGTGCACTGCAGGTCCTCTTTGAAGGATGTCCGGATGTTAAGGAGGACATGGGGGAGTTGGTCGACCCACCTCCTGTTGGAGGAGGAGGATGTCAGGGCCTGCTTCATATGCCGGTGGAGTCGCTCGACCATGCCGTTGGCGCAGGGGTGGTAGGCGGTCGTCCTGATTCTCTTGGAACCGAGTAGTACCATCAGCTGGCGCCAGAGTTCCGACTCGAACTGGGCGCCGCGGTCGGTAGTGACGGTATCCGGCGTGCCGAAACGGGAGATCCAGGTGCTGAGGAAGGTCCTGGCGACCGTCGCTGCGGTGATGTCGCGGATAAGCGTAGCCTCGGGCCATCTGGTGAAGCGGTCGATCATCGTCAGGATGTAGCTGTAGCCGTCGTCCGAAGGTAGGGGTCCCACTATATCGATGTGGATGTGTTGGAACCTTTCGTCTGGGATAGGAAACGTCTGGAAGGGAGATTTTGTATGCCTGTAGATCTTGGTCCTCTGGCATTCGATGCACGAGCGGCACCACTGTCGAACGTCTTTGTTGATGCCAGGCCAGACGACTTTGCCGCGGATATGTTGGGTGGCCCGATGCTGGTAGTATGCGTCGAAGAATCGCCGGCGGAGGGAAGGCGGGATGTATGGTCGTGGGTAGCCGAGGGAGACATCGCAGAGCAGGTCGTCGCGGGAGTTTGGGATCTTGACTCTCTCAAGGCTAAGGGAAGTCTGGCCCTCTATGAGCGGAATCATGGACGCGTCCTGGCGTTGTTCACTGCTGACCAGGTGGTAATCCACTGCGTCGTCGGCGTGGGTCGCTGCAGCTATGGTAACCCTCGAGAGGGCATCGGCGGCCTCGTTGTCCGCGCCCCGGATGTGACGGATGTCCGTCGTGAACTGTGAGATGTAGTCCAGGTGGCGCTCCTCGCGAGGGGATTGGCGGCGGGTCCTCGAGTGTAGGGCGAAGGTGAGGGGTTTATGGTCCGTCAGGATGTGGAATTCCTTAGCCTCCACGTACGGCTGGAAGTGCCTCACCACGGAGTACGCTGCCAGGAATTCCCTTCCGAAGGCACTGTATCGTGACTGACGTGGCGACAGGGTCTGCGAAAAGAAAGCAAGAGGTTGCCATTGCTTACCCTGACGTTACTGGAGGACAGCGCCGATGGCAATGTCGGAGGCGTCTACGGCGATGTTGAGAGGAGCCTCGGGCAGAGGGTGGTTCAGCAGGGTGGTAGAGGCCAGGGCTTCCTTGCAGGCTTCGAAGGCTTCGTTGGTAGGGGGCGTCCACTTGATTTTGGTGCTTCTGCTGGCCCTGTTAGGTGTGATCAGGGCGTGAAGGGGCTTGAGGAGCTGGGCACACTTGGGAACGAATCTCCTGTAGAAGTTGAACATCCCCAGGAATCTTCGAAGTTGTTTCTCCATGGCAGGCTTGGGGAACTTCCTTATGGCGGTGACCTTCTCCTGCGCTGGGGTGATGCCTTGAGAGGTGACGGTGTGGCCTAGGAAAGAGAGCGAAGCCGCGCCGAAGAGACATTTCCCTGGGTTGATCACGACCCCTGCTTCTTGCAGTCTGCCGAAGAGGGCGCGGAGATGACGGGCGTGGTCTGCCTCTGAGGCGCTGGCGACGAGGATGTCGTCGATGTAGGCGAAGACCCCCTCGAGGCCACGAGTCACGTCGTTGATAAACCGCTGGAAGGTCTGAGCAGCGTTGCGGAGACCGAAGGGCATCCTGAGAAACTCAAACAGGCCGAACGGTGTAATGACGGCAGTCTTGGGGACGTCCTCCTCAGCGATCGGAATCTGGTGGTACGCCCTCACGAGGTCGATCCTCGAGAAGACTGTACAGCCGGACAGCTCGTGGGAGAAGGAGTGCAGGTGCGGCAGCGGGTATCTGTCAGGGGCGGTAATCGTGTTGAGATGACGGTAATCACCGCATGGGCGCCAGTCGCCGTCCTTCTTCACCAAATGCAGAGGGGCCGCCCATTGGCTGCTGGAAGGGCGTATGATCCCCAACTGCATCATGTGGTCGAACTCCGCCTTGGCACTGCGACATCTGTCGGGGGCGAGCGGACGGCAGCGAGAGTGGGCAGGGGGACCGTGAGTCACGATGTGGTGACGGACCTCGTGCCGTGGTTGGGTGGCCCGGTTGATCGGCTTGGTCAAGGCCGGGAATTCCCGCAGGATGTTCTTGAAGGCGCAGGTCCTGGGAAGCACTGTATATATTAGGGGGGTACTTACCAGAGCCGGAGCAGCGTGCGTGCGGGCCCCGGATTGGTGGATTAGGGCCATACCTTGTAGATCGACCATCAGACCGTAGTGTGCCAAGAAGTCGGCGCCGATGATGGATTGTGGGACGGCGGCGACGAGGAAGATCCACTGGAATCGTTGGGCGGGCTCGCCTTCCAGCGAGAGGGTCCTCGAACGCTCGCCGTAGGTGTTGATGGGCGATGTGTTGGGAACTTCCAGAGTGCGGGAGGAGTGGAAGCGTTTATCCCTGTGGGAGGCTGACCTCGGCCCCTGTGTCGACGAGGAAACGCAGGGAGGAGGAGGCATCTCGGACATTCAATAAACACCTCCGAGGTCCGCGAAAGACAGGCGCGCCCAGTTTCCGCGATTTCCTCCACTCTTTGCGCGGCGGTGATGAACCAAACACAAGTCATGTCAGCAACCGTCGTGAGGCGAATGATGATTCCGGAATCGAATCGAAATCGAGAGAGAAGGGGGGGAAGGAAGGAGGGAGAGGGGAAGGATGAGGGGATAGAAAGGATGATTTAGTGAGAGAGAAAGAGCCGGGGCTTAACCCAGTGTGCGGGGTAATAGATGGGGGATGGATGACTGGAGTCGGAAAAGGCGGAAAAAGGCTGGCGAGGGGAGGCCCCGAGCCATCTGTGCTCGCCGCAGCCATGGCATGATTCACCCGTTTGGCGTGGAACTGGCGGGCCAGTTCCGCGCCAGCAAGGGTGGCCATGCCCGGGCTGCGGGTTGCGCTCGGCTAACGAGGGAGGAGGGGGTAGGGGGCAGCCTGCCAGGCGCCATCTGCGGCTCCACCGTGCACGGACTTATCGCCCATGGCAACGGTGGTGCCCTCGGCTAACCTCGAGACTGCGAGGATGGGAGGAGGATGAAAGCGGATGCGACCGCAACGAGTCTATCTCCCCCGCCTGCGTCGATCAGAGATTTCTCTCTGTCGGCGGCGGGACTTCCGGGGAGATGTGCTCGGGCGGTCACATCACGGGTGGATTATCATCACTGGCCGTGGCACCTCCTCCCCGGCTCGCGCGTTGGCACTCCTTACGACAAAGGAGCCGCGGTCATGGCTCGGGTACGAGCGGCAGATGCCACGTGTCGGAAATCCGGAACCAGTGAGATGAGGGTAAGGATTAGGATGCGGGACGCTTACGCGATGTGAGGGAAATGAGGTGGGAGATGAGGTCGAAGATGCCGTCACACAGGGAAAGGGGTTGAAGGGGAAGTTAATTAAAAGGGGGGATAGGGCTTACCGGAGGGTAGTTGTTTATTGGGGAGGTTAAAAGTTCCGTTGGAGAACGATAACAATTTAAACTTAAAAGAACTTAAAAACACAAAAACTTAACTTAAAAAGAACTTAAAACACAAACAAGTTAAAACTACACTGTAAAAGAAACAACTACATGGATTAAAAACAATAATTAAACGAGTAAAATAAAATAAAAGTGAACGTTAAAATGAACATTAAAAACATTAAAAAAACAAACAAACACAGAACAGGAGAAATGAGCCGAGCCAAGGACATCCCGGGGCCCGTCACATCGTGATGTGGCGGGCCTCGGGGTGTTCCCTCACGCACAGCGTGGCTGGCCATTTCTCGGGGGAGTGAAAACCATGCTGTGGTTAAATTACTAACAACAATAAAACATAAAACAATAAAACATGAGAGGGGAGAGCGAGAAAGATAGAAGGAAATGAGAGAGTGCACAAAGGAAAAGAAGGCGCTGCCAAGCTCAGAAAGCTGGTTCAATCTCCTCAGACCAGTCCAGAGAAAAGAGATCACGGCCTATCCCGCTCCTTCGTCCCTGGATGAAGGCGCTGAAGCGCTCTATCCAGTCGGGGCACCATGCACGGAGTTTGTCGAGCTGTTTACAAATCATCCATCGCCACACGAGGTTCAGCGGGAGCACCGCTGCCCTCTCGTATAATCGTGCTGCTGACACAAAGTCGTCCCACGCCATGCTGTAGACCCAGCGAAGTGCTTTGTTCAGGACGATCTGTAGCTTGCGTCTGTTTGTTTGTGCGGCGAGTGTAAGT